>NC_039251.1:34488061-34836326 GCF_003368295.1 Carassius auratus
ATGTGCAACACATAAACACATTCAAAAGACAATAACAAGCACTACATAACAAAACAATACAAAATACTTCACATTATCCAGTCAGAACTAGCCTTCCTAATTACTTTTGTCTCTACGTCCACCCAATATATCCCTTGTGCATTGTTCAAATTCACTACCCTTTCGTTACTCAATTAAACTGCTGTAAAATTTATCAGATTCAGATTTTTTTTTTTTGCATAAATCTATTAATCAACTTCAGTCCTGATCAAAACTACCAAACGTTTTTTTTAAATCCAATTTTAACTCTTTAATTGCCAAGTTTATAAATGATGTCACTGATTTGAGGGGAAAAAATACACAAAATGAATTATTTTCATATACAAGTCAGAAACTAAGCCTTTTTTTGCACAGGCCTATCTAAATGGTTAATGGTCCCACCTAGTGATCAACTGTAAAAATAACAAATTTTACCCCTTCCCAACAGGGAAAGCCACAAACAATCAAGAATGTATGATTATATGGTGTCATGGCTTTGTGTCGTTATAATGGAAGTCAATGGGACAAAAACAGCCACCAACAACAAATGAGGGAGAAAAAATTAAAATCTAATGCTGCACAAAACAAAAAAATGCATCAAAGCCAATGTTGCTACTAATCTTTGACATGCCCAAGACTGTTATAAAAGGTAAAATAATATCCAGTTCACAATCACTTTTTAAAATGAAAATATGCATTTTTGTGTGTGTTCCGCCCCCAAATCAGTGACATAATTTATGAACTTGGTAATTAAAGAGTTAAAATCTTGGATTTTTTTTTTACATTTGGTAGTTTTGATCAGGACTGAAGTTGATTAATAGATTTATGCAATAAAAATTGAAAAAAATAAATAAAATTATCTGATACATTTTTACATCAGTTTAATTTAGTGGATGTTTTCATCCATGAACATAACGAAAGGGTTATGAATTTGCCCACAGTGTACCGTTGAGTTTTTGAAAAATTTCAAAGAACCTTCCCAAATTATGGGTCAAAATAAACCAAAAATCATTCCATTAGCTCAAACACAGAGAAAGTTGTGGCCAAAATAAGTGTCAACTTTACCCCCTATTCGACGAAAATGTCCCCAACAACACATATGCAATATATATATATATATATATATATATATATATATATATATATATATATATAGTGGAAGACACTCTGATTTGAATTTAAAACATTTATTTTACCAACTAAACATGTTAGAAGTACACACATTGGTCCCTTTCTTTGTGTCAGACTTAACTTTGTTTGTGGTCATCCTCTAAATAATGCATTGAGTGGGGCTTGAGGAAGTGACATCGTTTGCATCTGCGCAGTGCGACCTGATGCAGCCCCTGAAGTGTGAGACAAAGAAAACATTTCGTTTAGTCTCGTTTTGGTCAAGGAAAATTAAGATATATTTTATCATAGTTTATATTTTGTAAACCACATTTAGTCTAATTTTTATTTGTCAACAATAATGCATTATACATTTAATTGATCGTCACATGACCAGCATTTACGTTACAACAAGGTTCATTAACGACCATATTTAGTCTTAATTTTCGTTGACTAAAGCAACACTACTGCCAACTACACAATAGTGAAGCTGCTTTATTAAAGCTGGTAAATGACCTTCTGTAATTAGCATACTCCGTACCAGTTATAACTGGTCCGTTGTGTTTTTATTGAAAACTTTGATGCTGCTTCTCCTTTATCCCCATTGGCATTCCAGCAGTGCTTTCCATTGGCTGAAGTCCTGTGTTAGCATTAGCAAACAGTTTAATTCAGTTATTAAGCAAAAATCCTGAACTGTTTCCAAAGGTGTTCCCCAAGGCTCAGTTCTTGGGCCACTTCTTTTTTAAATCTGTTTGCTACACATAGGTGAGATTATTCAGGAGCATGGCTTACATTTCCATCCGTATGTAGATGCACAAATCTATATTAACTCCCATTCTCTTTTTGCCATATTCTTCCATAAACAGCTGTATTCATAGTCTGAAGAAAAGGAGGGCATCTAACTTTTTGAAACTAAATCCTGACAAAGCTAAATCTTTTAGTTGGCCACAAACATCTTATATCTACTTTGGTTAGGCCTTCGCCAACTGTCTGAAATTTGAGATTGACATTTGACACTTTGCTCAATTTTATAGCCCATATTAGCAAGGACATTTCCTCATTTCAACTCTGTTTCTCATCTTTGGTCCTCCCTCAGTTGTAAAGATACTGAAACAATTATTCATGCCTTCATTACTTTCGAATAAGATTATCGCAGTTCCCTCTTAATTGGTTTACCCAATACATTTCCAATTAATAAAATCCAGTTTAGATTGTCATCAGTAGGGCTGTGTATCACCAGCAAAGTCACGATACATGACTGCACTGCACCTTTTTAGAATTTAGTAAAACAGCTGTTTATGAAACACTGCATACTATGGGGCTACTGCATAAATGGCCATTTCTAACTATTGGCAGAGCAAGCAGTTGACCTCTGCATGATGAAGGGCCTCCATAACTGTACCACAGTACAGTATAGGTAATAGCATATGTTTAATGTTTACATTGGGCACTCCCACCAGGTATTCAGATTGTTTGTGTCTTGTTTTAAAGGCCAAATATAATAATGTACTGTACTCATTCTAATACATTTATATTGTGGAGTACTTATTCTAAAATATAAAATAAATAATATTTGCATTGTTGGTAGGTTATCATTTGAAAAGTTAAAACACTCTCTACATTAAAAAATTAAAATGAGAAGAGTTCAAAACTAATGCGTTGTCTTCTGTTTCTAACACTAGACTATCCTGCCCCCTCACCCAAGATGAGTGTTAAAATAAATTTTAATTGAAATGAATTAAATATAAAGGTTTATTTTAAAAAATAGTTGCCAAATGCATAGGCTTTCTAGCATTAATTATTAATCAGAGTTGTTCACAGTGTTAAAGAGATGGATTCTCATGCTAAACATGGCCAAAGTTGTAAACAATAATTAAGAAGAATAACTGAGAATTTCTGTGCTGAAAATCTTACTTCCGAGTTGGTATAATTTTTTGCTGTTTTTTTTTTTCCGATTGTAGATCTAATGACGTAGATGAGAACGGAAGTCCTTAAATGAGCGTTTCTCCCAGTGCACACACATTGACCAGAGGAGAGTGAGGCCGTGCACATCAACGCACTTTAAAATCGTTTTATTCGAGAATGCCTCCAAATAAGTGCATTTTTAGATGTGAGTGAAAGTTTACCGTGTTCAGCTTCCCCAAGAACCCAGCGTTACATGAACAGTGGATGCAGTGTGTTATTCTGGGCCTTCTGGTCTTTTATTTTTTTTATTATTATTTTATTTATTTTTTTTACAAATCGGGCTAGGGCTCTTTAGCTTCTCTCCTTTTGTTGTGCCCATATACGTACATAGCACACATAGGCTACTGTATGTAATATTGTATGTAATATACAATACACAACACACACATATATATATATATATATATATATATATATATATATATATATATATATATATATATATATATATATATATATATATATATATATATATATATACTAGGGGTGTAACGATACGCGTATTCGTATTGAACCGTTCGGTACGACGCTTTCGGTTCGGTACGCGGTACGCATTATGTATACCGAACGGTTCGTTGGAGTAATTAATTATATTTGAAAAAAAAAAAAAAAGAGAGAGAAAGAAATATAATGATATGCGTTCAACAAGGTAGCCCAATAACCCAAACAACGTAACAGGCAACGCCCCTGACACTCCCGAAGAAGAAAAAAACACCAGCTTATATGTTTATGTTAGGCTACTCAGCAGGCGCTCGCTCACTCAGTACGCGCTGAAGGCTCGTTGCAAAATAGCCAATGCGTTTAACAGACTAGAAATGAGAAGATCCTCCAATAACCAACAGGTCTGGTGTTTGGGTGCACTTTGGATTCCCTTTAAGCTATAATGGTGATGGCAAGAGAGTGGTGGATAAATAAACAACGGTATGTCGCATCTGCAACATGACAGGGTACACCAGCGGGATTACAAAACAAAAAAAAAAAAAAAAACAGCGGGAATATCTGGGATATATGCGTCAGTACTATCTGGGAAAAGACGAAAAAAAGGAGAAACATGCACGCAGCAAACTATCCCTGCAGCATTTAGACACTATAGCTTACAGGGAATCCAACCCAAACACCAGATCTTATATTTCTGGTCTGTTAAATGCATTAGACATTTTGCAACGAGCCTTCAGCGCGTGCTGAGTGAGCGAGCGCCTTAGGGGCCGTTCACATATCGTGCCTAAAAACGCATGGAAAACGCTAAGCGCGTCTTTCTCCTGAGGCGTCTGTCTTTGCTAAGCAACAATGATGTGCTCTCTCCATGAGACGCGAAAATTTCAGCGAAGGATAAATGGATTTGCAGCTCTAAAAAATCGCTTGCAGTAGCTCTGCTACTGAATTTATTTCAAAATTGCAATCCATATACAACTATGATCAGCTGTTCCTTCATCTTGGCTGAGCTCTCAACGTTGTTACGGGAAAGGATGAAGCTGATTGGTTAGTTCTTGTCACATGACCCGCGGTGCGCTTGCGGCATTCTGAAAAGTTGAGATGTTTTTACATTTTGCTGTATCTAAAACGTATCGAACCGAACCGAACCGAACCGTGACATCAGTGTATCGTATCGAACCGAACCGTGAATTTTGTGAACCGTTACACCCCTAATATATACACACACACATTAGCATACAGGTGACCATGCAGATCATCAGGAGAAGTTGGGAGTGTGGGGAGTTATTAGAAGTTCCCAATGCTTCGGGAAAAAACGGCATTTCAGAGTTTTGATTTGATTACTACGACAAGCAACCAGCTAATTGGTCATGAGCAGTGCTCGAAATCTCCTCATTAGACGCGCCTTTAACCTGTTAGCCAGCACCCTCCATTATGGGACTCACAGCAGAAAGTGCTCTACCTAACTTATAATTGTAATAGTTTCCTACTTCAGTGTGTTACATGCATAATTTTGGTGTCTTTGGAAATAAGACCCTTTGGGCTTTACTTTTTATCAACCAGATTTGATAATGCTCAAAAATATTAAAAGTTATAGACAATGAAGTGCCTTGAATTTTTTTTTTACCACACTTAAATATTTGTTTTATTTTATATAAAAATACATGAAATGAGTCCTGGAGCAATCTAGAAAAGTAATGGGTTGAAAGCCACATGTCTCTTCAGTTTTTATTTCAAATCTGAATAAAATATAATGAAAAATGAGACAAATATGTATATTATGCAAATATTTTTCTGAGACGGTCTACACCCTCCACCCCCCAAATATAAGAAAATATATTTCCCAATAGTATTGAAGGCTTCTACAAACTATTTAGTCAGTAAACATACCAGTGCATAGTTTTTTTCAATTATAAAACACTAGAAAGAAACTTAGACATCATATAAGTGATTTATTTGAGCACTAGAAAAATACAATAAGAATAATTTGAGTAAGAAAAATAAGAATAATAAGAAAAATAAAAAAAAAGATTTAACTTTGTTTGCCAATTACAGAACATCCTGAGATTGCTTGAAATGCAGCATTTACAATGAATTACGATGCAAATAAGTGCTGATATGCTGATGGCCACTTATACAGATGGTAATAACACAAATGTGCCATAGAGTAAATAATCCACTCTCTCTATTCATATAGACTTTGATAGCCGTGATCATACAGTAATAGCGAGCTGATTTGGGCTGATTTGCACTCAAACAGATGGTAATCATGCAGATACATTCTAATTCAACATAAAAAAAACACTCTATGTAAAAACAAAACAAACAAAGGAAAAGGCGATCGCTATAAGCTCCGCCTCCATCAGCTGACAGGTGCGTCAGAGCGTGTCACGAGTGAGCGCCAAATTCAAATAAACTATCTTTCGCCAATCTTTCATTCATTCTTTTTTTCTGGTGGATCGCCTCATTCTGTTTGTGACACTACGCTGCAAAACCATGATATTCGGGTTGTGGTCGGTTGGGTCCTTTGAAATAAAGATGCCAATTAAACCTTTGTAATTTATTTACTTTACATTTATTACATTTATTCATTTAGCAGACGCTTTTATCCAAAGCGACTTACAGATGAAGACAGTGGAAGCAATCAAAAACAACAACAAAAAAGCAATGATATATAAGTGCTATAACAAGTCTCAGTTAGGTTAACACAGTACACGTAGCATGGGATTTTAAATCATATAATAAATAAAAAGAAAACCGATAGAATCAAAAAAAAATTTTAATTAAAAAAAAAAAAAAAAAAAGGATAGAGCAAGCTAGTTAGAGGTCTTTGCACATACACACACATACATATACAATTGCATAATAAATGAAAAGAAAATAGAATACAAAAAGATTAGAAAGGTAGTTAGATTTTTTAAAGAATAGAATTAGAATAGTGAGTGTTAGGGCCCTATTTTAACGATCTGAAACGCAAGTGTCAAAGCGCGAAGCGCAAGTAAGTTTGTGGGCGGGTCTCGGCGCTGTTGCTATTTTCCCGGCGGGATAAATGGCTCTTGCGCCCGGCGCAAATCTAAAGTGGGTTGGTCTGAAGCAGCTTCATTATTCATAGGTGTGGTTTGGGCGTAACGTGAAATAAACCAATCAGAGCGTTATCCAACATTCCCTTTAAAAGCAGGTGCGCAAGTTCCATTATGGATTGCTATTATTATGGCGTATTTACCAGGCGCACGCCAGGAGCGGTTCACAGCCGAGGAGACTGATGTTCTTGTAAGAGCAGTGAAAGACAGAGAAGTTGTGTTGTATGGGGATGGGAGAAACCCACCCAAAATACACCACAATGATTTCTGTCATCTCATGTGTTAAGATTTTTTTAGTGTAACAATTTATGATTTGCAAAAATAACTATTGCATCTATGTAGATTACATGAGCAAAGTGTATGCGCGTTGTGCACGCTATACATTATGGTCAAGCATGCGCCCTTAAAATAGCATAATGAACAACGCGCAACGCGCCACTGACTTTAGACTAGGTTTTTTCTGGTCAGTGGCGCAATTGTTTAATGCAACAGCAAAATAGCACCAGGGATTGTTTGCGCCGGAACACGCCTCCTTTTTTGCGCTGAACCGCCCAGGGAGCGCAAGTTCATTCACTAGTTTAGCGACGTGCTTCTGTGGAGGGAAAAGCGCGCTTTGCGCGGGTGCAAAATAGGAATGACATATGCGTCGGTGTACAAAGTCAATTGCGCTGAGTGCAAGATAGGGCCCTTAAAGTTAGAGGGTCAAATAAAGATGGAAGAGATGTGTTTTAAGCCGATTCTTGAAGATGGCTAAGGACTCAGCTGCTCGGATTGAGTTGGGGAGTTCATTCCACCAGAAGGGAATATTTAATTTAAAAGTCCGTAAAAGTGACTTTGTGCTTCTTTGGGATGAACAATCAAGCGACGGTCACTTGCAGAACGCAAGCTTCTAGAGGCACATAAGTCTGAAGTAACAAATTTAGGTAAATGGGTGCAGAGCCAGTGGTAGTTTTGTAGGCAAACATCAATGCCTTGAATTTTATGCGAGCAGCTATTGGAAGCCAGTGCAAATTGATAAACAGAGGTGTGATGTGTATTCTTTTTGGCTCATAAAAATTAATCTTGCTGCCGCGTTCTGAATGAATTGTAAAGGTTTGATAGAATTGGCTGGAAAACCTGCCAAGAGAGCATTGCAATAGTCCAGCCTGGACAGAACAAGAGCTTGAACAAGGAGTTGTGCAGCATGTTCTGAAAGAAAGGGCTTGATCTTCTTGATGTTGAATAAAGCAAATCTGCAGGATCAGACAGTTTTAGCAATGTGGTCTGAGAAAGTCAGCTGATCATCAATCATAACTCCAAAGCTTCTAGCTGTTTTTGAAGGAGTTATGGTTGATGTGCCTAACTTGATGGTGAAATTGTGATGAAACGATGGGTTTGCTGGAATCACAAGCAGTTCTGTCTTGGCAAGGTTGTGTTGAAGGTGATGGTCCATCATCCAGGAAGAAATGTCTGTTAGACAAGTTGAGATGCGAATAGCTACCGTCGGATCATCAGGATGGAATTAGAGGAAGAGTTGAGTGTCATCAGCATAGCAGTGGTATGAAAAGCCATGTTTCTGAATGACAAAACCTAATGATGCCATGTAGACAGAGAAGAGAAGTGGTCCAAGAACTGAGCCCTGAGGCACCCCAGTAGTTAGATGTTGAGACTTGGACACCTCACCTCTCCAAGATACTTTGAAGGACCTATCTGATAGGTAAGACTCAAACCATTGAAGTGTGGTTCCTGAGATGCCATTTGCCAGTAAGGTTGATAGGAGGATCTGGTGGTTAACCATGTCAAAAGCAGCGAACAGTTCAAGCAGGATAAGTACTGAAGATTTGGATTCTGCTCTTGCCAGTCTTAGAGCTTCAATAACTGAGAGCAAAGCCATCTCAGCTGAATGTCCACTTCTGAAGCCAGATTGGTTGCTGTCAAGGAGATTGTTGTGTGTGAGAAATGTAGGGACTTGTTTGAACACAGCTCGTTCAAGTGTTTTTGCAATAAAAGGAAGAAGGGAAACTGGTCTGTAGTTCTCTAAAAGAGATGGGTTGAGGTTGGGTTTCTTAATTAGTGGAGTTATACGTGCCTGTCTAAATGATGAGGGAAAAACACCAGTGTGGAGGGAAGTGTTGATGATGTGAGTGAGTGCAGGTACAACTGCAGGAGAAATGGCTTGAAGGAGATGAGATGGAATAGGATCAAGCGGGCAAGTTGTAAATATTGAGTTAAATATTGTCGATTAGAAAGGATGAGTTTTGAGACTTCTGCCTCAGAGAGTGAAGAGAAGGATGTAAATGAGTGTAAGTTTGCTGGTGATATGAGCTAAAACCAAAATCTAACCTAAACCAAATTCCACACAAAAACCATTCCAGAGTCACAAAGTTTATTATCATCTCTTCATAAAATATATCTTTAGGTGAGATGACGTACTGAACCTGACACAACCTCATAGCAAGTTTGTATGCTTTTGTCATGAAGCTTAATAGGAGTAATGCAATCATGTGCAGGTGGCCACTGATTGAGCAGGGTTAGAAACACAGTAACCAGGTTTCCATCCAAAGTTGCAAATTTTTACTTATGCACAAAATTGAAAATTTAAATACTGCATAAAACATTTGCGAATAAGCACCGTTTCCATCCAACGAGTCAAAAGAGAACAAAATCGTCACTTCCTGGTAGAACTGGCACTAGGCTATACATCCCAGTAGTGATAATCAATGTCACTACATCCTACATAGATATAAGGTCTGAAATTCAATTCAAATCTGATCTATGGAAATGTGTCTTGACCTGTATAATCAGGTCGTATTTCAAGTTTCTTTCGTAACGGAGTACGCGACATGTAAAATCACACACAAAGTGCAGAATTGTCCACAACTGACTGAATTCACTCATTAATCCACACATGGAATTCTGAACAACAGTGTATCTTCTGCTGTGTGCCTCAGCAGGAGAGCCATCCTCTTCATTTTGCCATCATTTTGCTCCACAATGTCAGCAACTGTCTCATGCTGTAATGCTGACCATTATCATTATTAAAAGAACCAATAAACAGAATGAATGGATCTGATATGATTACTTACAAAAATGGCAGTGTGAACATTTAGTACTAAAGATTAAAGCAGGCATTTGAAAAACTAATCTGAACACCAAAACACTAGGAACACTACACCTGCTATGTCTTGTGGTTTATTTTATATAGTACTATACACAATTTTGAAATATAACTTTATAGCAATTTTACCATTTGTCCCGCCTCACGCAAATTGAGCATCCATCCCACTTTTTCATTCGACCCTGCCTAATAAATACTCGGATATGCAAATTTAATAGCGAATGGACCGCGGCATACTCTTGATTAAGACATGTAGATGACGAAGCAGAGAGAGCTTTTTTCTGCGGGACATGGTGGAGAATACGACGTGAAGCGACATGGTGCATGTGAGTACCACAGAAAAAAATCTTAGCAGCGACACAGAAAACAACAGTTTATTACTAAACAATTAAATGTCTCCTTGCTAATTTAGACACATGCATAATCATTACTTTAACCGGTACTTTGTGGCAAGCCTTATGTGTGCGGTCATAACGCTTATTATGCTGTAGGATAAAGCCTATTTAAGTAATTATAATATATAAAGTGGCGACGCATTTACTTTTATTTTATTTTTTTTTCTGTCCGAGTTGCGTGCGGGTTAGTTGAAAACATTGGTCGGGTGTGAGTTGTTTATACATTGACCCGTGCATCACTGATTGAGTCCCCTCTGCCACACCCCGTTCTAACTCCTCTTCTCATAAGAGGGCTACTTCGGCTGGTGGCCAGGGTGATTTGAGGGTTACCGTGTGGACTTCCCCGATGAGCCAGCCTCCTCATGCCATAACCCCCTCACAAACGCCACAGTCGGTTGAGTTTCCAGATGAGTTTGCTGTACCCTCTCAGGCTCCTGACATCTCATTTGGGGCTCGGGAGGAGGACCTTATGTCGATCTCCGCATCACAAGGCGGGCTTGAGTCCTCGGCAGATGAGAAATCGGCTGCGTTGCCTCCCTCTGGAGTGCCAGGGTTGTCCGAGTCCGATCCCAAGCTGATGGCTGTGCTTTCCTGGGCAGTGAAGAATCCTCCACCCTGTCCCGAGCACTCGAGGCTGGATGATTGGTTCCTGGGGGCTGCTCGTGTTGACTGCCAACAACCCCCTCTGGTTCCTTTCTTTCCGGAAGTGCACCAGGAAGGGACCAGTTCATGGAAGGCATCTTTAACTGCCTGAAACCATTCTGGTACTTTCTCCACCTACACTGCCCTAGATAGCGGAACGGCCAAGGGGTATGCTGGGATTCCCCCAGTCAAGTTAAGTCAAGTCACCTTTATTTATTTAGCGCTTTAAACAAAATGCATTGCGTCAAAGCAACTGAACAACATTCATTAGGAAAACAGTGTGTCAATAATGCAAAATGACAGTTAAAGGCAGTTCATCATTGAATTCAGTGATGTCATCTCTGTTCAGTTAAATAGTGTCTGTGCATTTATTTGCAATCAAGTCAACGATATCGCTGTAGATGAAGTGACCCCAACTATGCAAGCTAGAGGTGACAGCGGCAAGGAACCGAAACTCCATCGGTGACAGAATGGAGAAAAAAACCTTGGGAGAAACCAGGCTCAGTTGGGGTCAGTTCTCCTCTGACCAGACGAAACCAGTAGTTCAATTCCAGACTGCAGCAAAGTCAGATTGTGCAGAAGAATCATCTGTTTCCTGTGGTCTTGTCCTGGTGGTCCTCTGATACAAGGTCTTTACGGGGGATCTGTATTTGGGCTCTAGTTGTCCTGGTCTCCGCTGTCTTTCAGGGCTGTAGAGGTCCTTTCTAGGTACTTATCCACCATCTGGTCTGGATACGTACTGGATCCAGGTGACTGCAGTGACCCTCTGATCTGGATACAGACTGGATCTGGAACAATGTTGGGTAGGTTATTCCAGAGTTTAGGCGCCATATAGGAAAAGGATCTGCCGCCCGCAGTTGATTTTGATATTCTAGGTATTACCAAATTGCCTGAGTTTTGAGAATGTAGTGGACATAGAGGAGTATAATGTAAAAGGAGCTCATTCAAATACTAAGGTACTAAACCATTCAGGGCTTTATAAGTAAAGTGGAGCGTAGTGTTGCGATGCAACTGTGTCCACAGAGCGCCTCTGCATGGCTTGGTGGTCCCAAGCTGCCCTCCAAGGCCTGTAAGTACTCATCCACGCTTGTGGCCCAGGCTTACAGAGCTGCGGACCAGGCCGCTTCTACCCTGCACGCCATGGCCTCCCTTCAGGTATACCAGGCGAAGCTGCTCAAGCAGCTGTACAGGGGCAGTGCTGACACGGGTTTTTGCAGGAGGCGTGCTCCTTGGGTCAGGTGATGTCCACTTTGGTGGTCCAGGAGCGCCACCTATGGCTGAACCTGGCAAACATAAGGGAGTCTGATCGGGCTCAGCTCCTCAACTTCCCGGTCTCCCAGGATGCCCGTCACTGAGGGCGCCCCCCTGGCTAGAGCTTCCCAGTCCGTCCCGCTAGCTCATCCGGAGCTGTCATGCGCGCAGAGGTCATGACCCTGCTGGCAAAGGGATTGATAGAGCCGGTCACTCCAGCCGACATGTAGTCCGGCTTTTACAGCCCTTACTTCATAGTAACCAAGAAAACAGGTGGGTTAAGGCCAATCCTGGACTTGCGTGCCTAGAACCGAGCTCTGCACAGACTCCCATTCAAGATGCTAACGCCCAAGCACATTTTCGAATGCATTCGTCCGTTGGATTGGTTTGCAGCAATCGATCTGAAGGACACATACTTTCATGTCTCCATTCTTCCTCAACACAGACCGTTTCTTCGGCTTGCTTTCGAGGGGCAGGCATTTCAGAACAAGGTTCTTCCATTCAGGTTAGCCCTGTCTCCCCGCGTCTATACGAAAGTTGCGGAGGGAGCCCTGGCTCCTCTCAGGGAACAAGGTGTCTCTATCCTCAACTACCTCGTAGACTGGCTGATGAATAGAATAGAATAGAATAGAATATACTTTATTGTCCCCTAGGGGAAATTTGTCATGGACTCAAAAATGCATAGTGCATAAAAGCAGCTGCCATTACAGAAAAAAAAATAGATTATATATATATATATATATATATATATATATATATATATATATATATATATATATATATATATATATATATATATATATACATATACACATAAACACACCAAGTTATTGCACACTTCTTAGACCTATCTTTTGCAAATCATACAACTCTAATTAAAATTTTGATTTAAAATTTTGATGGTACGAAGGAAAATTTAAAACGATTCAGCTTAGTTTTAGGTATTCTTTATCTTCTGCCAGAAGGCAAGAGCTCATATTCTATATTGAGGATGTGGGACGGGTCCAGCAATACTCTCCGCACCTGCCTAAGTACAGATTGCTCTGAGATGGACTGAAGGGAGAACTTTTCAGTCCTCCCCAAAACCTTCATAGCAGTCTGTACCAGGCACTGCAACTTTGACTTAGACTGTGTGGAGAGATTGCCGAACCATGGGTTCATCCCATACCTAATAACACTCTCCATCACAGCTTGACAGAATATAAACACATCTTAATCTGCATAAAAAAATACAGTCTTTGCTGTAAACGGGAACAAACATAATATACATGGTCCCTCCAGCTTAAAAGGTTATCCAGGTGGATACCCAGATACCTGTATGAGGTGACCTGTTTGATCTCCTTCCTATGAATAGACAAGGGGGTATGATCCCCCACCGACCGAGGGTCAAACACCATCTCCTCAGTTTTATAAATGTTAATGGTGAGATTGTTCTCGTCACACCACCTAACAAATTGTTTAACCTCTGAAAAATACAGTGATGGGTCTGAATTCTGGTGAAGCAAACTGAGAATGGCAGTGTCGTCAGAAAATTTTAAAAACAGGTTTCCCGGAAGACTATTAGTACAGTCATTAGTATAAAGAGTGAACAGAACTGGTGAACTAACACAACCCTGAGGTGCCAGCAGCACACCAGCAGACATCACAGCACCCAAATCATCACTGACTTCAGAAACTTCCCACTGGACTTTGGATTCTGTGCCTCTCCAGTCTTCCTCCAGACTCCAGACCGAGCACAGGTGGTGCGGGGACCCTATAGGAATTGCTGTTTATTTTTATTCTTCCGCTTTTTTCCTCTTTTTTTTTCTTTGAAATGAATCACATTTTTGAGGGCTTAAACATGCTCCAAAACTTTGCACACGCATTAAAACTGGTGAAAATGTACATCTTATATAGGTTTCAGAAGTGGGTGTGGCAAAAAGGCTTGATAGCGTCACCTGTTAAATTTCAACGGAGTGCACCTCGAGCTACGTTTCACATACATGCATGAAAATCGGTTCACATTTATAACACACCATTACCTACAAAAAAGTATCTTGGTACAAAACCCAACAGTAAATAACAGCAACTAACACTAGCAAACAAAAAATATGTCATTGTGTGCTAAACATGTTAGAAATATTCTCAAACATGCTAACAAGATTTACTGTTTGCTAGAGCATGCTATTAATACTATAAAAGAGGAAGTTTCTGTAACTCAGGCAAGCAATATCTGATCTGCGCCACACTTGAGATGTTTGATAGGAGTCCTGTCCTGAACACATCAACATGCCTGTATTCGGTTGTAGTCATAGCACCACCTGCTGGCAACAGGAAGTGTCTTTTTTAATACTGTTATGGACTCCTGGCAACATATTAAAAAGTTTCAGCAAGTGCTAAATACTCTGGCTAAAACATGCTAGCAACACTTAGCTAAGCGCTAAGGCATGTTACTAATGCAGTGAATGGGGAAGCCTGTAACTCAGGCAAACAATGTCCGATCTGCCCCAAACTTCACAAGTTTGTTTAGAGTCGTCACCTGAAGATATCTGCATATTAATATTTGATTATACTTTGTGAAGAGTGGGGCAGGGCTGAGAGCCATGGGAACGGAGCGAGGCTGGTGGAGTGATTGGGAAACGAGCGACACCTGCTCTACTCACTGGTCTCGCGTCCCACGGAGGAGATAGAGGGATATAAAAGAGGAGCAGCAACAGTGAAGGACGAGAGAGGACCAGGCCTGGGTTTTATTTTGTGTTTGGTTTTTATTTGTGCGCGACAGTCGTCCGCGAGGGGATGTCGCACTGTTTTGTGTTTATTTTATTATTGAAGTCTCTCTTAATTGTCCGCCGGTTCCCGCCTCCTCCTTCCCGATTATTATGAAGTTTTTATTATTACATACTTATAGTGCCACCTACAGGCAACAGGAAGTGACATGTTTTACACTGTTATGCACTATTAGCAACGCAGTAAAATATACCATTGTGTGCTTAACATGCTAGAAATATTCCCAAAAATGCAAGCAACACTTAGTAAGTGCTACAGCTTGATATTTATACTATGAAACAGGAAGTTGTTCTAACCCTTGCATACAATGCCCAATCTGCCCCAAACTTCATACTTTTTATAAGAGTTCTGGCCTGAGCATAACTAAAGGTCAATATTCGATTGTAAATATAACATCTCCTGCTGCCAACAGGTAATTCATTGTTTTACACTAACTTAAACATGCAATGTCCAATCTGCCCCAAACTTCACATGTTTGGTAAGAGTCCTGGTCTGAGGACATCTACATCAATATCCAGTTATAGTCATAGCACCACCCACTGGCAGCAGGAAGTTTGGCACATATAAGGGAATCTGGTGCATTTATCCAACATTAACCACTTTAAAATCTGTTTCCCAGCAGCCATTGGGTAACGGTGAGCCCGGGTGCGAGGGCCCTTTTAACGCTGCTTGCAACTTTAGTTTCCAAATGAAATGCTAAGTTTACTTTCATCTGAAAAGAGCAAACCCCTGTTATATTGATAGCTTTTTTTTTAAATGGCAAAATGCAACTGTTGTTAATTTAATGTAATATTGATACCAACAAATTGAATGAAACAAACTTTTAAGAAAAAAAGAAAAAAACACTCAAGACAATCTGATTATGTAACACCCATTATTGTTTATTTCGCAGGAAATCGTGGATAAAGATGGAAATGGCAAGCTGTTATCATTCCTGATCCCGTCCCTGTCCAAACCATCCATATATCATGAGGTAAACCGCTCACATTTACACCTCCTGTTAAACCTCAGAACTGAAGGATGTTCCTCTCTTCATACCACAGTCACACACAGAACATCCACTGGAATATATTACTGTAACTACTACATTTAACTGCATATAATTGCAAATGGCTGACACACTGTTCAACACAAGTTTAATTTGGGGCAACCTTACATCTATATTTACAAAGCAGTATTTATGAGTACTGTGAACTTATTTCATTTGAGCTCAGTAAAGAAAAGTGGGACAGCACATGAAACAAGTGCAGATCTCCTGCATATTAATCCTGTGCTAAAATACATGAGTTAACAAATCAGTTCAACATTTACTCTTATTTACTGACAGTTTGAATTCACATAGCATTTCTTCTAAGTGCAATGAGTTTTCAGCCATGTCTGTGTGAAATGAGCTTGTTTCTTTGAGTAAACAGGACAGACATAGGAATGCTGGGTATAATTCGAGTCTGTTTGGTGCTAGGAGTCTAAGTCTTCTCATAGTTTAAGAGCATTCGGTCACATTAATTAGTGCATTAGTTATTATGAACTAACAGTGAGCACGATCTGTATATAGCATCACTTGATATTGGTTAGTGTTAACTTGTACAGGTGTCTTTACATTACACTCTAAAAACTGCTGGGTTGAAAACAACCCAATTTGGGTTATTTTGACAACCCAGCGCTGGGTCAAAAAGGGACGAACCCAGCGCTGGGTTATTTTAACCCAACCAGTTGGGTTATCATATTTAACCCAGCCTGCTGGGTTGCCTTTTTTATGGTTTAAAATGACTTTATTGCAGGGTTTAAAAAACCAGAGCGGGTGTTTTTTATCACTGTATTTCAGAAGGAAAACTACTGTATTTAGAAAATGTTCAATATCATTTCGCATGTGCTTGATAAGGCAGCGTTTGTGAGCGCAGCACCGCTCTGCAGCCGTTACCGGAGAAACCTACCTCTCCCGCTCTTAGCGCCTCCTGCTGGCAGAACATAAACTCGCAGAGTGCAGCCATGTGGGGAAACAATGCATTTCTACGTTAAAATTAACCCAAATTGAGCTAGGCATTAAACCTACAAATGTTGTTCATTTTAAATATCACTTTTACACACAAATAATAATTATCAAAAGGAAAATATTTATTAAAAACAAGAGAAAAGTCAAAAAGTAACATGTTAGAAGAAATGCAGAAAAGGATGGCATTAACAGCTACAGAGTTCATAAACAAAGCATTGAACATTTGATGAATATAACTTAAGATCAAATTGGACTTTGTTCAATTGTATATATTGTATAAAAATATATGAAAACACATACAATAAATTTACAATTAGTTAGGTTTTTTTCCAACTATTCTGGCATGACAGTACACAAATAAATCACAACATTAACTTTGATATTCTAACACTTAACAGACGCATGTGTGTGTGTGTGTGTGTGTGTGTGAAAGAATGTGAGCAGGTGTATGAATGACAGAGTGTAAACTCTTCTACTAAACACAGAAAAAGCATTTAACTTTTTTTTTTAACAAATTATACACTTACAGTTTGTTTCATAGTCCATGAATACAGATCATATATCACGGTCAGTGTTCATGATCTCTTTAGCATAACTGATGTTATCATGAAGAAACCCCATCAGCACAGCATGTGACATCTACATCATCCAGGGCAGCGTCCTCCTTTAAAACCAGTGCTGTTTAGGGGAAAGAAGATTCTCCTCTCTGACCAGCATTCATCCCAGTCACCGCCTGCTCTTCATCAGTGGCCTAAGAGAAACACATTTGAAAAAATTAAACATTTAATTAAACTATCCATTTTCAGGTAGAGGTGTATTCACATCCGTAAGGATAGGTAAATAATCGGTTTTAAAGTTTCAACACTTTGTGCGGTTGTTTAATGTCTCAGTCCACCACAGCGCTCCAGAATGCTATAATGGCAGCACTAGTGTGAGGACAGGCGATATTGTTTGAATAAATATTGCTTTCAGAAAGCTTCTTTACTGAAACATTAAAACAGACATGACATTCACATACCTCACAATATTCATGTACATGGAGGGCTGCTCTTCAAACCGTTAGTTCACCAAATAATTAAAATGTTCATAATTTACTCTCCTCATGTTTTTCCAGACTCATACAAAATCTGCTAATTTTTTGGAAAACGTATGAATATATTTAATATTCTCTTTTTGTGGCCTCCATTGCTGGTCTGGGAGACCAGTATTTTATTTTGAACATACATGTTTGCTATCATATAATTTAAGATGTATTCATATATAAATATCAGAATTTACTTCTACAATAACTCTATATTTATGAAGCTTGAAAATACTGATTACCCAAACTATAAATGGATTAACAAATATTATGAGAAAACTAAAAATATATTAATTTATGTTGTAAAGACAGACAAAAGTCTTATAGGTTTGGAATGACTTGAGGGCAAGTAAATGATTTTTTGTGTGAACTTTACCTCTAAGAGCGAAGACCAAGAATAATGACTCTCCAAATCAGACAACTCCAAAGTTGGTTTGAGTTCTGCAATAAAAAACACAGACATCAATGGTCTTAATGAAATGAGCACGTAATCACACTGTTGTTGCATCAAAATGTGAAGTAAACCGGCAGGAGACAACAGAAAAATTTATTTTCTAAAAATAACTTACATAAAATCTCAAAGGAATGATGCTCTCCCATGTCTCTTGCTTTTAACATCTACAAAAACAAAAAACAAACATTATTTTACTCTTAGTAAAAAAACAACAACTGATAACATGAAATTATGAAGTTTACTTGCCTTAAACGATCTTTCCCTCTCTTCAGAAGAAGCTGAGAAAACCACTTCCTCACACAAGCAGACTTGTGTGTCCTTAACTCCAGTTAGTTTGAGTTCTGCAAAGAGGGACATCAATGGTTTCAATAAAATATTAACATATATATACATATATATACATACATATACATACACACATACAGACATATATATATATATATATAAAATCACACTGTTTTTGCATCAAAATGTGAAGTTAACAGGCAGGACACAATAGAAACATAAATTTTCTAAAAAAAAAAAGTAATAATAATTTAACTTACATCAGTCTCAAAAGAATGAAGTTATGTTGTCTCTGGATTTCAACATCTAAAAAACACACACATTATTTTAGTCTTAGTAAAAATAAAGATAACTTGATGTTATTCTGAAGTTTACTCTCCTTAAACCGTCTGTCCCTCTCTTCAGAAGAACACCTCCTCCTCATCCTCACACAGGTCTGTGACTCCTCACACAAACAGCTTCTGTGTCTTTAACTCTCAGCGCGAGGACAATGAAGACAGGAGCTGGACAAGTCTGAAACATTACATGTAAAACATACTTTTAACAGTTACCACTTCAACAGCCTCTAAATAATTATGCTAGTCTTTACTACACAATGCCGTTTCCTTTAGGAGACAAACATACATTCAGTTTAACCGCGAAAAAAAAGACAAATTCACATGAGCGTAACCGTGACCATAACCGTCTGTTAACGCCTCAAAGAGAACAGATAATGTAAAATCTTATGTAAATATGACAAAATACATTCACAGACGTTATATTAAAAGTACATCCTCCGTTCAGTAACGTTACATGAGGCAGTTAAGACCTCCGTGTCTGAGGCGAAAACCGCGTCCGTTTTTTTATATATATATAACGTTAAGCTCCTTTGTTTCCGCCTTTCATACAACCGGTTAAACAATAAAAGATAACTTTACATTTTGAATATTTACTTACCATAGTCTTTTACTCGCTTCTCGCTTCTTTCACGCTGAGAAAATGGCGGCTGCTCGCACTGGAGACGTACGATTTTGACGTGACGTGCGTGCTCTCCTTCACGTCCGCGTCCTCAACCCAGCCACGCTGGGTTAAAAAAGAGAGTTATTTTCAACCCAAACTTGGGTTAAAACATCCCAAAGTCCTATCCAACGGCCTCAACCCAGCAGTTGGGTTGAAAAAACAACCCAGCGTTTTTTAGTGTAATAGCTTGATTATAACTATGTATTAATAAACTAACAATGAAAACTTCTTGTTTATGTGCATCTATAAATTTGCATTTCTTCATATTCATGATGCTCTATGAATTACTTATAGGGAACTTAAAAAGAGTTTTAACTTCATTAAAGTTAAAAAAAAACATTTTTTTTTTTGCAGCTCGCTGTAAAATGGACACCATCTGAATATCAGATGATGTATTTCTAATGTCAGCAGGCTCCTCAGTAACCTCTTTAATGAAGTATTTGTCATGCATTATTGATGAAAAACCAATAATTGAGGAAAGGAATAAAGCCAAGTGATTGCTGATTGCTTGTGGAGTTACTTCAGAAGCACTCAGGACTGAGGGAAACCTCTACTGAATCCACTCCACAGGCTCCTGTGCTCGATCTGGCACTTGAGACACGTTCCATCAACATGAAATAAAGCCCTGATCATGCTCTTCCTAAAGAAGGGGAGGGTCAGGAGTGCTGGATGGTGTCACCTGTCCTGACATCAGAGGCTTCACGGGCCAGCGCTCAGATACTACGGATCAGTGGTTCAGAAGAAGAGAGTGCTTCCACTGGAGCGACCCTAATTCTTTTAGGAGAAAGGCCAAAACCAAACAACGGCTTTTCCTTTAATTTTCAGCATTAATAATAAATCAATTGTGTTAGTAAGGTCACAAACATCAGGAATGATTCTCACATGGGTCCCCAAACAGTGACCATTGCCAATAAACTAGTTCCTTCTATAAATGCAATAAGCGTTTGCAGAAACCGACAGTACAGTGAGGTGACCTTATACTCCTCAGCCACTCAACATCAGAAGAAAACGGGAAGTGCATCATAAGTTACTCTGATCCATTGAACAGTAATGCACTCCGAGTAGTAATGTGCTCACAGTGAGAAGTGCACAGTCCTTACATTATTTCTCAATAATTCAACAGCATGTGGTCAGTTATTCTTGACGTAATATATGCACGTCATCTTTATTGTGTATTTTGCATGAATTAAACATCATGGTCTGAAACAGTAATGTCAAAGTGCATTTTCTCAGTTTGGCAGGTTCGTTGTTGTATTTCCCAGCTTCAGAAATATTCCAGTAAACACTGCTGATCAGGATTGCAGATTTTAGTGCAGAAGTGGAGAGAAGGGTTTTAAAGGGCTCGTGTCAAACAGCCTGGGAAAACACTTGAGTGTTTGGGAAGAAACGAGAGGTTCTTACTGCATTGTGGTGAATAAGGCAAGATCTGTTGATAAGGCTCCCGAGCACAGTGTCAAGTCACCTTTATTTATATAGCGCTTTAAACAAAATACATTGCGTCAAAGCAACTGAACAACATTCATTAGGAAAACAGTGTGTCAATAATGCAAAATGATAGTTAAAGGCAGTTCATCATTGAATTCAATGATGTCATCATTTATTTGCAATCAAGTCAATGATATCGCTGTAGATGAAGTGACCCCAACTAAGCAAGCCAGAGGCGACAGCGGCAAGGAACCGAAACTCCATCGGTGACAGAATGGAAAAAAAAAACCTTGGGAGAAACCAGGCTCAGTTGGGGTCAGTTCTCCTCTGACCAGACGAAACCAGTAGTTCAATTCCAGACTGCAGCAAAGTCAGATTGTGCAGAAGAATCATCTGTTTCCTGTGGTCTTGTCCTGGTGGTCCTCTGAGACAAGGTCTTTACAGGGGATCTGTATCTGGGCTCTAGTTGTCCTGGTCTCCGCTGTCTTTCAGGGCAGTAGAGGTCCTTTCTAGGTGCTGATCCACCATCTGGTCTGGATACGTACTGGATCCGGGTGACTGCAGTGACCCTCTGATCTGGACACAGACTGGATCTGGTGGCCACGGTGACCTCGGAACAAGAGAGAAACAGACAAATATTAGCGTAGATGCCATTCTTCTAGTGATGTAGAAAGTACGGTGTTATGTGAAGTGTTTCCTGTTCCAGTTTACCTAATTAATGCAGCCTAAAAATCCTTTAACGGATTTGGATATTAAAAGCATATTAGTATGTTATGTGTATGCCAGGTTAAAGAGATGGGTCTTTAATCTAGATTTAAACTGCAAGAGTGTGTCTGCCTCCCGAACAATGTTAGGTAGGTTATTTCAGAGTTTAGGCGCCAAATAGGAAAAGGATCTGCCGCCCGCAGTTGATTTGAGCAATTTCAGGATGTTCTGTAATTGGCATACAGAGTTAAATCTTTTTTTTTTTTTTCTTAATCAAATTATTCTTCTATTGTAAACAATAGAAGCAGTCAGGTCAACAAGAGAACAACAACAGAATACAAGTGCCATGACATGTCTCAGTTAGTCTAGTACAGAACGCATAGCCAGGTTTTTTTTTTTTTTTTTAATAAATATGAAAGACACCAAAAGGAAAAGTGCTAGTATTACTTGGTTAAGTGCAGGTGAAAAAGATGAGTCTTAAGATGTGTCTTGAAAATGAGTAAAGACTGAAGGTCAGTGAGAGTGATTTTGAATTTCTTTGGGGCGTTGTTCACTTGCAGAGCGCAAACTTCTGGAGGGCACATAAGATTTAACCAGTGAGTTTAGGTAAGTTGGTGCCGTGCCAGTGGTTGTCTTGTAGACAAGCATCAGTACCTTGAATTTGATGCGAGCGGCAACTGGTAGCCAGTGTAACCTGATGAGGAGAGGAGTAACATGAGCTTTTTTTGGCTCATTGAAGACAACCCTCGCTGCTGCATTCTGGATCATTTGTAGAGGCTTGACAGTACATGCAGGAAGAGCCAGGAGAGCATTACAATAGTCCAGTCTGGAGAGAACAAGAGCTTGGACAAGAAGTTGTGTGGCTTGCTCTGAAAGGAAGGGTCTAATCTTCCTAATGTTGTATAAGGCAAACCTGCAGGACCGGGTGGTTGTAGCAATGTGGTCTGTGAAGCTTAACTGATGATCCATCACAACTCCTAGGTTTCTGGCTGTCCTTGAAGGAGTTATGGTTGATGAACCCAGCTGTATAGAGAAGTTGTGATGAATCAATGGGTAAGCTGGAATCACCAGGAGTTCAGTCTTTGTAAGGTTAAGCTGAAGGTGATGGTCATTCATCCAGCTAGAAATGTCCCTCAGACAGACTGAAATGCGTCGGGTCATCTGGCTGGAATGAGAAGTAGAGTTGGGGGTCATTCAATTTCAATTCAATTCAAGTTTATTTGTATAGCGCTTTTTACAATACGAATCGTTACAAAACTTTACAGAAAACTGACTTAACACAGTTCAGCTCAGTTTGGTATATCAACCACTGGCGATCTGTATGTAATGGCTGCTTTAGTGGTGCTGGAGATCCTCAGCAGGACAAATGTTAGAGATTTCTCTCTAATGAGGCATGTGTTTGAGAGAGTGACAGGAGAAATGTGCGGTGCTGAGCTGCTCCAGAAACCGGGAAAAGAGCCACTGTTGTATAGATGTGCTAACAGTAGCATCTGTGTGTTGTCCCTAACCTCTGTTCAGTGTCACTGTGTGTGTGTGTGTGTGTGTGTGTGTGTGTGTGTTCAGCCGTCCAGTCTGGGCTCCATGGCTTTGACTGAGGGTGCTCTCTGTCAGCACGACCTAATCCGAGTGATCTACAGCGGCCTGCACCCGCAGAGAGAAGCCTTCACTGCCCAGAACAGGTCATTGTCTCAGTTAAATGTCCCAAAGGAAGGATCAATCAGACTGTCCTGCTGATGCACACTGGCGGTGCAGGTGACGTGTGTGGTTGTGTGTCTGCAGGTTTGAGGTGCTGTGTTTCCTGATGCTGTGCTATAACTCGCTGGTGGTCTACATGCCTCGCTCATCACACCGGGCCGTCTGCAGGATGAGCTCGCGGTGAGATCTCACAAACCCACAGCCATCTACATCTCAGTTCAAAACAGCTCAGGCTACGTTCCCTCTGCGAGCCTTAGTGCTCAATTCACATTGTTGTTTTAGATATCAGATTTCCTGTGTATCACATCATGGTTCTGAACTGATCCGCATGCACAAAATAATAATATGAACAGACTTACCAGGTGTTCACAACAAAATCTGCCCAATTGCTTCTAAAAAAACTAGTCCAATCGGGTTTCGGGGGTAAATATCAATCACCCAAAAGAAGTGAAGCAGCAGAATTTGAAGAAGAGAAAGAGATGTTTGATGTATCCTTGTGTGCGTGCATGCATGTGTGTGTGTGTGTGTGCGTGTGCGTGTGTGTGTGTGTGTGTGTGTGTGTGTGTGTGTGCGCGTGCGCGCGTGTGTGTGTGTGTGTGCAGGCTGTGCGTGAGCGGCTTTCCCCGTCAGCAGCTGAAGGCCTGGACCTCTTCCTGTGTGCGTGTGCTGCTGGAGCCTCAGTTCATGGTGCAGATGCTGGCTGCTGTCTATCACGCCATGTGAGTGTGATGCCATGTCCAAGTCCTCCACAGTGATGCTTGCACTTGCATACCATTATTAAATACTGGACTACAGGGAGGATGGCAATATTAGGAACTGGAAATTACTAAAATAGTGAAATATCCAAAATACAAATATATTTCAGTGAATCACAGTTATGAGAATATGTGTTTTTTTTACATTAGAAAGAATATAACTGTTGAAATGATCTTGATGCAAGTCTGTTGTGATTAGAATTGAGTTCTAAGTGAATTTGCATGATTGTTTGGGCATTTGACGGGATACGCTGTTTTCTGTGGTGATCTACTAGTATGTGTGTGTGTTGTGCAGATATAACGGCGAGTGGGATGCTGGGAGAGAGGCTTTGGATGATATCCTGTACAGAGCTCAGCTGGAGCTGTACTCAGAGCCTCTGCTGGTGCGGTTCAGATTCAGATGCCTCTGCTGTCTGTGGATGAGTCTGCAGCTCATCACACTGTTCACCGCTCTCTGTCTGTGTTTAGCTGGGCAATGCCATGAAGAGCTCCCTGCCTGGCAGCGCTCCGGACGGATCTCAGGGGAGGAAGGTCCTGCAGGTGGAGGTCACTCCCAGCATCAGACGGGTCTCCCGCTGCACCATCACCGCCGCATCCATCCGCAGACTGCGCTGGAAGAGAGAGGGTGAGGTGAACACGTCACACACACACACACACACACACACACACACACTAGCTCCAGCAGACCTGCTCCTTCAGGCTGTTAGACCGGCTGTCCAAACCTGTTCCTCTGCAGAGGGCAGCTCTAACCCTAATCAAGCACACCTGCATCCAGACTGGACTCTGCCTACTATACTGTACATTACTCGTCCAGACTTTAACAAATCTCCGTAAGATGTGCACACGAGTGAGGACTGACTCTTAAGTCTGTTGATGTACTGTACAAATCAACTTATACAGTACATACATGTTTCCTGCCTTTTCAGCGCGATGTAAAGGGTGACCAGGACTATCATTACTATCATGCACTGATTACATATCATCTGTCATTAAAGTGCTTGAATCGTGTGTTTATTTAAAGCTGCAGTAGGGAACTTTTGATGCTCTAGCGGTTAATAAACAGAAATGCTTGCGTCTTGCAGAAGAACATCGTAGCCGGAACTACTTCTCTCTGTTTATGTCTATGAAGAATCACAAAGGTACTGGGTTACTCCGCCGTGGTACCCCCGAAGCAATCTAAAATAGTCCGAATATAAACACTTATTATAGGTGCACCCTAGTGATTCAGGACAAGCTAAAAACACGGTTTGGAAAATGGATTCATGGTGTACTCGCTTATTATGTTAATTTTTCTACATTTTTAACACAAACAAAGTTACGGACCGCAGCTCTGATTGGTTATTTTTTACCGGGAGCGATGGAGTTTCTGCAAATGGCAATAGGACACTGGGAGGAGCCAGAGGAGCTTGATTTATACACAGATTATCTGTCTCATATTCTACTGTCAGGACATAATGACAGGTTTAACAAATATGTAAAAAAATATTTTTTACAAAAGTTACCTACTGCAGCTTTAATAAGTTTAATCATTTATAGTTTCTAGTTGTATATTTTATTATGTAATATTTAACCCCAGATCATAACAAAAGTATACATAGCATGCCAAACGAAGATCTTTACCTAATATGATTTCAAACTGAAAAAGCTTTTCATGCGGTGTACGCTTCACAGAACGGTAAATGTATATTCCCCCTTCACGTGTTAAACATGAATCATGCATGGACAGATTGCAAAGTTTATTAAAGTTAGTGATCTGACTATACAAGGTTTGAGCAATAGTTTTAGTGATGCCTTCCATGTAGACACTTTATTCCACATTTGGATGGTTTTAAGTTTATTATGCTTATTAGAAGCCACTGCAACCACTGTGCCTGTTTTTCCTCACCCTGACACATCATCACAACAGCATCAGATCTTTTGGGGTCAGATGAAGCTCAGTGTGTTGCTCTTGCATATGATCTGAGAGGCAATCTAAGCTTGCATCATCTGTCCATGTGCTGCTGAGTGTGACGGAGCATGTGCCAGTGATGCTCTCGTGTCTGTTCTTTCACTGTTTGTGTTTTGGGTGCTTTACAGCGCACTCTTCTCATGCTGTTCACCCTGACACTAAGAAGCACATTTCCCCTGCTGTGTTACATCCCAGATAGTTTTGACTTCTCAAGTGATGCCCAGTTCAGCCTCACCGTCCTCCCCGGCCGACACGCCCCACAGGACCCAGCGGCCAATCACGAGCCAGGAGGGAGGGGCTCTCTCACAGTCACACATGAGGGTAGGCAGGGGGTGGAGGCAGGTCAGAGGCGGGCGTTCCCCTCAGAATCACCCGGTGGCCTCAGCTCTTCTGGGAATGCACCTCCCCAAACCCCTGCGAGTCACGCTGACCCTGGTGTGACGCACACGAGTAAAGTGTGAGGACATTACTGAGAATCCTGATGTAAACACCAGTGAAAGTCATTCATTCTCACTGTCGAAAAGCTTCTTACAGAACTGCTTCTGTTGACTTACATTACTGAAATCAAATCCCAGCTCATCGCAGACACGCTTGTGATGGTTTCTCGGTCACTACCTAAATCCCTTTCATGCAGACATTAATAATTCTCTTGCATTAATTTACATAGTGTTATGCACTAATTATCAGTCCTCTGATAAAAATAAATAAATAAAAAAAAAGATGTAAGAGATAGTAGTTGATGGGACATTGTTTCTAGAAGTGTAAATAGTACAATAATACCAACAATTACTGATGTTGCAGTTCTCTGTAACAATTTCATTACCAAAGATAAAAAATAAGAGCTTTTGCATATTCATTTTTAACAGTTTACTTTAAATATTTTTCTGCTTTTAATATTTGCAAATAATTAATAAAACAGTTGCATGCAAGTAATTTTCAACTAACAATTATAAGTTAAGAAGATGCAATAGTCAGTTATAAAGAACAAAGATCTCGCATTACCAGCGATAAACATAAAGTGCTTTCAGTGTCAAAGTTGTCCAAAGCGACTTTTTGTGCTACAAACCAGCACGTTTATGATTACAATAATGGACTAAAACAATATTCATTTACATTTAATCATTTAGCACACACTTTTTCCCCAGGTGACCTTCAAATAAGGGCAATAGAAGCAATATGATAGTAAATATGATAAAGAGGATCACAAATAGCAGTTTGCAACATTGAGCAGCATTAGAGACATAACTAAAATGACTGAAATCATATAACACTGAAAGCCTTGCACATTCAGGGTTAAACCTGCAGCGTTTGCCATTACAGTAAAAATAAGTGGATTGACAGGGGCTCATTCTGTAGACTCGTTCACATTAATGCCCGGATCTGTTTTGACATTAGATATCTCATCCTGTCTGTCAACAGTCTTTTAAGACATTGGCATACAGGGAGAGTACTGATTGTACTTATATTTATATTATATTCATGTATTCAGCTGCCTTATTAATGTTTTCAAATGGCATTTGGAAGGGAGAACACTGAACTGCTACTAATGTAACATTTTGCAAGCAAAGAGAGTAGTAGAGTCATGAGTCTGATGACAGGCAAAATATAAAATAAAATGCGTATGTATCTCCTTTATAGTATTTGGTAAAAGGTTATGTTGAGAATTGCAGTAGGAGTAGAAGCCAGTGCAGTGAATTGATGTCAGTTTGTTGATTTCTCTCAGTGTTTGTAAGAAGCTCTTCATTAATCGAGGTTGTCCCAGCCCGTCTCGTTCACCTGCATGGACAGTCTTATCCCCACACTGGTCATTTCTTCTTGCCATTGACCGTTCCCAGCGACTGAGCATGCACAATGTGTCTGATCATTCTGTGTCCTGGGAAACACTCCTAGGTTACGTGTGTAACTATACTCCCTGAGGGAACGAGACGCTGTGTCAAACCGCTATGGGAACACATTCAGCGTGACCTCGCTCTGAATCATGAATTCACTTTACATGTTGTTTGAGCGTAAATGTGTGTTGGAAGTGTGTGTACAAATCCACCCTATAATGATAGAAATCCACCCAGTGTTTATTATCTCTATTTTTAAAATCCCCTTTCTTAGATCAAGCTGTTCTGTCAGAAGGACTAGCCTCCTGCCGTGATAGTTGATCTTACCTCAGACCTGTCCTAGTGAGCTGCCATCGGTCTGCCATTGTGTCGACTCCAGAGCCGGGGAAGACAACAATGTTCCCAATTAAGCGATTGAGGTGTTTTGTTGTTGGATGTAAAGATGAATATAGCAGTCATCATTTACTCCCGACATCTGAGCTGCTCTAAACACAGAGGAATAACGTTTCTTTTCATTTTTGAAGGAAATGGGCTGATATGCATAAATCCGTGATCCAGATTCATCTACAGAAGAAGTACAAGGGATTTTTATGAAACTTTGCAAATCATCTTTCCTAATAATTTTTTCATGACTCTGTCGAAGGGACCACCTCGTTGTCCTCCTTACTCAAGAGATTGTCTTCTTTTTGTTCCATTCCTCCAGAGCGGGAACAGAGCGAGAAGCCTTCTCTGCAGTGTGCAGGACCCATCGTGAAATATTTGGCAGAAACGTCCACGCTCCCAGATAGTGTAGTAAGAGAATAAGTCTCTCGAGACTCACCTCTGGTGTAATTGGAGCGGCTGCTCTAGAGAACTCCTTCCAAAGCCGAAACGTTTCCTGCTGGATGCTGAGAGATGCGCTCGCTGAAGCCCCGGGGGTGGCAGGGCTCACAGACTGATCTCCTGAGGGCACTGGGGATAGATGGGCACCGTATGATGATGTGTACACCACTGTCTCCCAGAGGAGCCTGCCTCTGAGTCCCTGAGCCACATACATCAGGGCTTCTTGGTTGAAATCTTCTTCAACAAAAGAACGGTCCTCAGATCCTCCTTCAGCTTGGAAGACTTCAGAAAGCTCTGCTCTGTGCTTATTCAGTCCCACAGCACTGAAATAAACGAGGAGCGAGGGACTGAAGAGACGTGTTGGGAACGGTGTAGCCCATGATCTCCACATGAGCCAGTCCTGGTGTGCAGGCAGCAGCTTTGACCATTAAAAACACTCGTCTAACTTGCTTTTTGACAGCTCCGTCTGCTCCTCGCAAGTTTCACCTCCACTAGCTCCTCATACTGAGAGGTGATGAGTCTCATAAACAGCTTCAACATCAACCTTCTTGGAGGATGATAGCCAAAGCGTTGAGCCTCTCCCTGGGGGAAGAAACCGTGGAGCATTCTTCCAAACCCTGGGAAGGGTGCGCTGGATCTGGTAACAGACGAAGAAGAAAGGAACTCGCCCTTCTCCATTACCTTCACCAGATCCATCTGTGATCCGCACAACTGCCACCACAAAAATACACTCAGTTGAAGCAGGACTTGATCCGTGGGGAATACTGGTGAGAGCTCCCTTCTCGAAGACAATCCTCTGGAAGTGAAGCGTTCACACCGAGAGCCTCTCACAATGACGGCAGACTGTGTGTATCCCCACCGGTAATGTAGCACAGGCAGGGGAACACACTCTAAACACACACAGAGCGCTGTGTCCACTGCTGTCCCGGTGTCTGCGTCGCCCTGTCCGTACATCTCTCGCCCATCTGTTGGACTGATTACACATGTGATTCAGAGCGCGTCATGTTGAATGTGTTCCCACAGCATTCAGACGCAGATCGAGTTCCTGAAGGGGAACTATGTTTATCCTCAGTGAGCTCTTGTGGACCATAACCATCGGCGTCTTATTCAAGAAGATTCTTTGGTGCTTCTGGATTTACACAACTGTAAAAACAGTTACCCCAGGTTTACACAAGCGTTCAGTGTGATTGGTCGCACTCATCCACGCTGACAGTGCCGTCCAGATGATTCGAATCATGATCTTCATACAGAAGTGCATGGCTTTGGCTTCTTACTTTCAAACACGTTTGTTTTATTTTCCTAATGTTTGAACATGTCATACAACAAAAACAGGAATTAACAAAATTAATAAATGATGCTAAGGATTTCCATTTCCTGTAAAACTCCTCACCTTTAAAGCAACAGAAACCAAACTGGCTGTGTTCCCTGAGAACAGCAGGAAGGGATCCTCTAATACATCACATGCTCCATTTGGTGAGGCACATGTGAAGTGCATTACACCACTGCTGGACTGGTCAGCTGTGTGATACATGTCCAGCGCTCCCTCAAGAGCTTTTTGAATTCCCCATGCACACATTGTGTGTCTGATGTTGCATGGCAGCTGTTGATGAGTGTAATCGTGTGTGCATGTCTCCATCCTCCCCTTTGCAGCTCAAACGCCTGAACAACTCTACAACAAAGTGTGTGTGTGTGTGTGTGTGTGTGTGTGTGAGTGTGTGTGTGAAAGCTCAGTCTGATTGTCAACACATGGATTTCTTCATGTTCTCTATTTTGTTCATCTAACATGTTCATATATTGGTACTTTAACCGAGTACAGTGAGGCATCCCTCAGTTCCACTTCTAATAGTTTTCAGATGAAAGAGTTGTTAGTAAATGGGAATCACAGCATGACAGTGTTGAACACAACATCAAGCACAAATGCTCCATTTTCTCAGAAAAAGCATAAATCAATTTGGGAAAAGCACTGGAGGATTTCTATGTTGTCAACAGGTCTTCATCAGGGCTAAGAGGTTGCAGGTGTAAATGGAAATAACCAATGCAAAAATGTGTGCACTGTATATTTATTAAAACTATATGTGTGTTTGTAAACATACCTGTATGTTTAACTCTATAAAAATATTTGGCTATTTGTTTAATTTTGTGATGGGTGGATGATTTTTATCCCATGTTCACCTGCAACCTCTGTAGCTGGAGTGATGGCCTGTGTGCGGAAACACGTGAGGAGAATAAAATTCCTTCTTTAATTATGTTCTTTGTTCGTTCTGACCAATTCCAAAGACTTTTGAAATGCAGCAGGACTTGTTTGTAATAGTTTTATACTGCTTGTTTATGGTCAGTTTTTGAAATAAATTCCTGTGAAATTCTAAAGAAAATATACATTTATTTAAAATTATTTCTTTTCTTTTTTTTTTCTTTTTTTACAAATGCATGCAAACCATTAAATTAAAACCAATAATTAACTGAAAACAACGGAGGACCCTGCATGTCGAAAAGTGACGATAAAAGGATTCCTGTGTGTCCAAAAAAGCGACTCCAAAGGGTCCTGACCAAGCATCAATATGTGACAAGTTGGGAGTGAGAATGTGTTGTTACTTCCTCTGCAACTTCATTCACTTCCTGTCTGCAATGTTGAAAAGTTTTCATGAGACTCTTGTAAGATATGGAGACAAAGGGCTTTCAGAAAGCGATATGATCTCTTGAATTCACTCTGTGTCATATGTTCTCTGTGTAGTAGATGCAGAGCAGCTGAGCAGGGAGGAGGACTCCTCTGGCCTGAACGATGCAGATGAGGGCTTCTCATCCGGTGCGTCCAGCAGCAGCCAGCCCAGCGGTGTGCGCGGGAGGAAGAGCCGGCCGTCCGCTCGCAGGACCTCCAGCACCTCTCTGGACTGCAGGCCGGGACAGCGCTCCGGTGCCGAGGCGCGCAGATACTCCATCCTCAGCCTGCAGGAGCAGCATCTGCCAGAGGAGACGGAGCTGCTCTCTCCTGGAAAACAGAGCAGATCACCCAGCTTCAGCATGCAAATTATCTCACAGGTCTAGAACCGGCAGCCTCCTTCTAGACAGAAGAATTGTACCCCAAAAGCAGGAACTGTCGTTACTTACTCGTGTCATTTCATCCCTGTATTTTTCTCATGAAACATAAAAGCGGTCCAAACTAGGAAGGTGGACGGTGATTCATACTGCCACTCAGTGAACACCGTACCAACTTCACTACAGTCAGTATTACTTTTACTTCCCTTTCTACAGTCAGTCTGTAAAAGAAGTGAAATGTAAGCAGTTATTTTCAACTCTTAACTCGTACTCTAACTTTATTTATAAAGCACCTAATAAAACAACTAAGCATAACCACAGCGACAATACCTCAGCAGGGATGGCCTGCTTTTGTGATAATTGTCACAAAAACACTGGAAAACTGTTCCAAAGCCTTGTTGCAGCTACCAAAAAGCAGAACTTTAATTTTGATCGAGGAATATGCAGGAGACTTTGAACATTAGATCGTAAAGATCTCTTTGACACTTGAACATGACAAAGATCAGAGATGTATGGAGGGGCTTTATCATGCAGGATTTAAAATCACAAATTCAAATCTTAAAATTAATTCTATAAAATACTGGTAACCAATGCAACGATCTCGAAACATGGTTATTGTAGTCATACCTCCTCCGAGTACCTTCAAATATTTAGTTTGAGTACCGTAATAAAGTGAGTTGCAGTAATCGAATCGAGAAAAAATAAAAACATGAATAAGCTTCTCCAAGTCTATACGTGCTAAGAAAGGCTTGATCTTAAGAATCATTCTTAATTGGTAGAAGCTAACTTTGAAAACACAACTTGTTTGAGAGTTCATTTTGAAGCACTGTCATAGATCAAACCCATATTTTTACTTGATGGTTTTTAAAAGGACGTAATGTTCCCTAGTTAACTCCAGCTGTATCATTCATTTCAGAGGGACCAAATATAATGATCTCTGTTTTTGCTTCATTAAGACTCAAAAAGTTAGCAGATATCCAAGACTTCACCTCATCTACACAGGCCAACAGACGCCCCAAGGCACTGGAAGAATTTGGGTTTAAAGACAAATACAACTGAGCTTCATCAGCATAATAATGAAACACCATATTTATCCAAAATCAATCCTAACGTAGCATATACAGAGAAAAGAAAAAGGTGCTAAAATAGAGCCTTGCAGAACACCACAAGAAATGGGTGCCAGTTATTCACTTAAATCTTTTGATCTAAAAAAATTTGATCAAAAATCGGAGAAAATGGTGTTTAATCGATGACTACATCCAGATCACATTCAATACCAAGTTCACTTTAGGTGGTTTTGATTTATATGCTGATTGATAATGGTTAAAAATGTTATACACCACACTACTGTATAACAGTGAAAACACAGAGTGCTGGAAAACTTAATCAATGGTGTGGAAAGAGCTGAAAGCATGACCATGCGAAACAGAATGTGATCAGTCAGCAATGCTTAAATGTCTGTGTTTCTCCTACAGGGCTGCTGTCTGACTCTGAATAGTGCGCTGGTAGTATAGAATGATCTATGGGTGCTCTCTGGAAAGGAAAGAGAGGAAAAAATTTATATAGGACTGAAATGACACGAGAGTAAATAATGATTGTTGGATGAACTAATCTCTTGAAAGTGGAAGTGACAGCTGGCCTGGCAGTGATCTAACAGTCTCTCTCAGACCAAATCTGAGCTGGACCGACATGTCAGAATCAGATATTATGAATTTTCTGATGACAGTCAGCAATAATTCATCCCAAGTCCTCCAGAAGATTTGAATTCGTAACTGCGGTGTCTAATGCAGCCCTCTGATTTGGATCAGCTTTCACATAAATACTTGTTTTTATGGCAATGTTTTGAAGTTTTTCATGGTTATGTTCTTAAGATTATTCTGACTGAAATTATCAGAAGCCCTAATGACTCTGAACTTGGCACACTCTCTGAGAAAGGGACAGTTAACATATACATTTATATATTTATGTGATATACATGTGTGTGAATAATCTAAAATACAATTCTGTCAGAAGACAACATGCTGTAGATGTGAAGAGTAGTGCTGTATTTTGCACACACTTTAATCCAAAGTCATCCTTGAGAAGTTTCACTGCTGCTCGTGGTGTAGAGGGCTGTGAATGGGATGAGCATTTATCGGCCGTCAGCCTCACAATATCACATCAGTGTCCATAGAGCTGGCCTGCAGGTCAGGCTGTGCTTAGCCTGAGCTTTACTGACATGGAACAGACAGGGTGATGTTCCCAAGCCAAACTCAATGTCAGTGATCAGACATGACTTTAGTGATTTAATAGATGGTCACAAAAGCCTGTAATATGATTAAAAAACAGCAGTGTGTCAGTGTGTTTTGTCCAGCCCGAATCCAAGGCTCACAAGCAGATATACAGTAAATACAAAACAACAAACCACCCTATGGAGACCAACAGAAGCTATCATGTGCTGTTGTTGTGTTGTCATGTGAATTATACCTGCTGTATTTGTTTGCGGACTATCTTTGGTCATAATGTGACATTAGTGTGTGTGTGTGTCTGTTAGTGTTCCAAGTATTTCAGTACTAAAGTGGATCTGTCCATTCCACCCATTATAGTCAGGGATGTTTTTTCTCTGATTTTGCTTTGTTTCTTTTTTAAATGCACACAGATGTAAAGTGTCTGTTAATGTCGTTCTGTCTCATTTTGATATGTCTCCGCTATGTAGAGTGGTTGTGTGATCAAAGCTCCAGAAGAGATCCTGGACTGACCACTGAACTGCCTCTGCTGAAAAAAAGATAATGTGAGATTATACTGTGAATAAAAGTGTTTAGTCACGTACCAGTGAGCGTGAGCGTGATTGTGTTTAAATTGGAAATAATACTCACTATCTGTACTTGTATTTGCCATTATTGCAAACAATTGCACTACAATATTTGAGAACTGATCTGAAGCTCAAACTTACTACACCTTGATTTCCTACATGTACATTTATTAACTTATGCCGAGTTTACACTGCACGATTTTAGCCCTGATAAACCATTTTCTCTGCTTCACAACACCATTCATTCATACATTCACTTTATTTATAGAGCACTTTACAACTACACTGCAGATCAAAGTGCTGTACAATCAAAAAACACTTCATTAAAACACACAACTTTAAAACAAGACACAATCTATCAGCAACAAAAACTAGCCCACCCTCTCAAATGCTAAAGATAAGAAGTCGTTTTTTACTTCAATTTTAAAAGCATTTAAAGACATGACCTCTCTTAGTTTCTGAGGAAGTCTATTCCAGAGCCTCGGTCCCGCAACAGCAAAGGCCTGATCCCTTTTAACTTTAAATGAGTACGAGGGACAGTCAGCAATAACTTATTATTAGATCTTAGAGACCTAGGTGCTTGACGAACAGCAGTGAGCTTAGACACATAAGCAGGGGCCAACCCATGCACTTCTTTAAAAACATAGACCAGAGTTTTATATTTTATCCTGTAGTTCACTGGTAGCCTCTTTAGAGAAACTAAAATAGAAAAGATTACTTTTCTTAGCACCCACTGGCAGCCTAGCTACTGCATTCTGAACTAATTGCAAGCGTGAAATAGTGGTCTGGCAGGACTCCACATACAACACATTGCAATAGTACAGACGAGACAAAACAAAGGCATTAATAACCTTCCCTAAATCTTTTCTTGACAGAATATGCTTTAGTCGAGCAGTAGATATAATCTGGAAAAAAAACAACTCTTTACTACAGCATTAATCTGCTTGTCAAATTTCAGCTCTGGGTCAAATACCACACCTTTCTTTATTTGGTCATGGAAATAATCGGACCATGATCCAAAATATATGGACCTATCTAAACATACTCTGTCAGGGCCAAAAAAACATAATCGCATCTTTACTCTGGTTCAACTGAAGCAGATTATGAGTCTTCCAGCACAAACTATTATTCTCTCCCACTCTTATAGACAAATAGATCTGTGTATCGTCCACATACAAATGGTAAGACATGCTGTATTTTTAAAAACAATTGAACCCAGGGGCAACATATACATGGAAATTAAAATAGGGCCAATAACAGAATCCTGAGGGACCCCACAAGTTCCAGGCACTGCCGTTGAAAAAAAAGTTACCATACTTTATAGAAAATTATCTATTTGACGCATAATTCCAATTAAATGGGATAACCGCTTTATCAGAATCACCTGATCTATTGTGTCAGAAGCTGTACCACACACATTGCTACAGAGAGAAATCTAACACAAGATGTCAAGAGCCCAACTAATGCAAACACTGATATCCATGATGGTGGCCTCATTTTAACCAATAAAACATCAACATCTGATCCTCTGTAATTCTCAATAACAGCAGTTGCTCATCACTAATGCACAATCATCATTTATTTAGTCACTTAATTATCTCATTAACTTTAACTCTTTAAAGGCTTGGGATTTGACTTGAGACTTGCTTGTGACTTGGAAAGGAATGACTTGGTCTGAGTTCATCAGTGGAATAAACATATGGCAGGACTTTTACTTTCTGACCCCTAGACTACCCACCTCTGGCTTGAAGTTTCCTGAGATGTTTCAAGTTGACATGTTGCAAGCTTAATTCAACATCACAACTGATAGATGTATGGAATACATCTGATACTCAAATCATTATATTTTGATGTCACTAAAGGGAAATAACCTAATTTATCAATGAAGTCATGTAAATGCAGCTTACTTGCATTGTCAGGTAACATTGTCAGGTCACTTGACTGTCAAGTCAAGTCACCTTTATTTATGTAGTGCTTTACAAGCCAGAGGCGACAGCGGCAAGGAACCGAAACTCCATCAGTGATCGAATGGAGAAAAAAAACCTTGGGAGAAACCAGGCTCAGTTGGGGGCCAGTTCTCCTCTGACCAGACGAAACCAGTAGTTCAATTCCAGACTGCAGCAAAGTCAGATTGTGCAGAAGAATCATCTGTTTCCTGTGGTCTTGTCCCAGTGGCCATCTAGTAGACTCTCTGGGGCTCATTTAGATGCCATTCTTCTAATGATGTAGCAAGTACATCAGGTTTTATGGGAAGTGTTCCCGGTTCCGGTTAAGCTAATTAATGCAGCCTAAAAATCCTTTAACGGATTTGGATATTAAAAGCATATTAGTATGTTATGTGTAAGCCAGGTTAAAGAGATAGGTCTTTAATCTATATTTAAACAGATCAGGAGGCAGACACACTCTGTCAGTGTTAGATTATTCAAGAGTTTGGCAGCTAAATAAAAGAAAAAGATCTGCTGACACAGGTGATTTTGATATTATAGATATTATTAAATTGCCAGAATTTTGATAACACAGCATAATTACCAAGACTTTAAAATCCATACAATATTTGATAGGGAGCCAGTGTAGTGTTGACAGGACCGGGCTAATATGGTTATACTTCCTGTTTCTAGTAAGAACTTTAGATGCTACATTTTGGACTAAGTGGAATTTGTTTATTAAGCGTGCAGAACAACCACCAAATAAAGCTTTACAGTAATCTAACCTTGAGGTCATAACTGCATAGATTAACATTTCTGCATTTGACATTGAGAGCATAGGTCATAATTTAGATGTATTTTTGAGATGGAAAAATGCAGTTTTACAAATGATAGAAACAAGGCTTTCTAAGGAAAGATTGCTATCAAAGAGCACATCTAGGTTCCTAACTGAAGACAGAAGAATATATGGGGGACTACCTGTAAAACGTGATTGATTTATGGCCCCCCACCCTCCCGTCCCTTATGAATTATGATCCCAGGTGTCAAATTGACATGTCTGACATCCTGTTCCTGTTTCCTTGATGTTTTTTGAACCGAGGTGTCAAATTGAGAACCTCTAGCATCCTGTTCCTTGATGTTTTATTGCAACGGCCATTTTGCGATCAGGATATAATTCAGTCATCGGGATTTACCATGTGCTATGAATTATTAGAGCAATCTAGGGTAGTCCTTCAAGCATTCTGGGTTGTGTTTTAAATAAGGTTCAAGATATAGTGGTAAAGACACAGAAGACATTCTACATTCTCCTGTTACAATGACTTCCGCGACTCCAAAAAACCCTAAAACAGTCAGAAAGATAATGCGTATTTCAACTAAAGGACCTGTTGAAATGAGAGAAGTTGACATTTGTACCAAGGAACGACAAGGACAACAAGGAGCTAACTTGATCAAGTTTCTTAATGAAGATGTGGATGTAGTGAAAAATTATTTCTCTATGTCTGATGACTGTGTGGGAAGATTTGTGTTTGACAAAGTCAACTGTGAAACTCTACACAGGCGATGTTGAAGAAGATTTTACGTCAGAATGTGACCTACTTTTTTCAGCTAGACTGGTGTTTGTTCTACAATGACATTTGGAGAGATCTGAATGACTGTGATGACGCATCCATTGTACATAGCAGAGTGGGGTGGTGTGATTCCTGACACAAGGTTTTGCATGGTTTTGTGAAAGAACAGAAGTAGAACGGCTAGAAGAACTTAAAGGGCATGTTGCAGCTCAAGCAAGACTGCAGGTTTATTCTGAATCTGTCAATCCACCACTTGCACTTAACCCTTTAATGGATCCATTTTTCCCTCCTGTCAAGCATCAGTCTCCCAAGCTCGTCCTGCACAACAAGCCAAGCCCAGTCAAGTCCATCACTTATATGAGGTCACAGTTACTAAAAACCCTCTCCCATATCCCTACATGTACACCTCATGCCAAGGGAAGTCGTGGCTTAATGGTTAGAGCGTCGGACTCCCAATCGAAGGGTTGTGAGTTCGAGTCTAGGGCCGGACGGAATTGTGGGTGGCGGTAGTGCATGAACAGCTCTCTCTCGACCTTCAATACCATGACTTAGGTGCCCTTGAGCAAGGCATCGAACCCCCAACTGCTCCCCGGGCGCCGCAGCATAAATGGCTGCCCACTGCTCCGGGTGTGTGCTCATAGTGTGTGTGTGTGTGTTCACTGCTCTGTGTGTGTGCATTTCGGATGGGTTAAATGCAGAGCACAAATTCTGAGTATGGGTCACCATACTTGGCTGAATGTCACTTTCACTTCACTTCATGTTCTGTTCCACAGCCAGCCACATTTTCTCAAGTCATCACCCCAACTGCACTCCCACTCATGCAACAAGTCCCAACCATACAAGCTCCAACCACTCAAGCCTTTTTAAACTCTCATGAAGCTTCCAATGACCTTATAAGAACTCTTATCACAGCTAGTCGAGTTCCAATCCCAGAACCTGAAGTTTTTAAAGGAGATCCTTTCAAGTATAATGATTGTAAGTATTCCTTCTTTACTCTGATTGATCGCAAGAACCTGCTGACTCAAGAAAAGCTTTTCTTTCTCCGCAAGTATGTTGGTGGCTCAGCCAAGAGAGCTATTGAAGGCCATTTCCTTGTAGGAACATCTTATCGTGCTGCCTGGGACATACTTGAAGACAGATTTGGTAATCCATTCATAGTTGCCAAGTCATACCATACATGGCAAAAACTTGGCCCACAAGGACAGCGAAAATCTTCATGAGTTTGTGATTTTCTGAGCAGTGTGGAATCAGCTATGCCATATGTTCAAGGTCTACAAACTCACAACAACTGTGTGGAAAACCAAAATATTACTGTCAAGCTCTCGGATTGGTTGAGCTCACGCTGGAACAGAGAAGCCACGATTTATCAAGATGAACACAAAATGTTCCCTGACTTCAGATACGTTGTCAGATTTCTCAGCGTGGAGGCTCGAATTGCATGCAACCCCATCACATCATTATATGCAGTAAAACAAATTGACCAAGAAAGAACAAATCCAATAGAACGAGAACAGTCTACGTATCAACGAAATCAAAACGTCAGTGCTAAGACTTTCACCACTAATACAAGTGAGAAGACAAGCATCACATGCATGTTTTGCAAGAAGAAAGGCCATACTCTCCATAGGTGTCTCAAGATCATGGAAAGACCAGTTGAAGAGAGAGTTAAGTTTGTTCAACTGGAGAAATTATGTTTTGGCTGTCTTAGGTTTGGCCATAACTCCAGATCTTGTACATCCAGGAGTGTATGTGAAGCCACCCCACTTGCCTACATCAAGATCGTGGGAAGAAAGACCAAGAACAAGGAGTAAGAATAAAACAAGAAAGATCAAAAGAAAACAAAGGAGACAAGAACCAACAGTCTTAATCAGTTGAAATACAGCAACCTACCTCTAACAGAGTTGTTCAAGAGAAGAGCAGTAAGAATACTTCATCTATTGTTCCAGTCTATGTCTCCACGACACTGGAACCAGACAAGGAAGTTTTAGTGTATGCTTTACTTGATAGTCAAAGCGACACAACCTTCATCCTGAAGGATGCAGCTGTAACATTGGGTGCCAAGAAAGAGCCAGTAAAACTTAAAGTGTCCACGATAACATCAAAAACAAAAGTGGTGAATAGCCAAAAAGTGCAAGGACTACAGGTAAGAGGCATCAGCTCTGACACAAAAATCAAACTCCCAACAACCTATACCAGAGATTACATACCAGCAAACAGATCCCATATACTCACAAGCATAACTGCAAAGTCATGGCCTCACTTGGAACATTTGGCAGATGAAATGTCTCCAGAGCTCGACTGTTTTTACTGTCTTTACTTCCCAGAGATGTCATCACGGCAATGAAAACCAGCCTTATGGATATTAGAAGCGTATTAGTGTGTTATGTGTAAGCCAGGTTAAAGAGATGGGTCTTTAATCTAGATTTAAACAGATCAGGAGGCAGACACACTCTGTCAGTGTTAGATTATTCAAGAGTTTGGCAGCTAAATAAAAGAAAAAGATCTGCTGACACAGGTGATTTTGATATTATAGATATTATTAAATTGCCAGAATTTTGATAACACAGCATAATTACCAAGACTTTAAAATCCATACAATATTTGATAGGGAGCCAGTGTAGTGTTGACAGGACCGGGCTAATATGGTTATACTTCCTGTTTCTAGTAAGAACTTTAGATGCTACATTTTGGACTAAGTGGAATTTGTTTATTAAGCGTGCAGAACAACCACCAAATAAAGCTTTACAGTAATCTAACCTTGAGGTCATAACTGCATAGATTAACATTTCTGCATTTGACATTGAGAGCATAGGTCATAATTTAGATGTATTTTTGAGATGGAAAAATGCAGTTTTACAAATCATAGAAACAAGGCTTTCTAAGGAAAGATTGCTATCAAAGAGCACATCTAGGTTCCTAACTGAAGACAGAAGAATATATGGGGGACTACCTGTAAAACGTGATTGATTTATGGCCCCCCACCCTCCCGTCCCTTATGAATTATGATCCCAGGTGTCAAATTGACATGTCTGACATCCTGTTCCTGTTTCCTTGATGTTTTTTGAACCGAGGTGTCAAATTGAGAACCTCTAGCATCCTGTTCCTTGATGTTTTATTGCAACGGCCATTTTGCGATCAGGATATAATTCAGTCATCGGGATTTACCATGTGCTATGAATTATTAGAGCAATCTAGGGTAGTCCTTCAAGCATTCTGGGTTGTGTTTTAAATAAGGTTCAAGATATAGTGGTAAAGACACAGAAGACATTCTACATTCTCCTGTTACAATGACTTCCGCGACTCCAAAAAACCCTAAAACAATCAGAAAGATAATGCGTATTTCAACTAAAGGACCTGTTGAAATGAGAGAAGTTGACATTTGTACCAAGGAACGACAAGGACAACAAGGAGCTAACTTGATCAAGTTTCTTAATGAAGATGTGGATGTAGTGAAAAATTATTTCTCTATGTCTGATGACTGTGTGGGAAGATTTGTGTTTGACAAAGTCAACTGTGAACTGTGAAACTCTACACAGGCGATGTTGAAGAAGATTTTACGTCAGAATGTGACCTACTTTTTTCAGCTAGACTGGTGTTTGTTCTACAATGACATTTGGAGAGATCTGAATGACTGTGATGACGCATCCATTGTACATAGCAGAGTGGGGTGGTGTGATTCCTGACACAAGGTTTTGCATGGTTTTGTGAAAGAACAGAAGTAGAACGGCTAGAAGAACTTAAAGGGCATGTTGCAGCTCAAGCAAGACTGCAGGTTTATTCTGAATCTGTCAATCCACCACTTGCACTTAACCCTTTAATGGATCCATTTTTCCCTCCTGTCAAGCATCAGTCTCCCAAGCTCGTCCTGCACAACAAGCCAAGCCCAGTCAAGTCCATCACTTATATGAGGTCACAGTTACTAAAAACCCTCTCCCATATCCCTACATGTACACCTCATGCCAAGGGAAGTCGTGGCTTAATGGTTAGAGCGTCGGACTCCCAATCGAAGGGTTGTGAGTTCGAGTCTAGGGCCGGACGGAATTGTGGGTGGCGGTAGTGCATGAACAGCTCTCTCTCGACCTTCAATACCATGACTTAGGTGCCCTTGAGCAAGGCATCGAACCCCCAACTGCTCCCCGGGCGCCGCAGCATAAATGGCTGCCCACTGCTCCGGGTGTGTGCTCATAGTGTGTGTGTTCACTGCTCTGTGTGTGTGCATTTCGGATGGGTTAAATGCAGAGCACAAATTCTGAGTATGGGTCACCATACTTGGCTGAATGTCACTTTCACTTCACTTCATGTTCTGTTCCACAGCCAGCCACATTTTCTCAAGTCATCACCCCAACTGCACTCCCACTCATGCAACAAGTCCCAACCATACAAGCTCCAACCACTGAAAGCCTTTTTAAACTCTCATGAAGCTTCCAATGACCTTATAAGAACTCTTATCACAGCTAGTCGAGTTCCAATCCCAGAACCTGAAGTTTTTAAAGGAGATCCTTTCAAGTATAATGATTGTAAGTATTCCTTCTTTACTCTGATTGATCGCAAGAACCTGCTGACTCAAGAAAAGCTTTTCTTTCTCCGCAAGTATGTTGGTGGCTCAGCCAAGAGAGCTATTGAAGGCCATTTCCTTGTAGGAACATCTTATCGTGCTGCCTGGGACATACTTGAAGACAGATTTGGTAATCCATTCATAGTTGCCAAGTCATACCATACATGGCAAAAACTTGGCCCACAAGGACAGCGAAAATCTTCATGAGTTTGTGATTTTCTGAGCAGTGTGGAATCAGCTATGCCATATGTTCAAGGTCTACAAACTCACAACAACTGTGTGGAAAACCAAAATATTACTGTCAAGCTCTCGGATTGGTTGAGCTCACGCTGGAACAGAGAAGCCACGATTTATCAAGATGAACACAAAATGTTCCCTGACTTCAGATACGTTGTCAGATTTCTCAGCGTGGAGGCTCGAATTGCATGCAACCCCATCACATCATTATATGCAGTAAAACAAATTGACCAAGAAAGAACAAATCCAATAGAACGAGAACAGTCTACGTATCAACGAAATCAAAACGTCAGTGCTAAGACTTTCACCACTAATACAAGTGAGAAGACAAGCATCACATGCATGTTTTGCAAGAAGAAAGGCCATACTCTCCATAGGTGTCTCAAGATCATGGAAAGACCAGTTGAAGAGAGAGTTAAGTTTGTTCAACTGGAGAAATTATGTTTTGGCTGTCTTAGGTTTGGCCATAACTCCAGATCTTGTACATCCAGGAGTGTATGTGAAGCCACCCCACTTGCCTACATCAAGATCGTGGGAAGAAAGACCAAGAACAAGGAGTAAGAATAAAACAAGAAAGATCAAAAGAAAACAAAGGAGACAAGAACCAACAGTCTTAATCAGTTGAAATACAGCAACCTACCTCTAACAGAGTTGTTCAAGAGAAGAGCAGTAAGAATACTTCATCTATTGTTCCAGTCTATGTCTCCACGACACTGGAACCAGACAAGGAAGTTTTAGTGTATGCTTTACTTGATAGTCAAAGCGACACAACCTTCATCCTGAAGGATGCAGCTGTAACATTGGGTGCCAAGAAAGAGCCAGTAAAACTTAAAGTGTCCACGATAACATCAAAAACAAAAGTGGTGAATAGCCAAAAAGTGCAAGGACTACAGGTAAGAGGCATCAGCTCTGACACAAAAATCAAACTCCCAACAACCTATACCAGAGATTACATACCAGCAAACAGATCCCATATACTCACAAGCATAACTGCAAAGTCATGGCCTCACTTGGAACATTTGGCAGATGAAATGTCTCCAGAGCTCGACTGTTTTTACTGTCTTTACTTCCCAGAGATGTCATCACGGGCAATGAAAACCAGCCTTATGGATATTAGAAGCGTATTAGTGTGTTATGTGTAAGCCAGGTTAAAGAGATGGGTCTTTAATCTAGATTTAAACAGATCAGGAGGCAGACACACTCTGTCAGTGTTAGATTATTCAAGAGTTTGGCAGCTAAATAAAAGAAAAAGATCTGCTGACACAGGTGATTTTGATATTATAGATATTATTAAATTGCCAGAATTTTGATAACACAGCATAATTACCAAGACTTTAAAATCCATACAATATTTGATAGGGAGCCAGTGTAGTGTTGACAGGACCGGGCTAATATGGTTATACTTCCTGTTTCTAGTAAGAACTTTAGATGCTACATTTTGGACTAAGTGGAATTTGTTTATTAAGCGTGCAGAACAACCACCAAATAAAGCTTTACAGTAATCTAACCTTGAGGTCATAACTGCATAGATTAACATTTCTGCATTTGACATTGAGAGCATAGGTCATAATTTAGATGTATTTTTGAGATGGAAAAATGCAGTTTTACAAATGATAGAAACAAGGCTTTCTAAGGAAAGATTGCTATCAAAGAGCACATCTAGGTTCCTAACTGAAGACAGAAGAATATATGGGGGACTACCTGTAAAACGTGATTGATTTATGGCCCCCCACCCTCCCGTCCCTTATGAATTATGATCCCAGGTGTCAAATTGACATGTCTGACATCCTGTTCCTGTTTCCTTGATGTTTTTTGAACCGAGGTGTCAAATTGAGAACCTCTAGCATCCTGTTCCTTGATGTTTTATTGCAACGGCCATTTTGCGATCAGGATATAATTCAGTCATCGGGATTTACCATGTGCTATGAATTATTAGAGCAATCTAGGGTAGTCCTTCAAGCATTCTGGGTTGTGTTTTAAATAAGGTTCAAGATATAGTGGTAAAGACACAGAAGACATTCTACATTCTCCTGTTACAATGACTTCCGCGACTCCAAAAAACCCTAAAACAGTCAGAAAGATAATGCGTATTTCAACTAAAGGACCTGTTGAAATGAGAGAAGTTGACATTTGTACCAAGGAACGACAAGGACAACAAGGAGCTAACTTGATCAAGTTTCTTAATGAAGATGTGGATGTAGTGAAAAATTATTTCTCTATGTCTGATGACTGTGTGGGAAGATTTGTGTTTGACAAAGTCAACTGTGAACTGTGAAACTCTACACAGGCGATGTTGAAGAAGATTTTACGTCAGAATGTGACCTACTTTTTTCAGCTAGACTGGTGTTTGTTCTACAATGACATTTGGAGAGATCTGAATGACTGTGATGACGCATCCATTGTACATAGCAGAGTGGGGTGGTGTGATTCCTGACACAAGGTTTTGCATGGTTTTGTGAAAGAACAGAAGTAGAACGGCTAGAAGAACTTATAGGGCATGTTGCAGCTCAAGCAAGACTGCAGGTTTATTCTGAATCTGTCAATCCACCACTTGCACTTAACCCTTTAATGGATCCATTTTTCCCTCCTGTCAAGCATCAGTCTCCCAAGCTCGTCCTGCACAACAAGCCAAGCCCAGTCAAGTCCATCACTTATATGAGGTCACAGTTACTAAAAACCCTCTCCCATATCCCTACATGTACACCTCATGCCAAGGGAAGTCGTGGCTTAATGGTTAGAGCGTCGGACTCCCAATCGAAGGGTTGTGAGTTCGAGTCTAGGGCCGGACGGAATTGTGGGTGGCGGTAGTGCATGAACAGCTCTCTCTCGACCTTCAATACCATGACTTAGGTGCCCTTGAGCAAGGCATCGAACCCCCAACTGCTCCCCGGGCGCCGCAGCATAAATGGCTGCCCACTGCTCCGGGTGTGTGCTCATAGTGTGTGTGTGTGTGTTCACTGCTCTGTGTGTGTGCATTTTGGATGGGTTAAATGCAGAGCACAAATTCTGAGTATGGGTCACCATACTTGGCTGAATGTCACTTTCACTTCACTTCATGTTCTGTTCCACAGCCAGCCACATTTTCTCAAGTCATCACCCCAACTGCACTTCCACTCATGCAACAAGTCCCAACCATACAAGCTCCAACCACTCAAGCCTTTTTAAACTCTCATGAAGCTTCCAATGACCTTATAAGAACTCTTATCACAGCTAGTCGAGTTCCAATCCCAGAACCTGAAGTTTTTAAAGGAGATCCTTTCAAGTATAATGATTGTAAGTATTCCTTCTTTACTCTGATTGATCGCAAGAACCTGCTGACTCAAGAAAAGCTTTTCTTTCTCCGCAAGTATGTTGGTGGCTCAGCCAAGAGAGCTATTGAAGGCCATTTCCTTGTAGGAACATCTTATCGTGCTGCCTGGGACATACTTGAAGACAGATTTGGTAATCCATTCATAGTTGCCAAGTCATACCATACATGGCAAAAACTTGGCCCACAAGGACAGCGAAAATCTTCATGAGTTTGTGATTTTCTGAGCAGTGTGGAATCTGCTATGCCATATGTTCAAGGTCTACAAACTCACAACAACTGTGTGGAAAACCAAAATATTACTGTCAAGCTCTCGGATTGGTTGAGCTCACGCTGGAACAGAGAAGCCACGATTTATCAAGATGAACACAAAATGTTCCCTGACTTCAGATACGTTGTCAGATTTCTCAGCGTGGAGGCTCGAATTGCATGCAACCCCATCACATCATTATATGCAGTAAAACAAATTGACCAAGAAAGAACAAATCCAATAGAACGAGAACAGTCTACGTATCAACGAAATCAAAACGTCAGTGCTAAGACTTTCACCACTAATACAAGTGAGAAGACAAGCATCACATGCATGTTTTGCAAGAAGAAAGGCCATACTCTCCATAGGTGTCTCAAGATCATGGAAAGACCAGTTGAAGAGAGAGTTAAGTTTGTTCAACTGGAGAAATTATGTTTTGGTTGTCTTAGGTTTGGCCATAACTCCAGATCTTGTACATCCAGGAGTGTATGTGAAGCCACCCCACTTGCCTACATCAAGATCGTGGGAAGAAAGACCAAGAACAAGGAGTAAGAATAAAACAAGAAAGATCAAAAGAAAACAAAGGAGACAAGAACCAACAGTCTTAATCAGTTGAAATACAGCAACCTACCTCTAACAGAGTTGTTCAAGAGAAGAGCAGTAAGAATACTTCATCTATTGTTCCAGTCTATGTCTCCACGACACTGGAACCAGACAAGGAAGTTTTAGTGTATGCTTTACTTGATAGTCAAAGCGACACAACCTTCATCCTGAAGGATGCAGCTGTAACATTGGGTGCCAAGAAAGAGCCAGTAAAACTTAAAGTGTCCACGATAACATCAAAAACAAAAGTGGTGAATAGCCAAAAAGTGCAAGGACTACAGGTAAGAGGCATCAGCTCTGACACAAAAATCAAACTCCCAACAACCTATACCAGAGATTACATACCAGCAAACAGATCCCATATACTCACAAGCATAACTGCAAAGTCATGGCCTCACTTGGAACATTTGGCAGATGAAATGTCTCCAGAGCTCGACTGTTTTTACTGTCTTTACTTCCCAGAGATGTCATCACGGGCAATGAAAACCAGCCTTATGCACAAAAGTCTGTGTTGGGTTGGAGCATTATCAGCTACAGCAGCACTGAAGTTGATTATGGTCATGAGGATGAAATCGGTGTGAGCCACCGTATCATCATAAAGAATGTTCAGCCAGCTACCAAACCCTCTACAGAGCTCAAGTCTGAGGTCCATTTTGTTTATAGAACTCAAGTCAAGGAAATGATCACTCCGTCAGATATACTCAAGGTCTTTGAGTTAGATTTTACTAAGAAGTTTAGTGAAGAAGTTCTAATGTCGCAAGAAGATATTAAGTTCTTGGTGAAACTGAAAGAAGGAATCAAGCAAAAGCCAAATGGGCATTACGAAATGCCATTGCCTTTCAAGGAAGAGAGGCCAAGTCTGCCAAACAACAAAGTGTGTGCAGAACATAGACTCAGATGTCTGGAAAAACGTCTTAAGAAAGATAATCAATATCACAAGGATTATGTGGCTTTTATGGAGGACATGATTGCAAGAGGTGATGCTGAAAAGGTTCCAGAGCCTGAGGTAACCAATCAGACCACGCGTTATATCCCTCACCATGGAGTTTACCACCCTCAAAAGCCAGGAAAGTTCAGCGTGGTATTTGATTGCTCAGCTAAGTTTCAGAATACATCACTGAATGAGCATCTACTCACCGGGCCAGACCTTACAAATACCCTTGTAGGGGTCTTGTGCCGTTTCCGCAAAGGACAAGTAGCCATCATGTGTGATGTAAAGCGGATGTTCCATCAAATTCATATTGCACCAAGGGACCAAGACTACCTCAGATTTCTGTGGTGGGAAAGAGGAAATATGGAAGCTCCACCGTCAGTGTTCCGCATGAAGGTTCACTTGTTTGGTGCTGCATCGTCACCTGAATGCGCAAACTTTGGGCTCAAACACCTGGCTCCAGAAGGAGAAGGAAAGTTTAGTGAAGCTACAGTGAGATTTATACAGCGCAACTTTTATGTTGACGATGGATTAACAAGTTTGGACAGTGAAGAGGAAGCTATCGAGCTTGTTAGAGAGGCAAGAGACCTCTGCAACACCGGTAAACTCCGCTTACACAAATTCATTACCAACAACAAGAATGTTCTTGCCACAAACCCAAAGCAATCCAATGGTGCATTAGCTCAGATAAATTCCAGTTCAGAGTGAGTGTAAATGAGCATCCTTTTACCAGAAGAGGAGTACTGTCAACAGTGGACTCAATTTTTTATCCTCTTGGATTTGTGGCACCTATCATTTTGAAAGGTAAACAGATTCTACAAAGGATGTGCCAAGACAAGATAGGATGGGATGAGCCACTTCCTGGCGACCTCAGGCCGCGTTGGGAAGCATGGCTCCAAGACCTTCATAATCTGTCTTCGGTAGAGATACCACGGCACTACATACCATTGGCAGCCAAGGAAGTTCTGAACTTCACCATTTTTCCGATGTTAGTGTTTCTGGCTATGGAATGTGTTCTTACCTTAGGGTTGTTTTGAAGTCTGGAGAAGTCCATTGTGCTCTCGTTATGGGGAAGGCAAGGGTTGCTCTGACAAAGGTAACAACAATCCCAAGGCTGGAACTCTCAGCTGCGGTCGTGGCCACAAGGACAGGTGCTCTGCTAAAGAGAGAAATGGAGATCGAAGATCTGCAGGAATACTTTTGGACCGACTCCAAGGTCGTCCTTGGTTACATTAACTGATGAAAAGCGATTTCATGTATTAATAGCCAATCGGATCCAGCAGGTCAAATCAAGCACAGGACCAAGTCAATGGCAATTTGCTGCCTCAGAAAATAACCCGACTGACCACGCCTCTCGCAGACTCATGGTAAAGGAGCTTGTAGAGTCTAACTGGTTCATGGGACCTAGTTTCTTGTGGCAAAAGGAGCTCCCTAACAAAGAAGAGATTAAGGTGCTTCAGAAGTTTTCTGATTGGAAGAGAGTCGTAAGAGCCATAGCAAGACTTAAGCATTTTGCAAAAGAGGTGAAAGGTCTTAAAACAAGATCCAATGAAGCTACGACACTTGAAGAAATAATGGATACTGAACAATTCATAATCCATGCAGTTCAAGAAGAGGCGTTCAGTGATGAAATCAAGGCTCTTAAACAAAAGAAAAAGGTACAAAAGAGCAAGTCAAACGAGCTGCACAAGTTGAACCCTTTCATGGATAGCCAAGATATCCTAAGGGTGGGAGGTAGATTGACACAAGCAACACTCCACCCTCATGTCAAACACCCAGCTATCCTCCCCAAAGGACAGCATATATCTTGATTGTTGATAAAGCACTATCATGAGAAGATGAAGCATCAGGGTCATGGAATGACCATTAATGAACTACATTCCAGTGGGATTTGGATCATAGGTTGTAGTAGTGAATTGTCATCCCTCATTTTCAAGTGCAGAAAGCTCAGAAGGTGTAATCAAGAACAAAAAATGGCCGATCTTTCTCCAGAGAGGATGGAAGCTACCCCTCCATTTACCTATAGTGGTATGGACTGTTTCAGACCATTTTATGTTAAAGATGGAAGGAAAGAGCTGAAGAGATATGGGCTTCTATTCACCTGCATGTGTTCACGTGCCATCCACATTGATTTATTGGATGACTTTTCCACTGATGCCTTCCTAAATGCGTTGCACTGTTTTATTGCCATAAGAGGCAATGTAAGTCATCTACAAAGTGATCAAGGAACAAACTTTGTGGGAGCACGAAATTAATTTCAAGTATTAATGAAAGGAATGGAGCAATAACGTGTGAAGGAACTAGGATGCAACTTTGTCATGAACCCACCTGCTTCCAGTCACATGGGCGGTGTCTGGGAGAGGCAGATATGGACCGTGAGAAGTATCCTCACATCCATCCTAGAAAAGTCTGCTGGAAGATTAGACAGTTCTTCATTAAGAACATTCCTATACGAAGTGATGGCTATAGTGAATAGTCGACCATTGACCACAGAACATCTCAATGATCCATTAGGACCTGAACCCCTAACTCCAAACCACATATTGACAAAGAAATCGTCAATAATCGCACCACCACCTGGTGAGTTTGTAAGGGCAGATCTCTACCTTCAGTAGAGATGGAAGAGAGTCCAGTTCTTGTCCAATGAATTCTGGACCAGGTGGAGAAAGGCGTATTTGCTGAATCTACACCAGAGGAGCAAATGGAACAAGGACAGGAGAAATGCTAAAGTGATTGACATTGTCCTGTTGCAAGATGATGGCACACCAAGGAATCAGTGGATGCTGGCGAAGGTAATTGAAGTCTTCCAAGGAGCAACGGAAGAGTCAGAAAGCTCAAACTGTTACTTAGTGACACAATACTAGACTGTAAAAGCACATGCTCAAATAAGCCAGTTTACTTAGAAAGGTCAATACACAAAACAGTACTTTTGCTTGAGGCTGAATAAGTAGGTTAGCTCTTTAATACCATTGATTTGTCTATATTTGAAGGTATATTTGTGTATTTACATCAATGTTTTATAAGGTTCTGTTAACAATGTAATTTATTTATTGTAAATCACACATTGTGTGATGGTGGGAGTGTAAATGCAGACGGTCTTTGAATTTATTTTGAAAATACGTACTTTTATTTTGACATGGTTAAAAACCGGAAGTAGCGCCTGTAAGCGCCGTAAGCCACTCACAGTGACCAAAGCATTGCGGTGATGTTACCTGCTAGTTTGTTTCTTTATTACTACATGTTACATGGTGTTTGCTACAACTGTGTGTGACTGTGAAGATTGCTTCTGGGAAATGACTGTCGTTGGTTGAGAAACAGGCTAAGGTGGTCAGTATTTCTCTGTATTCTTTATTAGCATTCGCTACAGTGCTAAGCCATGCTATTTATGTAATGATTGCGATTTTTAATGTTGTCTTTTATTTTTTCTACCTGAACTTTTAGTTCTACGGTGTTAAATAATAAATAAATAAATATCTGTAAATGGAACCGGAGTCTAGCATTCAATCAATGGGCGGCATACTCACACCAGATGAGGAATGTGGGCAGCACATATAACTTATCAAGGCTGGCAATATAAGACTGGGAGTATGTTTAAGACAACCACTCCCCCATACAATTTATTTAATTGTTTATGCTATATTCGACCGTATTATACAATTGTCAAACCGCAGACAGGTGTTGGTCGATTACTATTAATACAAAAGATGGACAATGTCCAACTCACAGCTGTGTTGGATAAGATTTCATGTAACACTGATTTTCTTGGAGTACTACAGTGTGACTATCTACCTAAAGCACCATTAAGAATATGACCATCAATGGTTGTTATTAATACTAACATCTCTCAACTTCCTGGCGAACATTTTGTGGCAATTTATTTTTACTTTATTGTGATTACACACAAAAGAAAAAAAAAACATAAACATTGTCCTGAGACTGGGCTTCATACATTATTTACAATCAGAAACTTAAACAATTTAAGGCATAAGCTTATGTCCTATGTCAGAAAGTCAATAGCTGGACCCAATCTTCTTTCAAAAACTGGGGTTTTTAATTGCAGCTGTGCTGTCAACCGTTCCATTAAATAAACTTGTCTTATCGCTTTTGTCCATTGCGTAATGGTAGGTGGCTCAGGTTTTAACCAATAGATTGTTATCATTTTTCTTGCCATCATTAAGAGGAGATGGAGAAGAAATGCTTGATCTTGGGAAAGATTGTCTGGAAAGATATCCAGTAAAAATGTTTGGGAGTGCAAAGAGGAGGAGATGACGACAGCCTTCATGTGGCCCCCTCCGTGAGTAGCAAGAAATGGTGCAAGACCAGCTTGCGAAACTAATGTCGCCAACCAGTCATCATCTAGCTGGCAGACTGAGGTGCAAGAGACCGAAGGGACATGGTGCGTCCATGTCAGGACGAGTGACCATCCCGACAATCGAGTACCAAGGTCTGTCGGTGTTCCAACTTAATGTAGAGGGCCTTACCACCGCCAAAATGGAAGTCATCTACCACCTCGCTGACTCCCACAAAGTAGCAGCCGTCCTCCTCCAGGAGACACACCGTGACAGTGATAACATCCTCAAGCTGCCCGGTTTCCAGCTTGCTGGGTCTACCCACAGCAAACAGCACGGACTTGCAACCTTTGTAAGGAACAACCTTAGTTGGACAGCCACTGGCCAATCTCCACCAGGCTCGAGTATCGAATGGCTGTCCACTAAGGTGCAGACCACAACGGTTGTCAATGTCTACAAGCCCCCACCATCAATGCTGACCATGGCATCACTTCCACCGGCACCTGCACCCGCCATCTATGCAGGGGACTTTAACTGCCAACACATAGATTGGGGTTACAGCCATACTACACCAAATGGAGAGATATTAAGCCAATGGGCCTCCAGTGCCAATGCGTTGCTGCTGTTCGACCCCAAAGAACCTCCAAGCTTCTTTTCAGCACGCTGGAATACCCACACCAACCCGGACCTGGCTTTCGTTGTGTGGCACACAGCTCAAAAGCCAGAGAGACGTGTCCTGGATAGATTCCCCCGCTCACACCACCGACCGTCCATCATAAAGGTCCCATCCCTGGTGCAGCCAGTTGTAGGGAAACCCGTCAGGAGATGGAACTTTCGTAAGGCAAATTGGCAGTCATTCACTGAGGAGACAGAAAAAGCATCATTCTGTCTCCCAGATCCAGACAACGCTGATGTGGATGCTGGGTATGCAGCTTACTGCAGAGTACTCCTTGGGGCAGCAAGGAAAACCATCCCCCGTGGCTTTAACACAAATTACATCGCAGGCTGGGATGGAGAATGCAGCCACCTCCTGCATGTCCACCAGCAGGCAAGCTCCAGGGAGGAAGTTGAAGAATCTGCAACGGTACTTCTGCAGAAGCTAGATGCCACCCGTAGGTCAAGGTGGATAGAAGTAGTTCAGTCAATTGACTTCACCCACTCCAGCCGTAAGGCGTGGCGGACAATAAACCAGCTGACAGGTAGAACACCATCGACCTCCCGGTGCCCAATAACAGCAAATGCCATCGCATCCCAGCTCCTTAAGAACAGCTGTTTCCCTGATGCTGATAAGAACTTTGCCCGCACAATATCATACCAGGTGACTTCCCTGTATAGAGCAGCTAGTGTGGACGCCAACTTGTCAGGGGAATTTACAACAGCTGAACTCCAGACTGCAACAAGCTGGCTTCCGGCGCAGTCGGTCAACGGTTGACCAGGTGACACTGCTCACCCAAGACATTGAGCACAGCTTTCAGGAAAAACAGAAGGCTGGAGTAGTGCTGCTTGATCTTACAGCCGCTTACGATACCGTTTGGCACCGCGGACTCCACCTAAAGCTACTAAAGATCATTCCCGACCGGCACATGGTGAAGTTCATCATTGAGATGGTGACGAACCGCAGCTTCACCTTAAAGACAAGTGACGGTCAATGCAGCAGGCTTAGAAGGCTGAGGAATGGTGTTCCGCAAGGGATCTGTCCTTGCACCGATGTTATTCAATATCTACATCCATGACTTACCGGAAACAACATCCTGGAAATATGGTTACGCTGACGACCTGGCCATTATGATGAGACAACAAACATGGGAGCAGATACAGGCCAGCCTAAACCAGGACATGGACACCTTGGCAGCCTACCTGGGTGAGTGGCGTTTACAGCTCAGCATCGGCAAGACAGTTGTAGCAGCTTACCACCTGAACAACAGTGAGGCCAGACGGGAACTGGACATATTCGTTAATAACAAGCGTCTTGAGTTCCAGCAAGCCCCACGGTACCTTGGCGTACGCCTGGATAGATCTCTAACATTCAAACAACACCTTGAAGAAGTGACGGCCAAAGTGTCATCAAGGGTGGCAATAATTCGACGTCTCGCTGGTACTAGCTGGGGTGCAACTGCCAAGGTGCTTCGAATATCAACAGTAGCTCTCGTCTTCTCCACAGCTGAATACTGTGCCCCAGCCTGGTGCAGAAGCCCACACGCCAGGAAAGTCGACACTGCCATAAACACCGCCCTTCGGACTATAACTGGCTGCCTGAATTCTACCCCTGTCTACCATCTGCCAACACTAGCAGGAATTGCCCCGGCCGGCCTCCGACGAGAGGCTGCTACCCTCGCTCTTGCAAGGAAAGCCCAAAGATGCAACTGGCATATCCTGCACAATACCACCACAACAGCACTGCCTCCTCATAGACTGAAGTCCCGCCACCCGTACAACAAGGCGGCACAAGACCTGCTCAGGTCCATCCCTGAGGACCTGTCTACAGAGGCATGGCTCGCGGCAGCTTGGAAGCAGGAGTGGGAGTCAGCAGGACCCTCACGAATCCACCGTTACATCTTTGACCCTGGAGGCGGTCTTGAAGGAGAGGATCTGCCACGTCGGCAATGGACTCTGCTAAACCGCCTGCGAACTGGGGTGGGATGTTACAAAGCATCGATGAGGAAGTGGGGCCTGGAGGACAGAGCAGTGTGTGAGTGTGGGTAGCCAGAGCAGACCGCTGAGCACATAATCACCACCTGTCCACTGTATAAACCACCTTCGGAGGCCGGCCTCTTCGACGTGGGACCTGAGATGAGAACGTGGCTGAGTTCTACTGAGCTGGACATTTGATGACGACACACGAAAGAAGAAGAAGAAGGAGTGCAAAGAGATGTTCACTTTTAGTAGAGTTTCCAAAATGCCCTTAATTTCCTTCCAAAAGCTATGTATGGTGGGACAGTCCCAAAATATGTAAGTTCCATCACTGAAAATCAACTGCGGGTGGCAGATCCTTTTCCTATTTGGTGCCTTAACTCTGGAATAACCTACCTAACATTGTTCGGGAGGCAGACACACTCTTGCAGTTTAAATCTAGATTAAAGACCCATCTCTTTAACCTGGCATACACATAACATACTAATATGCTTTTAAAACCCAATCCGTTAAAGGATTTTTATGCTGCATTAATTAGGTAAACCAGAACTGGGAACACTTCCCATAAGTCAATTCAAGTCAAGTCACCTTTATTGATATAGCGCTTTAAACAAAATACATTGCGTCAAAGCAACTGAACAACATTCATTAGGAAAACAGTGTGTCAATATGCAAAATGACAGTTAAAGGCAGTTCATCATTGAATTCAGTGTCTCTGTTCAGTTTAAATAGTGTCTGTGCATTTATTTGCAATTAGGGGTGCTCCGATCACGATCGGCCGATCATTAATGCGCATCTCCTCAGTAAAGCCGGTTCTCTAATCAGCGGTTAATTCCATCAGGTGTGTGATTTCACATAGAGCAGCTGTTACTACACAGAGTCGTTGTTAACTGAGAAGATGCGCCAATAAATGCTGAAAATGAAGTGGATTTGCGCATACTGAGGTGCTAAACCATTCAGGGCTTTATAAGTAATAAGCAATATTTTAAAATATATACGATGTTTTATAGGGAGCCAGTGCAGTGTTGACAGGACCAGGCTAATATGGTCATACTTCCTGGTTCTAGTAAGAACTCTTGTTGCAGCATTTTGGACTAGCTGTAGTTTGTTTACTAAGCGTGCAGAACAATCACCCAATAAAGCATTACAATAATCTAACCTTGAGGTCATAAATGCATGGATTAACATTCCTGCATTTGACATTGAGAACATAGCCGTAATTTAGATATATTTTTGAGATGGAAAAATGCAGTTTTACAAATGGTAGAAACGTGGCTTCCTAAGGAAAGATTGCGATCAAATAGCACACCTAGGTTCCTAACTGATGACAAAGAATTGACAGAGCAGCCATCAAGTCTTAGAGAGTGCTCTAGGTTATTACATGCAGAGATTTTAGGTCCTATAATTAGCACCTCTGTTTTTCAGAATTTAGCAGTAAGAAATTACTCGTCTTCCGTTTTTCTATATCAACTATGCATTCCATTAGTTTTTCAAATTGGTGTGTTTCACCGGGCCATGAAGAAATACAGAGCTGAGTATCATCAGCGTAACAGTGAATGCTAACACCATGTTTCCTAATGATATCTCCCAAGGGTAATATATATAGCGTGAAGAGTAGCGGCCCTAGTACTGAGCCTTGAGGTTATCCATACTGCACTTGTAACACCTGATGGACTTGCTACATCATTAGATGAATGGCATCTACGTTAATATTAGTCTGTTTCTCTCTTATTCCGAGGTCACCGTAGCCACCAGATCCAGTATGTATCCAGATCAGAGGGTAACTACAGTCACCCAGATCCAGACCGGACCTCTACAGCCCTGAATGACAGTGGAGACCAGGACAACTACAGCGCCAGATACAGATCCCCTGTAAAGACCTTGTCTCAGATGACCACCAGGACAAGACCACAGGAAACAGATGATTCTTCTGCACAATCTGACTTTGCTGCAGCCTGGAATTGAACTACTGGTTTCGTCTGGTCAGAGGAGAACTGGCCCCCCAACTGAGCCTGGTTTCTCCCAAGGTTTTTTTCTCCATTCTGTCACCAATGGAGTTTTGGTTCCTTGCCGCTGTCGCCTCTGGCTTGCTTAGTTGGGGTCACTTCATCTACAGAGATGAAGTGACCCCAGGTTGCTGACTTCAAAACTCTGCTCGCCTCATTTGATCTCAAGCAAGTGTCTACTGCAGAGACTCACAAATCAGGCAAACCAACTGGACCTCATCTACACGTGCTGTTGCTCTGTAGAAACCTCTTCAGTTGCTCCACTGCACACCTCAGACCACTTCCTCATTACTGCTAACCTATCACTTTCTCCTGAAGTGGCTCACACTCCAACGCAGGTCACCTTTTCGATGGAACCTATGCTCAATCTCTCCATCTCGCCTTTCTTCTGTGGTTTCATCCTTGCTTCCTGCACTCTCTCAGTTTTCAGCTCTGGACACAAACAGCGCTACGGACACTATTTGCTCCACTTTAACATCTTGCTTGGACAACTTTTGCCCACTGTTGTCTAGACCAGCACGCACCACCCCATCTGCCCCCTGGCTGTCCGAGGTTCTCCGTGAACATCGCTCTAAACTCAGGGCTGCAGAGAGGAAATGGTAGAAATCAAGAAACGCTACCGACCTCAGTGTGTATCAGTCTCTCCTCTCTTCCTTCTCTGCAAATGTCTTCACAGCCAAAACATCCTACTACCACAACAAAATTAACAGCTGTTGTGACGCTCGGACACTCAAGACTTTCTCTTGTCTTGTTAATTCACCGCCACCACCTCCTCCATCGACTCTTACAGCGGACAACTTTGCAGTTTTCTTCACAAATAAGACAAGAACCATCAGTGACCAATTCTCCACACTGCAGACTGAGGACAACTTCACAATGAACGACGCACACTCTATCCTCCTTCTCCCCACTCTCAGAGATGGACGTTTCCAAACTTCTCCTGTCCAATCAACCTTCTACTTGTCCACTTGATCCGATCCCCACTCACCTCCTTCAAGCGATCTCTTCTTTAGTCGTACCGTCACTTACTCACATTATCAACTCCTCTCTTCACTCTGGAACATTTCCCTCAGCATTCAAGCAGGCTCGGGTAAGCCCACTGCTCAAGAAACCATCTATAAATCCAGCACTTCTTGAAAACTACAGACCGGTATCCCTTCTTCCATTCATTGCAAAGACACTTGAGCGAGCTGTGTTCAACCAGCTTTCTATGTTCCTTGTACAGAACAACCTCCTGGACAGCAACCAATCTGGCTTCAAAAGTGGCCACTCAACTTGAGACTGCTCTGCTCTCAGTTACTGAAGCCCTGCGACTAGCAAGAGCAGCTTCAAAATCCTCAGTACTCATCTTACTGGACCTGTCTGCTGCTGCTTTTGACACCCTTTAATCACCAGATTCTCCTGTCCACCCTCAGAAAGATGGGCATCTCTGGAACCGCACTCCTGTGGGTCAAGTCATACCTCTCTGACAGATCCTTTCAGTGTGTCTTGGAGGGGTGATGTTTCTAAGTCACAAACCCTTGCTACTGGGGTTCCTCAAGGCTCAGTACTTGGACCACTTCTCTTTTTCATCTACATGACGTCATTAGGATCTGTCATTCAGAAGCATGGCTTTTCTTACCACTGCTACGCTGATGACACACAACTCTACTTCTCATTCCAACCAGATGATCCGATGGTAGCTGCTCGCATTTCAGCTGTCTGAGTGACATTTCTAGCTTGATCAATGACCATCACCTTCAGCTTAACCTAACGAAGACAGAACTCCTGGTGATTCCAGCTCACCCATTGGTTCATCAGAATTTCTCTGTACAGCTGGGTTCGTCAACTATTACTCCTTCGAGGACAGCCAGAAACCTAGGAGTTGTGATGGATCACCAGTTAAGCTTCACAGACCACATTGCTACAACGACCCGGTCCTGCAGGTTTGCCTTATACAACATCACGAAGATTAGACCCTTCTTGTCAGAGCAAGCCATCCAACTTCTTGTCCAAGCTCTAGTTTTCCCTTACGAAAAATAAGTTTATTCAAGTGCGCTATTAGTATACTTCTTTTAAACTAAAAATAGGAAATTATACTTTTAGTTTACTTTTTATGTACTTCTCAGAAATATACTTAAAATTAAGTTTAAGTATGCTTGACTTATACTTACAAAAAGTTTAAATATATTTACGCTATACTCCTAGAATCTGTGTTTTCATTGTTTTATGGTAGAGGCATCTTCTGTACAAAATTTTCAAAAATACACAAGTAAAAAATAAAAAGAAACACCACCCAGCAGGCACAGTACATCAATGTGACGTCAGGAAGACGTTGGACTCCAACTAATCAAACGCCAGTCAGATGTCATATTTTGGTTGAAAATTAAAGTTGGGTTGATATCTAAACCCAACTTTGTTTGACGTCAAACTCGGACATCAGACAGACATAGAATTTTGGTTGGAATAAGCACCACACTGCAACAATAGGTGAAATGCATGGCAGCACATTAAATATCTCAAGATCTCAGCAGAGGAGGATTAAACAACTCCACAAACAGCATTACCAGCTTCACTTATTACTAACCAGACTGACTTTATTTCTGTCAGATGTCTACAAAAATTAACAGAGGTTTAACTCTAATGTGTTTAATTTCCATAACAGCATTACAGTTAAACACCATAACAGTGATTAGTGTTTCCATTAGTTGGGCTCTTAACACTTATTATATATTTTGGCTATTGTGGCTGCTGTGACAGTTTGTTTGTCAAGCACATTTGCAGCATCAAAGAAAGCTAAAGTGACATGAGATCAGATGATGGCTGTTACCTGTTAATGGTTTTGTAATCATCATGAAATAACCTGATTCGCTGATGTTTTTTAACATTCTTGATTTGTTCCGACAGCACTTAACCAACTTATACTAGCACTTTTCCTTTTCTTGTCTTTCCATTTATTAAAAAAAAAAAAAAAAAAAAAAAAAACCTGGCTATGCGTTCTATACTAGACTAACTGAGACTTGTCATGGCACTTATATACCGTTGTTGTTCTCTTGTTGACCTGACTGCTTATATTGTTCTCATTTGGAAGTCGCTTTGGATAAAAGCGTCTGCTAAATGATTAAATGTAAATGTAATGTAAATGTACAGCGATATCGTTGACTTGATTGCAAATAAATGCACAGACACTATTTAAACTGAACAGAGATGACATCACTGAATTCAATGATGAACTGCCTTTAACTATCATTTTGCATTATTGACATACTGTTTTCCTAATGAATGTTGTTCAGTTTCTTTGACACAATGTATTTTGTTTAAAAGCACTATATAAATAAAGGTGACTTGACTTGACGTTCTCAGGAGAGATCTCTTTGTTTTTTTTGTTTTGTTTTTTTGATGAACTCAGAATTGAAGGGGTTCTGGTTTTGAAAGATTTAATAGCATGTCTAACACAATGGTCTGCTATTGTTGAATATGGTATATTTAATGTTTCAAAAGCCTCCAGAAACTCGTGCCATGCTGTTGGTCTTCATTCATCTGCATTCTTCTGTGGAGCTGTTACACTTTTAACTAAGTCCAGTATATGTGAAACTTCGATTGTTCTACCTTTAAACACGAACTCTCCCGAGTCAGTCCATGAAGCGATGTTTTATGTTTTAGACATTTTATCTAAAATGTAATGAATATTTTTTAATCTCCTCTGTGGAAAATTCTTTAAAACTTCATCCACAACAAAATCTATAGCATCATGGCTATCTGTGCTAGTAGGTGAGAGTTGTACTTTATCACCCCCATTTGGTGTTGGAAAGCTTAGTGTTAATGTATTTGTTTCCTTGTCCCCCAGCCTAGCCAATGTTAAATACCTCTGCAAAACAGAGGTGTACATCTTGGCTTTCTCATATGCCTCCAGATCATTATTGTACAAAATATTTCTTATAGTCATATCCAGATCATTCTCCACAACCTGCTGTAAAGACTTGTGGTGGTTGAATGTTCTCAACCTATACAACTGGTGTTGTGGAACAATATACATATCCTCTGCATAATTCATCCCAGACATTATTTAGATGCAATCAAACTTGATAAAAAGGGAAACCCACCTTGCTGGTTAATCATCTGCCTCTTTCTCCTTAGCCCAATCTTTTTATTTGCGACAAATGTGATCTCTGCTTTTCTCCTCTTGAGCTTCTGGTATTGCTGTGTAGTGAGTGGTATATTACCATGGATGATGTTGAGAGCTAGTTCACGCATTGTAGCTATGAACTCATCTGAAGCTGACTTTAAAATAACATGTCTTTGTTTCGGTGTTCCACCAGGGCACCATACAGACTTTAAAGAGTTTGGTGATTTTACATCCAAGTTAGTTCTGGCTGCAGATAAAGATTTAAAAGTTGGTGATTTTAATATCCATGTTGATAATGGAAAAAGATGCATTGGGATCAGGATTTATAGACATTCTGAACTCTACTGGGGTTAGACAACACGTTTCAGGACCTACTCATTGTAGAAATCATACTCTAGATTAAATACTGTCACATGGAATTGATGTTGATAGTGTTGAAATTATGCAGAAAAGTGGTGAAATCTCAGACCATTATTTAGTTTTGTGCAAACTTCATATAGCCAAAATTGTAAATTCTATTTCTTGTTACAAGTATGGAAGAACCATCACTTCTACCACAAAAGACTGCTTTTTAAGTTATCTTACTGATGTATCCAAATTCCTTAGCATATCCAAAACCTCAGAACAACTTGATGATGTAACAGAAACTACGGACTCTCTCTTTTCTAGCATTTTAAATAGAGTTGCTCCTTTACACTTGAGGAAGGTTAAAGAAACCAGTATGACACCATGGTATAATGAGCATACTCGCACCCTAAAGACAGCAGCCTGAAAAATGGAGCGCAGCTGGAGGAAAACAAAACTAGAGGTATTTGTGACGACAGATTACCTGGAAGATTTGTTCCACCTGGTTCACCACTGATTGAAGGAGGAGGAGTTTCACCACTGAGGAGCTGAGGAGTTGTAGTGTTGTAGTGTTGTCTGAAGCTCGCTGTAGCTGAGGCCAGTGTTGTTGCCCAGGCTCTGCAGTGCCTTATTGAGAATGCGGACAGCGGCTTCAGCAGCCCCATTGCGGTGAGGTGAGTCAGCAGGGTGAATTGTCCACTCCCCCATTTGGTACCTTTTTTAGCCGACATCTCTTCCATTGAAGTCCTATTCTGAGCATCCAGGAACTGGTACAGCTCTCTTAGGACAGGTTTGGCGCCGATGAAGTTCCAGATCTTTCTTGGGTGCCCTCTTATTGCAGTAAAGCATTGGTAAGCCATCATAAAGCTCTCTGTCGACATTGTGTTGACCAGGTCTGCATGAATTGCCCTGCTGGCCATACAACTGAAGACGACACCCCACACTTTCATGGAGACCCGTTTCTTGATGTCATCTTTGACAAGGTACGGTCCAAAGAGGTCGACTGTAGTGAACTCGAATGGAGCTGCAGGTGTGGTTCTTTCAGGAGGTAGGTCAGCCATTACCTGTTTGCTCCTTCTTGCTCTTGACTTTTTGCAGAAAAGGCAGTTCTCCACTACATTTTGGGCAGTTTTCCTCCCTTGGATGACCCAGGCTTTCCTCCTCATTTTCAGCAAGGTTGCAGCCACACCTTCATGACCCTCATTGTGTGCCTCCCGTGCCACTAAAGTAGAGACCCATGCATTGAAAGGCAAAAGGGGAACTGGCATCCTCCCTGAAGCCATGGATTCTCCCACCACAGACTAGTAGCCCAGATTCTGGCTCCCTGTACACAACCAAGCGGTCCGTAGTAGTGACTGGAAATGTTACCCCTTCTTGAGCAGCAAGATAGATGTCTCTTATTGCCTCTTGACATTCTGTGACGTTGATAACTCCTTTTGTTGGAATCGCCTCCCACTTTGGGGTCTCAATGGACTTTGTTGCAGATGTAAACCTTTTGGCGGCTCTCCAGATAAAAGCAACTGTCTTGATTAGACACTTTAGACTACTAAAGCGCCTCTCATCTACTAGGTTTAGGACAGCTGCACCAGCAGGAAGTCGTCCCGCAAGACTTGGAAGACTTTTCACTTGAGCTCTGGTGAGTGCAGCCACAAACGACTTCTTTTGCATATTGTTAATACTTTTTCAAGCTGTTACAGACACATCATTTGATGACATAATTGGCCACTTGCTCTCTGGAAGATGTAGAAACTCTGGCCCTTGCTGCCACTCTGAATGCGCATCAAGTTCCTTTGGCCCAGCTCCTCGAGTGATAATGTCGGCTATGTTGAGTGGTCCAGGGATCCACCACCAGTCCTGTAGCTGTGTGCTCTCTTGGATCTCTCCAATTCTATTAGCGAAGAAAGTCTGAAATCCATAGCTTTCACGCTGGATAGCTCCAAGAACAGTCTGACTGTCTAACAAATGGTACCACCTTTTTATCTGGATCTGGGTATGCTGTTCAAAGTACTTTTTCAGGCGACTTGCAAAAACTGCACCACAAAGTTCTGCTTTGACCGCATCCCCCTTCTGGTCTAGAGGTGTCAGCTTTGCTTTTGACTCCACTAGTCGAATTGTTAATTGTTTGTTGCAGTTCCACCGCAGGTAGAGGACAGCACCATAGGAGCTTTCACTACCATCTGAAAAAGTGACAGCCACTGGTTCAGTTGTTACCTTTGGTGGAGTAAGGGCTCTTGGGAACATTACTTTGCTTAGCTGGACGTACTCCTCAAAAATTCCAATTGCATCTTTGTGGAGCTCATCCGACAGGGGAAGGTCCCATGTGTCCTTGACCATGCTGCACTTTGGTTTTGCCTCTTGGAATGCACTTCCGACCAAGATAGCCCCTTTTTGCTTTAATGGTGTTGTAAGGCCAACTGGGTCATACAAGCCAGCAACTTGACTCAGCAGTTCATGTCTTGTCAGCGGGTCTGGTGTCTGTGCTCGTACTTCTTCTAGCAGCAGGTTTTGTCCAAGTCTCATCTTTTTCCTCCGCCTGGAGAAGTTGACCCTCACCATGACATGCAACATGTCTTGATCCACAATGATGCTGAGACCGAGTGCCTTGTTCTCTTCCTCCTTAAGCTGGTTCGGCAGGACAACAATATTTGGTGATGCCTTTTCTCTTTCTCCTTTACTTTGGCCTGAGAAGACCCAAGGCTTCAATGCAAACCCTCCTGCTTTTAGAATCAGCTCCACATTCTTTGCAATGACTTTGAGCCTTTCACGGCAGTTATGGGATGTCAAGATGTCATCAACATAGCTGTGCTCATGTAATACTTGACATTCCTCTGTGAGGTGGCTGAATTGAGGCAGGTTAGCGGTCTCCCTCATAGCAAGTTGTGCTATGCATCCTGCTGGCTTGTCCCCGATATTCACTCTGGTTATGGCGTATTGTTCTAGCTCATCGTCCTCTGAATCACGCCACAAGAACCGGTGTAGATGGACTTCCCTCTCCTCAAGCCACACAGAATTATACATTTTTCTGACATCTCCTAGAGCGGCGAAGGAGCCTTGGTGGAACTTGAGGAGGACAGCTCGAATCGAGTTGAGAACGTCAGGACCTTTCATCAAAAGGTCATTAAGACTTTGGCCTTTGTACTTCTGACTGCTGTTCCAGACAAGTCTTACCGGAGTTGTAACAGAATGGGGGTTGGGTGCAGTAAGATGACTAATATACCAGACAGGTCCATTCCAGTTGGTTAGATCCTCCTTGGTCCACTTCTTTGCAGCCCGGCGGTCAACCATTTCGTGGACTTGAGCTCCATAGGCTTTTTTCCACTGCGGTTGTTTGGCGAACTGTCTCTCTGTTCTGAGGAAGGTTGCCTCCACTGCTTTTCTGTTGTTTGGCAATGTAGATGGGTCCATGAGCCAAGGATTTCTTGCATGCCAATGTGGACTATCACTGTGGTCATCAGCACCAACATAAGTCAGGCCACCCCTTACAACTTCCAGCTCCCTTTCTTCAGCCAGAGTCATTTCTTTGCCACCAGGTTGACAACTGCCGCAGCGACATCCTCCACATTTTGGAGTGCAGGGGGCGCCAATGCTATCCCATCGCCACCACTCAATAAAATCCCGAGTGGTAATAGCAGAATAAGACGACTTGATGGTAGGTTTGGTGCAGATAGACCTGGCGAAGTGCGCTCTGGACTGGTGTGCTGTAACTGTAACCTCTTCAAATAGACCAGGGTGTGTCCCTGCAATTGTCTTTCCCAATGGCCCATCCCATAGTACAAGGTCCCCAACGGTTCGTATTTTCTGTGGGACCAGTCGCCCTTCTTTATGGCTTATCAAAAGCTGTATCTGTCTTGGTCTCACCAGTTCAGTTTGGGGGACATCTGGAAAGAACTTTTGGAGTCTTTTGGCTGTCACATGTTTATGGATATCTGCAATGCTGTCTAAACAAGGGTTATGGCTTCACTTCTAAGCTTCAAACGATCAGCTGCATTATGAGTTATGTAGTTTGTATCCGATTGCCAGGTCGATCAAAGTCCCAACTTTTTGTCCTGCATTGGCCGTGACCTCTAAGAGCATCATGATGACTGGCCACTCCACTATTCCATTCTCTGCTAGAAGACTGCTTTGGTTGGACAAATGAGAGCTACTGACTACGGTGTTGCAAAAGGCATTGCGACACTTCTCTGCAAGTTCAGGTGAGAGACTTTTAACAAATTCTTCTTGAGCTTGGGTGTAACACTCTCTTGTGTCACCTCCCACTTTGCCGTTGTTATTGGACCCCTGGACAACATTCCCTTTGAACGTACCAGCTCTTGGGCAAAGGTAATAGTGGTGTTCTGCAGCACACTGTTCTATGCAGTCTGGCCTCCTGCACAGAAACTCTGATTTACAGTAGTCACCTTCATTGTGAATCTCCAGGCATTTTTTGCAGCATTTCTTTTCTCTGACAACTTAAGAGTGCGAAACTTCTGGCAGAAATATAGCCTTTTCTTATGCTTGCCATCTCCGCAGACCACACATCCTTGAGCCTTGTTGCTTAATTGGGTGGAGGTTCTGGTTCGAGCTTGCTGAGGTTCAGATTTTGGTTTTGGTTCCTCCTCTCTCAGTTGGTCCAGCTTCTCATAGATGGCTTCTTGACCTTGAAGAAACTTGAGGAGGTAGTCAAATCGCTTGTCCTCCTCTGCTTCATCATCTTTGCCAGCTACATGAAGAAGCCATTCCTTCTTCAGACCATCAGGAAGTTTACTCTCTATCGTTTTTGTTACAAGAGGGTTCTTTATTGCGCTGGTCTTGCCAAGCTCGTTCAGATCGACCAGGGCTTTTTCTACAGATTGTATTAGCTCAACAATCCTACTAGGCTGGTTACCTTTAACTGCTTGGAGTCTTTGGAGTTCTTCTACTATTTCAAGGGCTAAAGTTGTCTTATTACCAAAGCGGTTCTCCAAGACCCGGAAAATGTCCTCAGCAGTTATGCAAGTTGTAAGGCAGAGGTCTCGTATTATCTTCTCATCCACACTGTCGAGAAGTTGGAACTTTGGGGGGGGGGGGGGTGGAAAGTTTATGCACCTCCTTCGCAGTCTTCACAAATTTCTCTAGCTGTCCGATCATGAAGTGATATGCATCTGGGTTTCAACTTGGGTCCACAGCTCCCACGTTTTCTGCTTGCGACTCTGCTGTTGTAATTGATTGTGTCAGTTCATATTCCCCGAAATTTGCCCAGAATGTCTTTTGTATGAGGTCCTTTAGCTCTTGCAATATTTCTTCTCACACTCATTAGCTGTTTTGACCAAGTCCCTCTTTTGCTGCTCACTCAACTACTCTGCATCAGAGCTTTCTTCAATACATTGCCCCTCTACATCATCGTTGGCTTCCTGGACTTTGCCAGCTTCTTCAGAGATCTTCTTAAAATTGTCTCGAAGCTCCTCTTCCGACATCATTGTATGCATTCGTAGCACATTATTGGCCAACCTAGAAAACTGACGTTTCGCTGATGTCCTTGTGGTCTTTAGCTGTTCTACCAGTAATGAATCAGCAATTTCAAATCACAGCAACAGGACGGGAACATTCTTTGTCTCTTTGGACACGTGTGGTCACTCTTCTGGTCCTTCTCCAGTCTTCAGAGACGGTTTTTCACTGTCAAGTTCTGATCTATTCCTTGTGCAATTCCCCACTTGAAAAGGACAATCAATCAATCAATCACCTTTATTTATATAGTGCTTTAAACAAAATACATTGCGCCAAAGCACTGAACAACATTCATTTGGAAAACAGTGTCTCAATAATGCAAAATGATAGTTAAAGGCAGTTCATCATTGAATTCAGTTATGTCATCTCTGTTCAGTTGAAATAGTGTCTGTGCATTTATTTGCAATCAAGTCAATGATATCGCTGTAGATGAAGTGACCCCAACTAAGCAAGCCAGAGGCGACAGCGGCAAGGAACCGAAACTCCATCGGTGACAGAATGGAGAAAAAAACCTTGGGAGAAACCAGGCTCAGTTGGGGGGCCAGTTCTCCTCTGACCAGACGAAACCAGTAGTTCAATTCCAGGCTGCAGCAAAGTCAGATTGTGCAGAAGAATCATCTGTTTCCTGTGGTCTTGTCCTGGTGCTCCTCTGAGACAAGGTCTTTACAGGGGATCTGTATCTGGGGCTCTAGTTGTCCTGGTCTCCGCTGTCTTTCAGGGCAGTAGAGGTCCTTTCTAGGTGCTGATCCACCATCTGGTCTGGATACGTACTGGATCCGGGTGACTGCAGTGACCCTCTGATCTGGACACAGACTGGATCTGGTGGCCACGGTGACCTCGGAACAAGAGAGAAACAGACAAATATTAGCGTAGATGCCATTCTTCTAATGATGTAGCAAGTACATAGGGTGTTATGTGAAGTGTTTCGGTTCCAGTTTACCTAATTAATGCAGCCTAAAAATCCTTTAACGGATTTGGATATTAAAAGCATATTAGTATGTTATGTGTATGCCAGGTTAAAGAGATGGGTCTTTAATCTAGATTTAAACTGCAAGAGTTGTTCCCAAAATACTGTTAAGTACTGTTTTCTTTCCTTCGAGCAATAAATACGGTAAAATAACGTTAAATTTTATCTAGGTCATTTCACCGAACGTAAATAAACAGGTAAGCACTGCTTTTTAAAATAACGGGTTTATACTGTTAAAATTTTGACGTAAATTAACAGCCATTTTTAACAGTGTAGGGTGCTAATACAAGACGTTACGCAACATTACAAAAGTTTTTATTTTTTGAATGCCTCCAGATTGCCCAATTCTCAATGATGTAAATGCTTTTACTATATTTTAATGTAAAATATTGCATTTATTAAAAAATATTAAATAAATAAAGAGATTAAAAAATAATAATTCTAATGGAGAAATAGCTCATTAAAAGTGTATAAAATATTGCATAGTATCATAAAATTCCTGGAGAAAAAAAAGTTACATTTCAAGGCTTCGGTCACTTTTGACTGCGAAGAAGGTAAGTGTGGCTCCTAAACGAATAGGGCCAGAGGGTTAAGAAACCTGTCCCTTTTGAAGCTATTATTAAAAGTCAAGTCACCTTTATTTATATAGCGCTTTAATCAAAATACATTGCGTCAATGCAACTGAACAACATTCATTAGGAAAACAGTGTGTCAATAATGCAAAATGATAGTTAAAGGCAGTTCATCATTGAATTCAGTGATGTCATCTCTGTTCAGTTGAAATAGTGTCTGTGCATTTATTTGCAATCAAGTCAACAATATCGCTGTAGATGAAGTGACCCCAACTAAGCAAGCCAGAGGCAACAGCGGCAAGGAACCGAAACTCCATCGGTGACAGAATGGAGAAAAAAACCTTGGGAGAAACCAGGCTCAGTTGGGGTCAGTTCTCCTCTGACCAGACGAAACCAGTAGTTCAATTCCAGACTGCAGCAAAGTCAGATTGTGCAGAAGAATCATCTGTTTCCTGTGGTCTTGTCCTGGTGCTCCTCTGAGACAAGGTCTTTACAGGGGAAGTGTTTGTAAATTATTTATAATGTTTATTGAGATAACAGTACAATGTTGACATTTCAATGATTTATAAGTGATTAATAATATATTAACTAGTAACTATTAACCATTAAGGATTTTGTTTGATTCAGTTGTTTACTGAAGGCCCTGACTGAAACCCCAGGGTACTCAGGGTACTTACTGTCTGACAGCAGGTTCACTCAGACTCTGCTCATCATCACTGAAGAGTCCAGGAACAAAACAAGCAATCTGACACAGAGACAACAATATTTACTCTGCAGTTCCAGGTTCATTAGAAGGAAACAAGATAGAGCAGAGGTAAAATGCAGATAAAAGACAGAATAATATATATAACAACAATAATAACATATGTAATATACAAATTCTACTACTAATAATATAATCTTAAAATAACAGAATCTATATTTTTAATTTTAGGATGAGTGTGACTTATGTTTTGATGTCAGGGACTTCTTAAATTTGGCGAAATATATTCTGAAAAAGGCATATTAATGTATTTCATGAGCTTCTTTCATGAGCTTCTTTTCATGAGTTCACCTGTATTTCTAAGTCAGTATCTCCCTTCAGCCACATTTCTGAAGGGAGATACTGACTTAGAAATACAGATTTACTGAAGAAGCTCATGAAATACATTAATATGCCTTTTTCAGAATATATTTCACCAATTTTCTTTTCAAAAATCTTGGAGTTTCACTTTGTTCTGTATAGTTTCTTTCTGTCCACCTGAAATCACAGAACAATTTGTATTAATATCTGTTTATCATGAAATATCAAAACTCATGTGAACTTGTTTTCAGCCGATTAACGTTACACTCTCAGTGTAAGTGACGTCATCGATTCAGTAAATCAGCCTTTTCTAAAAAAAAAAAAAACACTGACAAATCACCAGCAAAACATTCAGAGCCATCAAAATATCTCATACACACACGACGATTTGATGAAAAGCCCAGAGTTTCATCAAAAAGAGCTCAAAATTAGCCTAACATTACCTGAAAACTGCTAAGATAGATGCTAACGGACTTTTTCGAAGACACTAAACCATTTCTATAAAATAAATTTAATTGAAATGTCAATAACAAGTAAGAAACGTGTCAGAAACATTTGTATATCATATTTGTGTGATTTTAGCGACTAAACTTACCTAAAACAGCGTAAACCGCAGCGAGAGACGGAGATTACTGCTTGCCAGTAACGTTTTTTGTGTTGACGCCCCGTTTCCATGGCAACTCTGCTCCCCGCACGCGCAGAACTCACCGCACACACAGCATTCACACAAACAAACATCTAGAGTTAAAACATTACATTTATAATGTACAGCCTCATTCAATAATCACTCACTATAGTAAGATTAATATAGTAGAATATAGTAGATTCTTTCTGGCAGCCTGTAAAAGAGTGAAAAACACGACGATAAAGCAGTCAGGACTTCTCTTTAATAAACTGCTTTTACATTTTCCCTCCGAGAAACTGCTGGACACGAAAGGCTTTAATATTAATTTACCGTGACCGTTGTCTAAACAAGTTAACGGTAACATTATTTGAAAATGAGCCAGTCTCTTCAGCTGCCCACAGACTGTATAAAAACACACCGCGTGCCTGTGCTGTCTGGATTCATATCGAACATTAAGCAAGCTTACCTGTACTTGTGCCAAGGGTCCAGAAATGAGCTGTGTCCGGTGCAGTACGTTGGGTATACCACCCGTTGATCTCCCGGTCAACCAAAAATCGATGGATTTTCAATCATATTTCCCGGTCAACTATATTTCGATGCATTTTCTATCATATTTCCCGGTCAACTATATTTCGATGCATTTTCTATCATATTTCCCGGTCAACTATATTTTGATGACTTTTCAACAACCGCATCGTTTCTCTGTCCACTATAAATCAATTACTTTTCAACACATTCAGGGATCACCCGGTAACCAAATATCAATGCTTAATCAATCATAAAGATAACTATGGATCAATGTTGTTCCAATATTGTTGCCATCAACATTAATAACATCAGGTTTTCATCGATATGATAATGGTGATTCAACATTTATTTTGCATTGAAATTTCAATATCAACCATAATGATGATTCAGATGGAAAAACCATGTTTATTCAATGTTGGCTTGCTGTCTGGGAAAGCTGCAGCGAGCACATGTGGATTTTCATCCGTCTTTATATTGTGATTTAACTGGTGAGTGCACCTTTGCCTTGCTCCTTTCACACAAAATACACGTCTGCAATTGCAAATAACTGTGCAAATAACTTTGATAAGTGGATGCTGAGGCTGTAACTGTTTAATATGTCCATTTCAGTGCTAAAATCGTCAACGTTCCAACGGCATCATAGATTGGAGCTGGATAGATTCAGATATCCCCCGATTACAAGGTGAGTTTAATCAAACATGATATAAATTCTGCAAAGTAAGCCTTTAACACAATAGCAACGAAGTAATATTGATGTATCTGTAACACGCTGAAATTATCGTCTTCTCGTTTGCTAATTTTAGCTTGCTATCTTTTCATTTAATGCCTAATAGTGTATATTAGACAAAACGTTGATTTCAATAACGTTGTGCTTGCGAATTTGGGTAAGCTTGTTCTTCTAATTTGTACATAACTGTATTCCGAGGGAAGTTTTTCTTAATAGTGTTGTCGTTTTGTTACTTTATTGTTGGCTGTATTTTGGATTGCTTCGATCCAAGTTGGCTTGATAGAATAAGTTACGCGATATAATAATCAGTAAGAATAATTCATGTTGATTTATTTTGCGTTGTTGGTTTGTATTGCAATGTTACTTTACCCAGTACAGTAGGCCAATGGCAGTTTTATTTTTGTGGAGATTTTCTTTTGTTATTGTTGAGATTGTTTGAGTTACGTTTTTTCGTGCCTAAAGACTGTCCATTTTGACTTGTCAGCATGTTTGGGTGTCAGTTATGCGGCAACAATGCAGTACTCCAGTGGTCTATGTGAAGTACATGAGGATTCACAGCAATACCCCTAACTTGTTTCTTCATTGTTGCATCCAGGACTTTAACAGGAAAATTTGCTAAATTAGCAGCTTTAAAATCACATCTTTACAGACAACACAATGACAAATGTGATACACTAACTCAGTTTTATTCCCATCTTAAAGTCCACATCATTGCACCATTGAAGTCCACTATATGCAGATAATTCCTTCAATATTTTTCATCAAAAATATTGTTAGTGTATTTTGTCTCTGTGTCCTCATCATTGTTACTATTTCTTAGGCATCTTCCACTGCAGCTGATGTAGAAAGGACACTTGAACTACCTTCAACTCCTCGACTGATACTCTTTGGTATGTATAGAACTATATGAATGTATAGTCTATTTTATTACATAAGCCATTAAGAATGTTTTTTCTGTATTTCAAAAAACATGGTAAATGCTTCTGTACAACACTGAAAGGGACAGGTCACACAAAATAAATATTCTGCTATCTTTTACCCAAACTCATGTCATTCCAAGCCCTTAAGACTTTTATTCATCTTTGGAAAACAAATGAATATATTAATACAATTCTTTCAGCATTTTTGTTAATCAATTGAAAAAAAAAAACTTTGATGCTTCAAAATGTTTCATACATTTTTGTAAATGTATGAATTTTATTTGTTTATTCGTGTATAAACATTCATCATTGAGCATACAGCAAATAAGCTCAAACATGCTTGCTTGACGTGAAGTTTGTTCTGGTCTGTCAGGCTAGCGCGTTTGAGTTTCCATTTAACCTGGATTTGACTGGACTTTTAATGAACAGAAATGATGAAAGAATATTAAAAATAGTTTCATTTGTGTTTTGAAAATGAAAACTCTTTGAAAGTGAGGGGGACTAATTAATTACTTTTTTTTAACCCTTCAACTGTACTGAGCAAAAATATTGAGTTAAATAAATCATAAAAATTGCAGCAACTATTTCACAATACACAGTATAATGCACATGTTGACTTCAGTGTCTATCCAGACCAGTCAACAATCAGCATTTTGAAATGCATATGTTATGTTAAAAGAACAGGGCTTTGTGACTAGGTAAAATCATTTCAGTTTCCCTTGCATTTGTTTGCAATCTGGCAGTAGAAAATTAGTGTTATATGACTGTCTGACATTGTTTTTTCTTTGAAATGTTTTAGGTGAAAAACCAGGAAGCTGCATTCATAAATGGATGATTAGTTTTGAGGGGCAAATAATCTGTGAGGGCATCCAGCCAAGTTTTCTGTCTGGACTTGCTGCTGTGTTTTCAACTTTCTACAATTTCAATGTGGAGTACCAAGCTGAGGCTGCATCCACGTTGGAATTTATTCAGAGGTTAGATGCTTAGAATCATATGATTATTTCTATTCACATTCTCGTTATGTAAAATTTTACCCACACTAATTCTGAATGTATGCATTTGTTTTTCAGGTGCTTCATTGGAATAAATCCTGAAAAAGGCACCAAGGGTGGACAAGTCCTATCAAAGCGGACAGGGAAGGTCGGCCACAAAAAGAAATCAGTCAACACTCGGGTTGCCAGTCTACTTAAGAAGCTAATGGACTTTGAGTGGGACTTCATATAAGTGAACTCACTCATCCACTGACATACCACACACACACACACCGTACACATACTCTTCACACATGATAAAAACATGTTTTTAGTGTGTTTAGTCGCACAATTTTTTCAGGTGTTCATTCTTGAATACCTACATTTTGACTTCATTCATCATTGAATTATTTCTTCATTCAGTAACTCTTATTCACTAATAATTTAGTAATTCTTATTCTCTCAGCAGTTCGCTTAAGTCACTCATTTAGTTTTTTCTAATGTTATGTAAATTATTTGTTTATTCAGTTAAACGAAAGTTTACTCTGAGGCTTAAGTTTTAGTCATTCCACTTGCATCAGCCACTAATTTTGAGAATATTTTGTGATTTAAAGTGGCTTTTTTTTTTCAAGTCTTAATAAAACAAATTTGAAGTTACACTTTGTGTTGAATTTTTAATGTTTCAAAGGCTATATCTGTATGTTGTATTAAAACATGGTTTTATAGCAAGACTTCAAAGGGTTAATTCATAAAATTAAAGAAATATCTAGAAAAATAATTCCACCTTTTTTTCTTAGCAGTGTGTAGTTTGTAGTTTACAGTTAAAAAAAAAAAAAAAAACATCAACTAACTGTTAATGCTTTTGACAGTAATTTATTGTTAATTTATAAAATAACAGCTTTATGCTGTATTTCCAAAAACAGTAACAAACTGTAAATTTCAACAACAGCAAGACACTGTTAATTTAACAGTAACTTGCTGGCAACTGTGCTGCCAGTTACTTACTGTTTTTTAACTTGACAATTTTTAAGAGTGTATATAGATATATAAAGAGGTTTTTGGATTTCCATAGTTTTTTAGACCTCATCTCTTCATTTTTTAAGGTTTTGTATTTATTTCATTGCATTTTGCAATGTTTCGATGTGAGGTAAACGTCAACAGATTTCCCCTGCTCAGGGAGTAGGGAGCAATGAACAGTTGGAACACAGTTCATGCACGGAGTTCATTTCTAACGAGCTGATTATCTGAATCAGGTGCGTTAACAAAGAGAAACTTGCAAAATATGCAGAGCAGTGGGGCGCGAGGACTGGAATTGAGAACCACTGATTTAACCCATCCGAAGTGCACACACACAGAGCAGTGAACACACACTGTGATCAGCAGTGGTCATCATTTACGCTGCGGCACCCGGGGAGCAGTTGGGGGTTCAGTGCCTTGCTCAAGGGCATCTAAGTCGTGGTATTGAAGGTGGAGAGAGAACTGTACATGCACTCCCCCCACCCACAATTCCTGCCGGCCCGAGACTCAAACTCACAACCTTTCGATTGGGAGTCCGACTCTCTAACCATTAGGCCATGACTTCCCATTCTAGACATTCTAAAAGATTACTTTTTGTCAAGGTTTAGATATTTTTGGTTAGATAAGTATCAGGGGGCTGTTCCATAAACCAAAATTAGAGTACAAGGCAGGCTTATTTCGGTTAGTCAGGCTTATTTTTGGTAGATTCGGTTTCATAAATCAAACTTAAAAAAGTTCAAACTCAGTTACCCCGGCAACTTATGCTGGCAAATTCACCTGGTCCGGGGCAGGCTAACTGTCAGGCTAAGTCTGAGTTCAGGCTTAACGAGCATACCATTTATAGTCACCTGCTGGTATTTTGATGTCATTTTATTTTACTTAACCACTATTAATAAAAAAAATAAAATAATAATAAATAAAGAAAGAAAGAAATGTACTTTACTAATAAATGTAAGAAATTATAAGGTATAAATACACTAAGAAATGTTCAGAATTTGTGTGTTTAATTGGTGAGTTTGGTTAATGAGTTTGGTAATGAATTAATTAAAAGTATATAAATAGGGAGCTGAACTCCTCTACAAACTTAACCATGGCGTGTCCTTTCATAGATGAGGTGGTGGATGAGGGAGCTATTTCAGAGACATGTCAGACCCATTGGCTTCTAATGACAGCTACCTGTATGAGCGATATAGGTTCTCAAGAGATGGGATTGCATATATTTGTAGATTACGAAGCCCATACATTGCAAATAATACACGCCACAAGAGCGCTCACAGTCCCACAGATGGTGTGCATTGCACTGCACTTTTTTGCCAGTGGAACATTTTTGTACACAGTTGGAGATGCAGAGAATATCAGCAAAGCATCAGTTTGCCACTCTGTACGAACTGTGTACCTTTCTTTAAGAAGACTACTCAATGTGTTCATCACATTCCCTGGCCACAAAGCTATTCGTACCATTAAACATGCCTTTTATGGAATAGCTGGTAAGTTCAAATAACTATAAAACAAGGAAATATTTTTTGACTGTTGATTTTACATGGGACATATTTAAAACAAACAAATAATTTTCCTAGGTTTCCCAAATGTTATCAGTGCATTGGCCTGCACCCATGTGTGTATTAAGTGTCCGTCTGGTCCACATGAAGCGGACTTTGTGAATAGGAAATCAGTACACAGCATCAATGTACATGTACGGTCCCACTGAGATGATATTGAAGGCTATGCTCTAGCACTGAGTGTTGTGTACTAAGCTGGGCACCAGTGTTTAGTTCATTGCAATTAAAATGTAGAGACCTACAGGTTTAATTTATTTTAGATGATTAGTGATGCAGATTCCATCATCACAAATGTAAAGGCCAAATGGCCAGGCTCTCTGCATGACACTAGAATCTTTAGAGCCTCATCTCTCTACCAGCAACTAGCAAGAGGTGTGCTAGTAATCACTTAAATCACAAAACGTCTTAAAAGAAGAAAAAAACCCTACATTTTGTATAATATATATATATATATTCATTCTGTCTATGCAGGAGAATTTTCAGGAGTTTTGCTGGGAGACCAGGGATACCCATGCCTGCCTTACCTCTTGACTCCCTATCAGGAGCCCCAGACAGAGCACCGCACCGCTACAACATTGCCCATGCACGCACAATAAGAGGTCGTATAGAGATGGCATTTGGGCTGATAAAGTCAAGGTTTCAGTGCCTGAAGCACCTCAGAGTGACTCCACCTAGGGCATGTGACATTGTAGTTGCTTGTGTAGTGCTCCATAACATTGCTTGTCTGAGGAGAGAGAGGCAACCAATGAATGAAGAGGAAGACTGGGGCAATGGAGCAGTATTGGAAGAAAACGAAACAGGCAGACTTATGTCACACCCAGGGGCGGGCTATGCTTTGCCCTTCTCAACTTCCACCTCGGGGAGGTCCCCAAAGCCAACCCAATGGCCAAACAACACGAGAACAAGTAAGTGATAAAACAAATCTTTATTTAAATATTTAAAAATAGCTTGGGGAATAGGGAAAGGGCAATTTAAAACTAAACTCTGACTCGGCCCTCCAGATGGGCTATGGCCGGGAAGAGGTCAGGGAGCAAGGGGGCCACGGGGATCCGGGGCGTGGGACTCGGGGCCCGGCCAGAGTCTTAGGTATCCGTAGCGCCCTCCTTCTTCCTCCTCTTCGCTGAATACAACTCACGGTAAGTACTGGTTCACACAGTTCGTTCTCGGGGTGCTCACTCTCTTTCTCTTCCTCCACAGGCAACGGCTGGGACGCAAAGGCACAGTTAATTCGGCTTGGTTTTGCTCTCACCTCTTCGCTGATTGCAGCTCACAGTAAGTACTGGTTCACACAGTTCGTTCCTTGGGTGCTCACTCGCTTTCTCTTTCTCCACAGGCAGCGGCGTAAGTACAGGTTTCCTCGGTCTCTCCTCGTGTTACCCACTCTCTCTCCTTTTCTCTCCACAGGTATCAACTTGGGCACAATAGCACAGTTAGTTTAATTTGAATGGCTCTCACCTCTGGGCTGGACACAGCGTACTGTAAGTACAGGTTTCGCTCTATTTCTCCTCGCGTTATCCACTCTCACTCCTCCTCTCTACAGGTATCAACTTGGACACAAAACACAGTTACTCTGCTTTGGATGGCTTTCACCTCTGGGCTGGACACAACGTACTGTAAGTACAGGGTTCGCTCTATTCCTCCTCGTGTTATTCACTCTCTCTCCTTTTCTCTCCACAGGTATCAACTTGGGCACAATAGCACAGTTAGTTTGCTTTGAATGTCTCTCACCTCTGGGCTGAACACAGCGTACTGTAAGTACAGGTTTCCTCTGTTTCTCCTTGTGTTACTCACTCTCTCTTTCCTTCACTCTCCACAGGTATCAACTTGGGCACAATAGCACAGTTAGTTTGCTTTGAATGGCTCTCACCTCTGGGCTGGACACAGCGTACTGTAAGTACAGGTTTCGCTCTATTTCTCCTCGCGTTATCCACTCTCTCTCCTCCTCTCTACAGGTATCAACTTGGACACAAAACACAGTGTACCGTGCTATCTCCGGAGATCTGAAGCACGCTCACAACATATACTGTACTGAACTAGGCTAGAACCAGCAGTCTCCTTGTCCTCCCGCGACGAAGTGCGTGAAGGCGGGGGTTTATCTGACAGGACACACGGCAATACACAGCAACCCACAGCAATATACAGCACCACGTCAAAATTATAGGTTTTCACAGCACGAAGACTCACCCACCACACTCAGTGTACGAAAAGGACACCCGTCTTCCTTCACTTCGCTTAGTTCGGATCTGGCGATGGAATATGCGGCCTAGCTAGTGATGTCGTCGTTGTGACTACTTCAATAAGTATTCCTTCGGCTCTCCCACCACGCTATATTAGGGGTAGGGCCGCCCTCCTCCTCCTGGGGAGATCTACACAACGCCAGGTCAATATACAGGGCACTTTCGGCTTGCTCTTAGTACTCACATCAATGCCGCTTCCAATCCCCCTTTTCACGTCGTCTCAATTCGCCGAATAATCCGTTCACTTCTCAACCTTTAAGGTTCGCGATGTCTTCACAATCATACAATTCCAGCCTGAGGGAGAGAGAGAGTTAGACAGCCACCAGCAGCGCACCAAGACGGGCACGACACAGTGCTTCACACACACCAGAAAGAGCTCCCAGACTGTGAAATAACTTGGCCTTAAGTACTGCCTTGTCCAGCGTATCCTCCAATCACCAACCGCTGTCCCTAACGAGGCACAGGTGCATCGAATTCCCTGATTTTCCCTCTTACGGCGCTACCGGAAGTTCCGGTGTTCTGTTTTTCCGGTCCGGGCGGAAACACTTTCTAGTCCCTAGAACGTCCTCGGGCTGTCCACTCACCATAGCGGGCAGGGGGTCGGCCTCGGTTCTCTCGCTGGGATCGTCTCACGGGTGAATCGGGCTCAGCTTGTTCAGGGGCTGCTTCTGGTTCTCTCGGGGCGATCGGGGGTGGTGCCACCACGGGTCTCCCCGGTACCACAGCCCAACCTTCAATCCAGGGGGCCGCTGGTACAGGTTCCGTGGGGACTTCTTCCACGGCTTCAGGGTAGTTAGGGCATGGGCGAATCATGTTCCGGTGCACCACACGGTCGGGGCCTGACTTCCCTTCTGGCCGGATGGTATAGACCGGCTGTCCCGGCCTCTGCTGCCGGCAGACTACATAAGGGGTGGCCTCCCAACGGTCACTCAGTTTCCCCTTCCCCTGCCGCCGATTATCTCTCACCAACACCCTCTCTCCTGGCAGTAGAGGGGCTTCTCTAGCAGTCCGATCATACAACCGCTTACTTTTCTCTCCTGCCGTCTGTATCCTTTTCGACACCTGCTCGTAGGCGAAATGCAAGCGCTGGTGATGGCGCCCCACCCACCCCGTTACACTTGCTTCCTCTTGGTCGGCTGTCACTCCTAGGACCAGGTCAGTAGGCATTCGTATGTGTCTGCCAAACATCAGGTACGTGGGGGCGTAACCCGTAGTACTATGTATACTGTTGTTATAGGCCTGTAGGAGGTTTGGCAATGCACTCACCCAATTGTCCTGCCGTTGTTGGTCCAAGGTCCCCAGCAGCCCCAATAGGGTCTGATTGAATCTCTCACAGCCGCCGTTCCCCTGAGGATGATACGAAGTGGTGTGAGTTTTCGTGCAACCGTACAACTGGCATAGTTCTCTAATTACCCTGGACTCAAAGTTGGCTCCTTGATCGGAGTGCAGAAACTCCGGGCATCCGAACGTCTGGAAGACGGCCCGCCATAAAACTGTAGCGGTGGTGGTTGCAGTCTGGTCGAGGATGGGGATAGCCCAAGCGTACTTTGTGAACAAATCCGTTATTACCAAGATGTTCTGGTAGCGATCTCGTGGTCGGCCCAGTGTCAAGAAGTCCATAGCCATGATAGGAAGGGGGGCCTTCGCATGGATGGGTACCATTGGCGCTCGGACCTCCCGTCTGGACTTAAACAATATGCATCTCGGGCAAGCTTGAATTAGGGCGTGCACCGATGCCTCTAGCCCAGGCCAAAAGAAGAATCTCCTAAGCAGGGACACGGTCCTCTCCTGTCCCTGGTGCCCCAACTGGTTGTGGTACGCCAAAACTAACGCCGTTACCTCATCTGCGGGTACCACGATCTGGCGTACTTCTTCGCCCAACTTCGGGTCACTGACCCTTCTGCACAGAACGCCATCTCTCAGCTCCAGCCTGTCCCATTGCCCCAGCAGCCTCCTCCCAGTATCCGTCTGGGCTAACCTCTCCGCTGGCGTCAGCCGTCGGCCCTGTTCCAGCCATTCTCTTACCAGCCGCACATCTTGATCCCTGGCCTGTCTCTCCCTCCACCGACGGGGATCCCATCCCCAGTTCTCAGGCACGGCCTCTTGTCTGCTGCCTGGTGCCTCTACTGCTCCTACCATATAGCCCTCCTCCGGGCTGGCCCCTCCGGGGCTTTCCGCTTCGGGCAGCCTTGAGAGGACATCCGCGTTCGTGTGTTCACGCCCTGGTCGGTACTGTAGTTGATAGTCAAAGTTGGCCAGTTGGGCCACCCACCGCTGCTCCACGGCTCCCAGCTTCGCCGTCTGTAAGTGTACTAATGGGTTATTGTCTGTAATGATCGTCACCTTGGCACCCCAGAGGTAGTCTTTAAATTTCTCACTTAGGGCCCACTTCAATGCCAGCAGCTCCAATTTGAAAGAACTATAGTTTGCATCGTTCCTCTCGGCTGGGTGGAGGCTCCGGCTGGCGTACGCGATGACCCTCTCGACTCCGTCCTGCCGTTGAGCCAACACCGCTCCCAGCCCGAGATTGCTGGCATCTGTATACAAAAGGAATGGTTTTGTGAAATCTGCGTATGCCAAGATAGGGGCCTGTAGCAGCTCCTGCTTCAATGTCTGGAACGCCGACTCACAATTTGCATCCCAGTCTACGTTGGGCGACCCCCGGGCCCGGTTACGACCTGTGCCAACCAGCAACTGATTAAGGGGTTTAGCAATTTTTGAAAAGTCCTTTATGAAACGCCTATAGTATCCCACAAATCCTAAAAAGGATCGCACTTGCCTCACTGTCCTCGGGGCCTTCCAGTCTTTCACGGCCGATACCTTTCCAGGATCTACGGACACTCCAGCCGCACTGACCACGTGGCCCAGAAAGTTGACTTCTCTCCGTAGTAAGTGACACTTATTGGGCTGTACTTTCAATCCGTACTTCTCCATGGCCTGAAAGACTTCCTCGAGGTGCCTCAGGTGTGAATCAAAATCTGGGGAGTAGACAATCACATCATCCAAGTAAACTAGTACTGACTCCATTAACTGACCTCCCAAGCACCGCTGCATCAGCCGCTGGAAGGTGGCCGGATCGTTACAGAGCCCAAAAGGCATCCGGTCCCATTCAAATAGTCCAAACGGGGTTGTAAAGGCAGTCTTCTCCCGGTCTGCTTCGGCCACCTGCACCTGCCAGTAGCCACTGGCCAAATCTAGGGTAGAGTACCATGCCGACTGCGTGAGGCTGGCAAGCGAATCTTCGATCCGCGGCAAAGGGAAAGCGTCTTTCTTAGTCACGAGGTTCAGCTTACGGTAGTCCACGCAGAATCTCCAAGCCCCCGTCTTCTTTTGCACCAGCACTATGGGGGCCGCCCACGGGCTGCTGCTTTCCCTGACAACTCCTTGCTTCAGCATGCCTTGCAGGAGTGTACGTACCTCGGTATACAAAGTGGGCGGAATTGGGCGATACCTCTCCCGGCTGGGCCCTGCATCCCCGGTAGGTATATGATGTTGTACCACCTGGGTGCATCCGTAGTCTTCATCGTGGGTGGCGAACACATGCTGCCATCTCCGAAGGAGGGCCTGTAACTTCTGTGTCTGTGCTTGTTCTAAATCCTCCCCTTGTAAGGACTCACCCGCCAGGTGGCTCGGCACACTCCTCTCCATACCACCCCATGGGGTGTCTACTTGTGTCAGGGCCACCTCGATGACAGTGGGGCACACCTGACGAAAACTAATATCCCTCTCTTCCCTTACTTGGTGGGGTGTAACCGTTGTCAGACGGGCTAATCGTTGGTGCCGATGTAGTTGCACCGCGTATGGGTGTACATTCCGTATCCTCACGGGGACTCTCCCCCGCCGGACCGTCGCTAGTCCTCGTGCCACTTCCACTTGTGGACAATCCACATGGGGCTCCACCAGCACCCACTCTTCTGGGCCCGCTCTTCGGGGCGGTACTCGCGCCCACACAACAGCCTCACTTTTTGCGGGGACAGACAAAGCAAAACGACACATCACTCTTCCTACCTCTTCCTGTTCTCTGCGGACTTGGCTCATTTGCACCCTTCGACAGTCAGCTACCACACACTCCCACTTGGGCCTCTCTGCAGGTGGTATCTTCGATACGGGCCTAGCCCGAAATAGCTCTTCCCAGCAATCAGCGAGGACATTCATGCCCAACAGGGCTCGATGTGCACCCAGACAATAGTCTTGCACGATAATCACACCTTTCTGGGGGACCATCACTCCGTGAACCTCTAGGTCCGTCAATCGGTAGCCAATATATGGGATGTCGAGGCCGTTTGCGCCCTTCAGAGTAAGCCAGGGGGCCTCCGCCCCTGGTGCCCCTTGTTTCCCAAACACTTCTTCGGATAAACTCTCAGCAAATAACGTCACTTGGGAGCCTGTGTCTACCAGGCATTGAATCTCCTTGCCGCACACTCTCACCTTCGCCACGGGGCTACGCCCAATCATCTGGCTCCTAGAGCCATATCCTCTTCCAGGGTCTTCTCGAGGGGTCCCGGCCGACCTAAAAACCCCCTTCTGACGCCCTGCGGGGCCCACACTGGCGGCTATAGTGACCTGGTTTGCCACAGCGGTTGCAGATGGGTCGCCCTTGCTCGTCCCATTCAAAACGGGGCCGATTAAAGTGGTTCGGGCGCCTGAACGGCTCTCGGCCTCCCTCTGAGTACACTCGGTCTCGGGGCGCCGGCCGTGGTTCCTCCCGCGCCTGTCCTTGGCGCAATTCTCCTACGAGGGCTTTACACAGTTCAGACATCTGATCGCGGACATCTTTCAAAAGTTCAGCCTTCAGTGCTTGCTTCCAGTCAGGGCCTCCGGGTTGTGCTGGTGCTACTTCACTGACGGCCGCACACACTGGGGGACCACTCACCTCAGTCTCATCACCTTCCAGGGCCAGTGCCTCTTTCTTCAGATCTTCGAACGTAAGACCCGGGTCCCTTCGAAACTGGATACGTAGGCTCTGTCTCACCGGACCCTCCTTCAGCCCCAGAAGAAACTGGTCCCGCAATAGAGTCTCTCCATCTCCCAACCCGTGGTCCTGACGGGTCTGTAGTCGGGCGAATTGCTCTCGCAACCTCAGGGCGAAAGCTCTAATCGGTTGACGGGGGCCCTGCTTACAATTGAAGAACTGGGAGCGAAGGACAGCTACGGGGGTGTGGTCACCATACTGTTCAGTGAGGAACTGGAACACGGTTTGGGCGTTGGCTCTAACGGCTTCGGGGGCGGCATGCACCTCTCGCCGCGCTTCTCCATCCAGGGAGTTTAACACAAATTGAAGCCGCTGGGCTGCACTAAGGCCCTGTAGGTCGGCCAGGTACTCTAGTTGGGCCTTCCATTCAGACAATCGTACCTCGGATTCTGTCCCCCCATACTTTTGGATCCAGGGGCTCCCCATAAAAACGGGCATAGCACGAGGTTGGGCTGAAGGCCCCGCGTCATCGGTCATTGGACGGCCTTGGTTACTCAACTCGAGGTGGAAAACCCTGCCGACTACGCCAAATCTGTCACACCCAGGGGCGGGCTATGCTTTGACTAAGCCACACCCCTTCTCAACTTTCACCTCGAGGAGGTCCCCAAAGCCAACCCAATGGCCAAACAACACGAGAACAAGTAAGTGATAAAACAAATCTTTATTTAAATATTTAAAAATAGCTTGGGGAATAGGGAAAGGGCAATTTAAAACTAAACTCTGACTCGGCCCTCCAGATGGGCTATGGCCGGGAAGAGGTCAGGGAGCAAGGGGGCCACGGGGATCCGGGGCGTGGGACTCGGGGCCCGGCCAGAGTCTTAGGTATCCGTAGCGCCCTCCTTCTTCCTCCTCTTCGCTGAATACAACTCACGGTAAGTACTGGTTCACACAGTTCGTTCTCGGGGTGCTCACTCTCTTTCTCTTCCTCCACAGGCAACGGCTGGGACGCAAAGGCACAGTTAATTCGGCTTGGTTTTGCTCTCACCTCTTCGCTGATTGCAGCTCACAGTAAGTACTGGTTCACACAGTTCGTTCCTTGGGTGCTCACTCGCTTTCTCTTTCTCCACAGGCAGCGGCGTAAGTACAGGTTTCCTCGGTCTCTCCTCGTGTTACCCACTCTCTCTCCTTTTCTCTCCACAGGTATCAACTTGGGCACAATAGCACAGTTAGTTTGCTTTGAATGGCTCTCACCTCTGGACTGGACACAGCGTACTGTAAGTACAGGTTTCGCTCTATTTCTCCTCGCGTTATCCACTCTCTCTCCTCCTCTCTACAGGTATCAACTTGGACACAAAACACAGTTACTCTGCTTTGGATGGCTTTCACCTCTGGGCTGGACACAACGTACTGTAAGTACAGGGTTCGCTCTATTCCTCCTCGTGTTATTCACTCTCTCTCCTTTTCTCTCCACAGGTATCAACTTGGGCACAATAGCACAGTTAGTTTGCTTTGAATAACTCTCACCTCTGGGCTGAACACAGCGTACTGTAAGTACAGGTTTCGCTCTATTTCTCCTCGCGTTATCCACTCTCTCTCCTCCTCTCTACAGGTATCAACTTGGACACAAAACACAGTGTACCGTGCTATCTCCGGAGATCTGAAGCACGCTCACAACATATACTGTACTGAACTAGGCTAGAACCAGCAGTCTCCTTGTCCTCCCGCGACGAAGTGCGTGAAGGCGGGGGTTTATCTGACAGGACACACGGCAATACACAGCAACCCACAGCAATATACAGCACCACGTCAAAATTATAGGTTTTCACAGCACGAAGACTCACCCACCACACTCAGTGTACGAAAAGGACACCCGTCTTCCTTCACTTCGCTTAGTTCGGATCTGGCGATGGAATATGCGGCCTAGCTAGTGATGTCGTCGTTGTGACTACTTCAATAAGTATTCCTTCGGCTCTCCCACCACGCTATATTAGGGGTAGGGCCGCCCTCCTCCTCCTGGGGAGATCTACACAACGCCAGGTCAATATACAGGGCACTTTCGGCTTGCTCTTAGTACTCACATCAATGCCGCTTCCAATCCCCCTTTTCACGTCGTCTCAATTCGCCGAATAATCCGTTCACTTCTCAACCTTTAAGGTTCGCGATGTCTTCACAATCATACAATTCCAGCCTGAGGGAGAGAGAGAGTTAGACAGCCACCAGCAGCGCACCAAGACGGGCACGACACAGTGCTTCACACACACCAGAAAGAGCTCCCAGACTGTGAAATAACTTGGCCTTAAGTACTGCCTTGTCCAGCGTATCCTCCAATCACCAACCGCTTTCCCTAACGAGGCACAGGTGCATCGAATTCCCTGATTTTCCCTCTTACGGCGCTACCGGAAGTTCCGGTGTTCTGTTTTTCCGGTCCGGAAGCAAACTTCCCGAATTTTGGTTCCGCCCCTAAAGATCGTCACCTTGTGACACTTATACGAGACACATATGCAAATGATTATTTTGCTTAATATGGTCTAAACCATGTGTAGCCTTTAAAATGTTCCACTGGCCCCTCAACTTCCTCCTTAGTTGAACAAACACACAGAAGTCAAAGTATTTAATGTGATTTGTCTTTATTCAGAGTGAATCTGCCTGTTAGGGGTGAAAACACACAAATAAATGTTGTGGAAAGTGATCAAAAAGGTAATGTTTTTTTTCTTTTTTTTTTTTTTTTTCTTTTTTAAACTTCCAGCTCCAACTTCCTCATCTTCAGTTTTTTATACTGGATGTCGATATCAATTGCTTCCATTTGTTTAAAGAGGTAGCGTTTATACACTCCTTTTATTTTTTTCTGGGTTCTGTAGCAACATAGATTGAAGTTATTTCATTGAATACTCTTGTCACATTGTTTTCATTTCTTAATACTCACTTTGTCACATGTGGTCCCAGACTGAGAGGGCTCTAGAACAGTGTCAGCATCCTGAAAACACATTATGATCATTTTATCACACAAGTACAGTTTATAATATTCAATACAGTATCAGATGGAACCTGTGACTACCTCAGGCCTCCTTGAACATACAGACACAGTCTCCTCATCCTCCTCAACTCCCATCACTTCTCCCTGTGACCACTGATTAAACTCAGTTAAACTCATTAGCTTACATGACTGATTTAAAAGGTCTCATACTCACAGGCAACATGATGTCTGGTGGATCCATACAGCATACAGAATCTTGATAGAAAAACATTTTTTTTTTTTTTTTTACCAAAATGCACCATTACAGTAGCACAAGTACCTCTACGTGACATTACTGCTATGATGTACTTAGGCTTACAATGCCTGAGGAAGGAGGAAATCAGTTAGTCAGGAGGAATAATGATAATAAAACACACACACACACACACACACCTTTTATATGCTCACTATACTACGTGATATCATTTTAGATGATGTCCCCCCCTCTATTCCCTCAAGGACGGCCCTCCCTTTATTAATTTCCAAAGCCAGCGCCTCTGCAGGAGTGAAGATGCTGGTGGTGGCCCTCCCCCAGTGCCAGCAACATCAGGCTTCTTTTTGGTCGCTGCAATTAAAAAAATACATAAAAAAAACTGAATAGTTGTAACTTCAAGCTGGCATTACATTTATACATACCATTAGATTTACTTACCATTCTGAACTATATTTTTATATTTTATTTTCACCTGCTGCCAGATTCTTTTTCCTTCACTTAAGTTGCTGCTGTTTGAAAGCAATTAACGTTAATGTTATTCACACACAAACTTTGCAATGTATTTTTACACACATTATGACACACATTCAATGTTGATAAAGTATTTTAAAGAGCTTACACCACTACTTACACATTGAGACGATCAGCAATTTCCTGCAAACCTTTCTCTCTTGCTTTATTTATTGCCGCTGTCTTGCCTTTTTTGGTGATGACATCTTTAAATTCTTGATATGTTTCCAATAGCAAATGCTGTTCTGTTGCCATGGTAGCCCACAGTAAATCGATTGACCCATGCTCGACTTTTCAGGACTTTTAAACAATGGCGTGCACGGGGAATTATCTAGAATTTTAAACCTGACTCAAATTAGTAAGATCACATGATCCTCAACTTACTGTTATGGAACCAATTTAAGCGCGGATGTTTAGCTCGGCTCATTCAAGTTAGGTTTTGGACTTTAATCCCCGCTTTTCTAAGTGGCTTTTATGGAACAGCCCCCAGGTTTTACATTATGATTACAGTCAAACATTAAAATCTTGTTAGAAAGGGAACACATAGAAAGCATTTTTGTTACTCAGTATTTAATAATTAAAAAATCCAACAAAATACGGAATGAAAAGTGATCATTCAAAACACTATACAAACATTTTGTAACCAATTAATATTTTATTCAATGTACTTCAATAAATGTTAGAGAAAGAGAATGGGAATCTCTTTTGATATATATTTTTGATATATGATTTATTGATTTTATAAAAAAACAAACAAACAAAAAAAAACATTTTACTCTGATGCAGTCTTGCCAGTTCATTTGTGTGTATGTGTGTGAGTGTGTGTGTGAGAGAGAGAAAGCAAGCCTTTTGTTTTTTTGTTTTCATTTATTGATTTCACATATTCTCACAATGTGCTCTCTTGCAGTCTTACCGGTTCATTTCTGTGTGTGTGTGTGTGTGTGTGTGAGAGAGAGAGAGAGAGAGAGAGAGAGAGAGAGAGAGAGAGAGAGAGAGACCCTTTTGTATTTTTTCCATTTATTGATTTGGTGTCTATTTTGCACTCCTGATATTCTGGAGAGTCACCCCTTGACTGCTGCACACTTTTTTCCTGACCAGTGGCTGATTCGTAGTTTTTACCACCAAAATATTGTCCTGCTTCTTCAATAAACAAGCTACAGGTCGTCCAAAATGCAGCAGCTAGAGTCCTTACGAGGTCAAGAAAATATGATCATATTACCCCAATTTTACAGTCTCTGCACTGGCTACCTATTAAGTTCTGTATCAGTTAAAAATAATCATTACTTACCTATAAGGCCCTAAATGGTTTAGCTCCTGCGTACCTAACTAGCCTTCTACCACACTACAACCCATCACGCTCCCTAAGGTCACAAAACGCTGGACTTTTGGTCGTTCCTAGGATAGCGAAGTCCTCTAAAGGAGGTAGAGCTTTCTCACATTTGGCTCCCAAACTCTGGAATAGCCTTCCTGATAATGTTCGGGGTTCAGACACACTCTCTCTGTTTAAATCTAGATTAAAAACACATCTCTTTCGTCAAGCATTCGAATAATGTATCTTTTTAATTGTGAGTGTAGTTGCATCTGATCAAATGTGCCTTTTTATTCATTAGCTTGTGTGGCAAAGTAGGTAATCTCCCTCCCCTGGTACTTAGAGACGGCCTATCAGGGCTCAGTCATTGCTTTATAAAGGCTGTGATTAGGCTACCTGGGATGCGTCATTGTTGGCCCCGCCCATCCGGTACGTGTGTGCTTCCGCCTAACAAAGGTATGTTTGTAGCTGGTCTGGCTAATGCTGCAATGAGCTCTTGGACCTCGGCTAACTATATTAATTTATTGTAGCTGGAGTCGCCTTTTTGCAGCTTGAATAGCCAATTATTCCTGGCTTCGCTGTGGTTTTTAGGCTGTTTTTGCCACCTGGTTAGACTGATTTCATTCAAGTAATCTTCTGAGACTTGTGCTGTGAGCAACTGTATGAGGTGTGTGTAACGCTGTAGTCAATACCTGGTATGTATAGATACACATGTATATGCATTTCTTTTTAATGAACACTTGTGTTTTAAATTTAACTAATGGGTTGTTTTTAGTAGGACAAAGTTTTGGGAACATCCGCCTGTTTGCGGGTGGGGAAGATCGCCTCCTGCATAATAGCAGATTAAAGACTGTTTTGCTGTTTTGCTGTTTTGATGTTTAATTAAGTTTTGTTGTGCTCGTATCATTGTATGGTTTTTGGTTATTGTTTGTTTTCGTTACAATTGATTTTTTTTTGATTTTGTAGTGATTTGTTAAAACTTTTGCTTTAAATATATATTTCTTTCCTTTTCATTTCAGTTTTCTTTAAGTGACCATTGTTCATTTTTTACATTTTGTTGTGTGTTTTGGTAATTGTTTCAGTCAATCAGGCTTTAGATTAATTTCGTTTTGTACATTTGAGTAATTTGTGTTCTTTGTGTTTTAGGCCCCTGAGTCGGGTGGCTAGCTGTCCTAGTATCCTGGTGGTGGTGGTGGTGTTTGGAGCACGGAGTGTGGATTGTCGTTTGTAGTCACTCACCTCACTGTGTGTGTGTGTGTGTGTGTGCTTTTACGAATAGCCACTTTTGCAGCTAGCCTACCCTGCTAGGGGTAAGCCTTCGTAAAACTGATTAATGTATGCCTGGTCGAATCATATCTTTGCCTGATCTTTTAAAAGGTGTATTTTCTACTTTGTGAATTTAATAAATAGTTTATACGCTAGTGCCTCTGTCTCTGCCTCCTATGGTAACGAACCTGTGTGTCTAAATTCCATCAAGTATTTAGTTCCCCTCACTTTAGAGGGGTGGCGTAGTCGGTAGTTATATCATAATTAATTAACTTCAAGTTGCCACGCCACATTCTGGCGTAGTCGGCAGGGTACCGTGTTTGGCGGAGACACTGGTATTAGTGGTTGTATTTTTTTGTTTGTTATTTTTCTTTTATTTTTCTGTTGCAGTGAGATTGGTAAAGAGTAGCAGCAAAACAGCAGCGCACGTCTGGTGGATTCTGATTCTTTGTGAGTCTACTCCCTCTTGTTGGTAAGTGTTACGGCCGTCAAAATTATGGAAGAAGAGTTACAGGAATTGAGGGAAGTAGTAGCTCAGTTGCGGGCAGAAAATGAGAGGTTGCGTCAAGAACACTTTCTTGCGCTTCCTGGCCCTAGTGATGCCCCTTCTATTGTTCCTGGTCCTACTGTTGCTGCCCCCCTCAGCCAAGTAGTGCACAGGCAGTCCTGCCAGAACGATTTGTTTTTGTACCTCGAGACAGGAAATGTCAAAAATTCAATGGCAGGGTTGGTCTGAGCATTGATGAGTGGGTTGAAGAGGCCAAAGCTTGTATGCAGGCTCGTCACCTGTCTGTTTCTGATCAAGCTTTCTTCTTGTTTGACCACTTGGAGGGGGAGGCAAGGGAAGAGATTAGGTACCGTTCGGAGATTGAGCGAAATGATCCAGATAAAATTATTTTGGTGTTACGGGAATTATATGGTTGCTCACAGTCATATGTCTCATTACAGGAGGCATTTTTTTCTAGAAAGCAGCAGGAGGGTGAATCATTGTTGGAGTTTTCCCTAGCTTTGATGGGTCTCCTAGAACGTGTGACGCAGCGATCGCCATATGTTATGCCAAATTCACAAGTTTTGCTACGCGATCAGTTCATTGAACATGTTTGTGACGTGGCCCTTCGCCGAGAATTAAAACAGTTAATACGTCGTCAGCCAATGTTAACATTGTTGGAAGTTCGAAGCGAAGCTCTTAGATGGGAAAGGGAGGGAATGTTGGGGAGTACGAGAGGACGAAGCAATTCCGTTCCATCCGCCTATGGGATTCAGTATGGTGTACAAGGTGAGTCACGGGTGGGTAGATTTCCTCAGCGCTCTGAACTAGGTGAACTGAGGGAAATGCTGAGATCACAGCAAGAGCAATTAAATAAGCTAACTCAAAATTTTGCTCGCTTGCAGGCCCCTCAGTCACGTAGTCAGCCTCCTCACCGCGGCCCCATTATATGTAGGAGGTGCCAACGACTTGGCCACTTTGCTAGAGAGTGCGATGGGGAGCGTGTTCCCCCTCGTCCGCAACCCCCTTTGCCCACTGCGTCGTCATCTGAGGGTAGACAGCCTGGTCCATCTGCGTTGTCGGGAAACTAGTCCCCACCGTGTCGCCGAGCCAAGGCGCGGTTGGGGAATTGACCGGCTCTAGTGTTTCAAGTATGTCTCATTTTATGTCTTCATGCCCGCACCTTACTATTCGAATGGGTGGGGTCCAAATTTCATGTTTGGTCGATACTGGCTCCATGGTGTCCACAATAACGGAAAGTTGGTTTCGTAAATATTTTGAACCATGGGGTCTGGATCGACTTAAGTCGTGCCAGTGGCTACAACTTCGGGCTGCAAACGGTCTTTCGATTCCATATATTGGCTACATGGAACTGGATGTCAAATTGTGTGGGCAAGTGATTTCGGAGTGTGGAGTGCTTGTTGTCCGGGATCTTCCTGGTGGGATTTGTGACCAAGTCCCAGGGGTACTCGGGATGAATGTCCTGAGCCGTTGTTACCAGGAGTTATTTGGACAACATGGCCCTGCTCTTTTCGAGTCTGCTGTAACCGTTGAGGCCCCTAGCTTTGTCATGCAGGCACTTCAATATTGTCACCGTTTGGAAGACCAGGGTTCAGCAAGGCACCCTGGTCCAGTTAGGTTACGGGGTCGTGAGTCATGTCGCATCCCAGGTGGCACGATGAAGTTTGTAGCAGCGACTTGTTCTGAACAATATGCAGCGGGGTTAGTACTGTTTGAGCCCCCAGAGTCTGGGTTGCCTGCGGGATTGTTGGCTTCTCCAGCGCTGGTACAGGTCATAAGAGGCACTGCCTACTTGCCTATGGTAAATGTGGGAACTGCGGATGTTATGCTGCATTCTAAAACCATTTTGGGAGTGCTAAATAGTGTTTGTATGGTAAGTCTGCCTGCTGGGGTAACTGAAGTGAAATCTGTTGTAGCCACCGTAGGTTCCCAAGCCTTAGCTGCGACTGCCACTGTACAGGAACAGATTGAAACAGTTGATTTGTCTGTTTTGCCAGAAGTAGAACAGGGCCAGGTCAGGGCTCTTTTATATAAGTTCCAGTCAGTATTCTCATGCCATGATGGTGATGTAGGATGTACCAACTTGATTTCTCATGACATTCCCTTGCTGGATTCTGTCCCTGTTAGGCAGCGGTACCGGCGTATTCCACCTTCGGAATATGAGGGGGTGAAGTCCCACATTAACCAGTTGTTGGAGGCCAGCATTATTAGGGAGAGCTGTAGCCCCTACGCTTCTCCAATTGTTCTTGTCAAAAAGAAAGACTGTACTTTGCGCATGTGCGTTGACTACCGTCAGCTCAATGCGAAAACAAGAAAAGATGCCTTCCCGCTCCCGCGCATTGAGGAATCATTGGACTCTCTGACAGGGGCCTGTTGGTTTTCCACTATGGATTTGGCTAGTGGGTACAACCAGGTCCCTGTCACTGACCAAGATAGACCCAAGACTGCTTTTTGCACCCCTTTCGGGTTGTTTGAATGGAATCGGATGCCCTTTGGGCTTTGTAATGCCCCAAGTACCTTCCAGCGCCTAATGGAACGGGTGTTTGGCGATCAGCAGTGCAGTTCCTTACTACTGTATCTGGATGACATCATAGTGTTTTCTTCCTCAGTGTCTCAGCACCTAGAGCGGCTAGAAGTTGTCTTGAGTCGTCTGGAGCGGGAGGGGCTAAAGGCCAAATTGAGTAAATGTGCATTTTTTCAACGGGAAGTCAGATATTTGGGACATGTCATTTCGGCGCAGGGAGTGTCTACTGACCCTCGGAAAATTGAGGCTGTAGCTAAATGGCCATGCCCCACCAGTGTGTCAGAATTGCGCTCATTCTTGGGTTTTAGTAGTTATTACCGCCGCTTTGTGGAAGGGTTCGCAAAATTGGCGGCCCCGCTGCATAAGTTGGTGGCCGAATGGACTGCCGGTAAGTCCAGGACTCGAAGGAGTCATGGTTTTTCTGATGCCTGGACTGAACAGTGCCAGCTGAGCTTTGCTGAGTTGAAGGTTAGACTTTCTACTGCTCCAGTGCTTGCTTACGCTGATTTTTCCCAGCCTTTCATCTTAGAGGTAGATGCTAGTTATGGGGGATTGGGGGCGGTTCTATCTCAGGAGCAAGGGGGTAGGGTACGACCAATCGCGTATGCTAGCCGCGGTCTACGGCCCACTGAGCGCAATATGTCCAACTATAGCTCCATGAAGTTGGAGTTTTTGGCACTCAAGTGGGCCATGACCGAGAAGTTTAGGGAATATCTTTTAGGGCATAAGTGTATTGTCTTTACAGACAATAATCCCCTCAGTCATTTGACCACCGCTAAGCTTGGGGCTACCGAGCAACGTTGGGCTTCCGAGCTCGCCGTTTTTGATTTTGACCTCAGGTATCGGTCAGGTAGAAGTAACAAGAACGCCGATGCATTGTCGAGACAGAACACCCCTGCCCCATTGGAAGTAAGAGAATGGCTGCCTGGGACTGAGGTTCCAGCTGGTGTGGGGCAAGTACTGGTGGCAGAGAAAGCGGCACCGGTGACCCAGTCTGTGGTTTTGGCCTTGCCTAGTTTTGCAGGTGATCTGAGGGTTTTGCAGGAGGCGGATCCGGTTATAGGGGAGATTTTGCCTTTTTGGAAGCAGGGGATACGGCCAACATTGAAGGAGCGTAAACTGCTATCTAAGCCTGGCTTAGTCCTACTGCGTCAGTGGGATCGGTTGTTGGAAAGGCAAGGAATTTTACATCGACGTATTTTCCGTCCGGATGGTGGTGAGGAGATTTTTCAGCTAGTCCTTCCATCTGTCTTGCGGGGAGAGGTTCTGACTCAAATGCATCAAGGTCATGGGCACCAAGGTGTCGACCGTACCACCGAATTGGTGCAGCAACGTTGTTATTGGCCAGGCCTGACATCAGATGTAGTTCAGTGGTGTCGAGACTGTGAAAGATGTCAGGCTGCCAAAGATTCACAACCTGTTGCTCAGAGCTTTATGGGCCATTTGTTGGCATCTAGACCGAATGAAATCTTGGCAATTGATTTTACTCTGTTGGAGCCTTCCCGTTTGGGGCTGGAGAATGTCTTGGTGATGACTGATGTCTTCACCAAGTATACGTTGGCAGTCCCCACCCGGGACCAACGGGCAGAAACGGTGGCCCAGGTCTTAGTGACCGAGTGGTTCTTCAAGTTTGGCGTCCCTGTTCGTATTCATTCCGATCAAGGTCGGAATTTTGAGTCTTCCCTCATCCAACAACTGTGTAGCCTTTATCAGATTGAAAAGTCCCATACGACCCCTTATCATCCGGCTGGTAACGGGCAATGCGAGCGCTTTAATAGAACCTTGCACGGTCTTTTGCGCACTTTGCCCAATCCCAGAAAGGTGGACTGGCCCTCTGCGTTGCCTCAGTTACTCTTTTGTTACAACACCACTCCTCATCAATCCACTGGTGAGTCTCCTTATTTTTTAATGTTTGGCCAAGAGCCTCGGCTCCCTGTTGATGTCTTATTGGGTAGGGGCCAGGAAAGGGGGTCTAGTGGTGTGAATGACTGGGTTTTGGAGCATCAAACCCGATTGCAGGTGGCGTTTGAAGGAGCTAGACAACACTTAAAGGCAGCTGCAAATCGTCGTAAGGAAAGGCATGACTTGCATGTTCGGGATGTCCCACTGAGAGAAGGGCAGCTGGTCTACCTCCGTAATTATGGCGTGAGAGGCCGCCGTAAGATCCAGGATATCTGGAGCCCGGTGGTATATCAGGTTGTGAGAGCACCTGAAACAGGAGGTTCCGTTTATACCATAGCACCTGTGGATGATTCGAGTAGGGTAAAGCATGTCCACCATTCCTTGTTAAAAATTAGGATACAAAAAGATTCTCCTATTTCTGGCGTTTCAGAAATACCAGAGGTAGTTGAGGCACCACCATTGGAGGAGTCCTCATCATTGGACGAAATGGATTTGTGGGCCTTGGTCCCTAAAACTCCCCAAGTAGGGGGTAGGCCAGTAATGCAGGACCTGGTGTCGTCGGGTCCCTCTGCAATGCAGAGAATAGCAGAGTCTACTGAACCAATTCTCTTGGGGGCCGCTGGACAATCTGGTGTAAAGCCGGCGACCTCATTGGTTGTAGAGCCCCTGCCAGCAGATGAGCCTAATCCTGGTGCCGGTCCTGTGCGACGTACAGGGAGGGCTAACGCTGGGCAGCATCCTAACCGTTATCATCTCCCACGGGCAGTAGGTGAAGTAGTACAGCCAAGGGCTACTGTATCCAATTCGGTTTCTGCCCTGTTTAGACCTTGGAATTGAGTAGTATGGTCAGTGGTTAGAGTTGTTTTATCGTCGGGGCGACGATAAAATGGCTGGGGCAGATTGTGGCAAAGTAGGTAATCTCCCTCCCCTGGTACTTAAAAACGGCCTATCAGGGCTCAGTCATTGCTTTATAAAGGCTGTGATTAGGCTACCTGGGATGCGTCATTGTTGGCCCCGCCCATCCGGTACGTGTGCGCTTCCGCCTAACAAAGGTATGTTTGTAGCTGGTCTGGCTAATGCTGCAATGAGCTCTTGGACCTCGGCTAACTATATTAATTTATTGTAGCTGGAGTCGCCTTTTTGCAGCTTGAATAGCCAATTATTCCTGGCTTCGCTGTGGTTTTTAGGCTGTTTTTGCCACCTGGTTAGACTGATTTCATTCAAGTAATCTTCTGAGACTTGTGCTGTGAGCAACTGTATGAGGTGTGTGTAACGCTGTAGTCAATACCTGGTATGTATAGATACACATGTATATGCATTTCTTTTTAATGAACACTTGTGTTTTAAATTTAACTAATGGGTTGTTTTTAGTAGGACAAAGTTTTGGGAACATCCGCCTGTTTGCGGGTGGGGAAGATCGCCTCCTGCATAATAGCAGATTAAAGACTGTTTTGCTGTTTTGCTGTTTAATTAAGTTTTGTTGTGCTCGTATCATTGTATGGTTTTTGGTTATTGTTTGTTTTCGTTACAATTGATTTTTTTTTGATTTTGTAGTGATTGTTAAAACTTTTGCTTTAAATATATATTTCTTTCCTTTTCATTTCAGTTTTCTTTAAGTGACCATTGTTCATTTTTTACATTTTGTTGTGTGTTTTGGTAATTGTTTCAGTCAATCAGGCTTTAGATTAATTTCGTTTTGTACATTTGAGTAATTTGTGTTCTTTGTGTTTTAGGCCCCTGAGTCGGGTGGCTAGCTGTCCTAGTATCCTGGTGGTGGTGGTGGTGTTTGGAGCACGGAGTGTGGATTGTCGTTTGTAGTCACTCACCTCACTGTGTGTGTGTGTGTGTGTGTGTGTGTGTGTGTGTGTGTGTGTGTGTGCTTTTACGAATAGCCACTTTTGCAGCTAGCCTACCCTGCTAGGGGTAAGCCTTCGTAAAACTGATTAATGTATGCCTGGTCGAATCATATCTTTGCCTGATCTTTTAAAAGGTGTATTTTCTACTTTGTGAATTTAATAAATAGTTTATACGCTAGTGCCTCTGTCTCTGCCTCCTATGGTAACGAACCTGTGTGTCTAAATTCCATCAAGTATTTAGTTCCCCTCACTTTAGAGGGGTGGCGTAGTCGGTAGTTATATCATAATTAATTAACTTCAAGTTGCCACGCCACACTTGGGTTAAACTAATTTTACTTTGTTGGAACAGCAGCTATGCTAATGATGTCTCTATGTGTTTCTCTGTTTCTGCTGGGATTTACATCCCGTGGTAACTAGGATTTACACAAGCTCCAGTCTGGATCCAGAACACCTGAGAAGAGATGATGCTGACCCTCAGAGGACCTCAGATGATGCTAACCCTGAATCAACAACAGAACTAACTAATATTGCTACAAGTGTGACTGCATCATATAATAATTATTAATTAATAATATTAATAATGTTCATCGTCTAGCTGACTACGTCTTGTATTAATTTTTTCTAAAAATCCTGTCAAACGTGCACAAACTGACAGTCACCACCATAACCTACTACTAAATATTGTAGAAACATTATTTTCTGTAAAGTTGCTTTGTAACGATTGTATTGTAAAAAGCGCTATACAAATAAACTTGAATTGAAAAAAAAAAAGATTCACTGAGTTTTCACATTTTTTTTCATATTTCCCATTCATTTCCTATGAAAGCAGTTCTGAGACGATACTGCTCAGGTGTTTTAGCTTTATAATCAATCATAAGGTCAAGTCAAGTCACCTTTATTTATATAGCGCTTTAAACAAAATACATTGCGTCAAAGCAATTGAACAACATTCATTAGGAAAATCATTCAGTTTGATCATTGAATTCAGTGATGTCATCTCTGTTCAGTTTAAATAGTGTCTGTGCATTTATTTGCAATAAAGTCAATGATATCGCTGTAGATGAAGTGTCCCATAATGTAACTATTAGGTTCACTAGTTGCATCTTGATATCATTCCATGAAAAATGTTATGTTTGAGTTTACATTTGGTTTGCTAATATATTAATTTTGGTAACATCTCTGGGATTTTACCAGATTTTTAAACCCCAAATAATTTGTGTTCAAGCTAATGGTCCTACTGGACTTACCCTGAAAAAATGAATTTTTGACAATATACAGGGCACTCAAATTTTTGTGATGAACATATTGTTTGAAAACTCATTCAACCTCAGAATTACTGCTAGCATGTTTCATAATATCATCTAATATCTAAATATTCATTTTATTGAGTGGGAACAAATGGTCATCATTCAGGTTATGTGGGATACTTTCGATAAATTTAATATCATACATTTTCAACAATTCACCATACAGTGGTTGACAAAAACCAAAAATGCACACAATGCTTTCAACATCTTTATAAAAAATGTTTTTCTCGAGAGCACGAAGGACCACTGCTATGGGATTATTTTCCCGCCAAATGTATTGCAGTCACAGGGCGAAAAATAACAAGCAAAGATCAAATATTTAAAAACGTGTAAAATAATAACGCACAAAACCAAAAAACAAATGCAGTTTTTTTAATAACAAAAAGCGCAGTCGTGGCTCGAACAATAATAAGCGTAAATCAAAAATGTAAATGCATTTAAAATTCTATTGCACAAAACTGAAGCATGAATTCAACATTTTCCAAATCTCAAGCAAAATCAGGTTTCCTGCTCATATGTTATTTTTTTGTGTGCTTGTGGTTTTTTCCCCTTTGCTTTTGTTTCCACGTTCTGCGCTTGCGTTTCTAAAAGTTGCAGTTTGAGTTTCATGTAAATCAAGGGAGGCTTCAGCGTCACCATTAGCTGCAAGTTCTAGATTGACAGCTGCGCCACTAGCCAATCAGTCCAAGGGGGAGTTGACGTCACTCCAATGCGACTCGTGGCTGCTGTGGCAGGTGTGTGTGTGTTTGTGTGTGTGTGTGTGTGTGAAGTAGAGTGTGATGGTGACACGGGAGTGGATTTTCAAATCTCTCCCGTCCCCCTCCCGCAAAAAAAGATCCCTTCCTATCCCAATCCCACGAAAAAAACTGGTAGAAATTTCCATCCCATTTCCCAGAATGACTCACGATCTCTCCCTCTCCCATGTTGTATTTATTTATTTTTTCAGACGGAATCTTTCAGTTAAAGTGAAAAAATACAGCACAGATCACAGCATGCCCACTTTAGGCTAAATAAAGCCTCAACAAGTGTTGACATTTCCCAACACCACAGCAGTAATGACTTTATGAACTACTTTACTTCTAAAATCGATACTATTAGAGATAAAATTGCAACCATTCAGCCGTCAGCTACAGTTTCGCATCAGACAGTGCACTATAGACCCCCTGAGGAACAGTTCCACTCATTCTCTACTATAGGAGAGGAAGAATTGTATAAACTTGTTAAATCATCTAAACCAACAACATGTATGTTAGACCCTATACCATCTAAGCTCTTAAAAGAGGTGCTTCCAGAAGTCATAGGTCCTCTTCTGACTATTATTAATTCCTCATTGTCATTAGGATATGTCCCCAAAACCTTCAAACTGGCTGTTATTAAGCCTCTCATAAAAAAGCCACAACTTGACCCCAGAGAACTAGTTAATTATAGACCAATCTCGAATCTCCCTTTTCTGTCCAAGATACTAGAAAAGGTGGTATCCTCACAATTATATTCCTTCTTAGAGAAAAATGGTATATGTGAGGATTTCCAGTCAGGATTTAGACCGTATCATAGTACTGAAACTGCTCTCCTTAGAGTTACAAATGATCTGCTCTTATCATCTGATCGTGGGTGTATCTCTCTATTAGTTTTATTGGATCTTAGTGCTGCGTTTGACACAATTGACCACAACATTCTTTTGCATAGACTTGAACACTTTGTTGGCATCAGTGGAAGTGCATTAGCATGGTTTAAATCGTACTTATATGGCCGCCATCAGTTCGTAGCAGTGAATGAAGATGTATCATATCGATCACAAGTGCAGTATGGAGTACCTCAAGGCTCAGTTCTAGGGCCGCTACTCTTCACGCTTTATATGTTACCCTTGGGAGATATCATCAGGAAACATGGTGTTAGCTTTCACTGTTATGCTGATGATACGCAGCTCTATATTTCCTCGCAGCCCGGTGAAACACACCAATTTGAAAAACTAATGGAATGCATAGTCGATATAAAAAATTGGATGACGAGTAATTTCTTACTGCTAAATTCAGAAAAAACAGAGGTGTTAATCATAGGGCCTAAAAACTCTACTTGTAATAACCTAGAACACTGTCTAAGACTTGATGGTTGCTCTGTCAATTCTTCGTCATCAGTTAGGAACCTAGGTGTGCTACTTGATCGCAATCTTTCCTTAGAAAGCCACGTTTCTAGCATTTGTAAAACTGCAGTTTTCCATCTCAAAAATATATCTAAATTACGGCCTATGCTCTCAATGTCAAATGCAGAAATGTTAATCCATGCATTTATGACTTCAAGGTTAGACTATTGTAATGCTTTATTGGGTGGTTGTTCTGCACGCTTAGTAAACAAACTACAGCTAGTCCAAAATGCAGCAGCAAGAGTTCTTACTAGAACCAGGAAGTATGACCATATTAGCCCGGTCCTGTCCACACTGCACTGGCTCCCTATCAAACATCGTATAGATTTTAAAATATTGCTTATTACTTATAAAGCCCTGAATGGTTTAGCACCTCAGTATTTGAATGAGCTCCTTTTACATTATACTCCTCTACGTCCGCTACGTTCTCAAAACTCAGGCAATTTGATAATACCTAGAATATCAAAATCAACTGCGGGCGGCAGATCCTTTTCCTATTTGGCGCCTAAACTCTGGAATAACCTACCTAACATTGTTCGGGAGGCAGACACACTCTTGCAGTTTAAATCTAGATTAAAGACCCATCTCTTTAACCTGGCATACACATAACATACTAATATGCTTTTAATATCCAAATCCGTTAAAGGATTTTTAGGCTGCATTAATTAGGTAAACTGGAACCGGAACACTTCACATAACACCGTACTTTCTACATCATTAGAAGAATGGCATCTACGCTAATATTTGTCTGTTTCTCTCTTGTTCCGAGGTCACCGTGGCCACCAGATCCAGTCTGTGTCCAGATCAGAGGGTCACTGCAGTCACCCGGATCCAGTACGTATCCAGACCAGATGGTGGATCAGCACCTAGAAAGGACCTCTACTGCCCTGAAAGACAGCGGAGACCAGGACAACTAGAGCCCCAGATACAGATCCCCTGTAAAGACCTTGTCTCAGAGGAGCACCAGGACAAGACCACAGGAAACAGATGATTCTTCTGCACAATCTGACTTTGCTGCAGCCTGGAATTGAACTACTGGTTTCGTCTGGTCAGAGGAGAACTGGCCCCCCAACTGAGCCTGGTTTCTCCCAAGGTTTTTTTCTCCATTCTGTCACCGATGGAGTTTCGGTTCCTTGCCGCTGTCGCCTCTGGCTTGCTTAGTTGGGGTCACTTCATCTACAGCGATATCATTGACTTGATTGAAAATTAAAACAGACACTATTTCAACTGAACAGAGATTACATAACTGAATTCAATGATGAACTGCCTTTAACTATCATTTTGCATTATTGAGACACTGTTTTCCAAATGAATGTTGTTCAGTGCTTTGGCGCAATGTATTTTGTTTAAAGCACTATATAAATAAAGGTGATTGATTGATTGATTGATTTAGTTAAATACTTTTTTTTTTCTTTTTTTTCCTTTTTATTATTGAACTGAAAGCAATCTTAATGCACATTGTGCATTTCACACACGTTTTCTTTTTTTTTTTTTTTTATTTGAGCATAGACATTGCTCTCTACACCTAGAGTGGCACTCTCAGTAGATTTATTTTTCATACATGGAGTTTCTCGCTCAAGTTCACAGTTTAAGAGCAAGTGAGAGCACAGCCTCCATCTGTCCTGCTGTTCAGTGTCCACACACACTTCAATAGCGCACATTTCTGTAGGTCAACATTAGATTGAACGGCCATAAAAAGTTATTACTACATATGTCTTTTCAATGAAAAGCTATATTTGAGGTCTATGAATGATAGATGGGCTTCTGGATGTACTGCCCGATGTAGGCTACTGTACCACATAGACCAGCCGTTAATGATCTGTCCTTCACCAGCCACATTAAAGCAAACAGGAAAGCATAAAGACACAGGGCGAGTACAATTGAGTTCAAAATTAAAATATAAAACTACAGTTTATACTTTATTTTTTTAAAAGGCAGGCCATATTTGTGTAGAAAGTTGGGGATCAAAGTGTTATTACGATTCCAGGTCCCACCAAAATTTTTTCCCGTCCCGTCTCAACCCCAATCCTGTGATAGTGATTTTGTTTTCAATCAATGTCAGCCTCTAGTGTGAAGATGGATAACCAGCGTCAGCAGGCAAATCCCGGACGATCTCAGGTAATTGGTCTTAAATATTTTGTTAGTGGGTGACAGAAACATTCCCTTTGTGTGATATTTAATGCGCTTCTTGTCAGCAAAGCTGGTTGTGTAATCAGCTGTAAATCTCAATCACCGTATGACATATGAGAATGATCACTGTATGACATGAAAGTACCGCACGAGCGACCCGAATGCATTGGATCCGTATGCTCTCTTATTGCTCTCTCTCGCGGTACTTTGATGTCATACAGTGATCATTCTGTGCAGCTGCTTCAAGTCGAACGCTAATGCTGCTCCTTGTGAAAGCGCGCAGGTGATGGAGATTTACCGCTGATTACACAACCAGTTTTACTGACAGGATAAATTAAATATCGCGTGTGATTTATCGTGCAGCCCAACTGCCTAAAATATAAAGTATTGGTAAATAAACCAAACTAACAAGACACGTGTTAACAGGCTAGATATCGGCCTATTCGGACTACATAGTGCTTGCAGAAAACAACATAATACACTAAGGAAATGTTTCTGTCACCCACTAACAAAATATTTATGTCTTATTACCTGAGATCATTACCTGAGATTTGTCTGCTGACGCTGGTTATCCATCTTCACACACCTGCCACAGCAGCCACGAGTCACATTGGAGTGACGTTAACTCCCCCTTGGACTGATTGGCTAGAGGCGCAGCTGTCAATCTACAACTTGCAGCTAATGGTGACGCTGAAGCCTCCCCTGATTTACATGAAACTCAAACTGCAACTTTTAAAAACGCAAGCACACAAAAAAATTGTTTTTAAATATTTTATTTATGCGCATTATTTTTCGATCTGTGACTGCAATACATTTGGCAGGAAAATAATCCCATACACTGCGGACCATTGAAAAAGGGTTTTGAAACCGCAGATCAAACCCATGTGTATCCTTTACCCCTCTATAACCGAGAATTTTATCAGTAGCCATAAGGTAATGTTCTAAAATCAGAGAGAAGTACTCTCTTTTTATACACAACCTTGATGTGTTATGCAATGTGAGCATCTTTTTTTTCTCACAATGTTGTCTGTGCGGGCCAGTATGTGTTGAGTGCTGTCAGATGAATTTACATAGCTGTGAACAAGACTGATCAATGGGTCCAATCTGATAACTTTGGAATTTTCCAAATTCAATGTTATCCCCTTTGCCTTTAAACACACTTTTCCTTTTGCAGTTCTGTACCCACATGTTTTAGGTCCAACAGTATTCTGTGATATATTAATCACTGCCAATCTCATCTGTCAGCTCACCCAGATATGGACCTAGTGGGCTTCCCAGTCTCCTTCTCTAGACACATAGATGACACTATCAGTATCACTATAGAGAAGCTTATCCCTCAACTTGTCCATTAGATCGTAACTCTAGTCGAGCATGAGCTGTTGTAAAAGCACCTATAAAGACATTAACATCTCGAGTCTCGTAAAAAAGACCATGCTGCATGTTTGTCCTATACCAGTGCATCGCTGTCAGATAAAAAAAATAATAAAGTACTTAATCTCGTACTGGCATCCAAAGATGAAATGAGCAAAATCTTCTGGGTTTTTTCAAAGTTTAGAATTAGTGAGATTTTCTCTTAAACAGAATAACCCCCAAAGACTGTTCAAATGTAATTTCATAACTGTCCGTTATGGCAGGGTTATGAGTTACTATTAGGGATAAAATTGCAACCATTCAGCCATCAGCTACAGTATCACATCAGACGGTGCACTATAGACCCCCTGAGGAACAGTTCCACTCATTCTCTACTATAGGAGAGGAAGAATTGTATAAACTTGTTAAATCATCTAAACCAACAACATGTATGTTATACCCTATACCATCTAAGCTCCTAAAAGAGGTGCTTCCAGAAGTCATAGGTCCTCTTCTGACTATTATTAATTCCTCATTATCATAAGGATATGCCCCCAAAACCTTCAAACTGGCTTCTAAAGAACTAGTTAATTATAGACCGATCTCGAATCTCCCTTTTCTGTCCAAGATACTAGAAAAGGTGGTATCCTCACAATTATATTCCTTCTTAGAGAAAAATGGTATATGTGAGGATTTCCAGTCAGGATTTTGACCGTATCATAGTACTGAGACTGCTCTCCTTAGAGTTACAAATGATCTGCTCTTATCATCTGATCGTGGGTGTATCTCTCTATTAGTTTTATTGGATCTTAGTGCTGCGTTTGACACAGTTGACCACAAAATGCTTTTGCATAGACTTGAACACTTTGTTGGCATTAATGGAAGTGCATTAGCAAGGTTTTAATCATACTTACAGTATTGTTCAAAATAATAGCAGTACAATGTGACTAACCAGAATAATCAAGGTTTTTCGTATATTTTTTTATTGCTACGTGGCAAACAAGTTACCAGTAGGTTCAGTAGATTCTCAGAAAACAAATGAGACCCAGCATTCATGATATGCACGCTCTTAAGGCTGTGCAATTGGGCAATTAGTTGAATTAGTTGAAAGGGGTGTGTTCAAAAAAATAGCAGTGTGGCATTCAATCACTGAGGTCATCAATTTTGTGAAGAAACAGGTGTGAATCAGGTGGCCCCTATTTAAGGATGAAGCCAACACTTGTTTAACATGCATTTGAAAGCTGAGGAAAATGGGTCGTTCAAGACATTGTTCAGAAGAACAGCGTACTTTGATTAAAAAGTTGATTAGAGAGGGGAAAACCTATAAAGAGGTGCAAAAAATGATAGGTTGTTCAGCAAAAAGGATCTCCAATGCCTTAAAATGGAGAGCAAAACCAGAGAGACGTGGAAGAAAACGGAAGACAACCATCAAAATGGATAGAAGAATAACCAGAATGGCAAAGGCTCAGCCAATGATCACCTCCAGGATGATCAAAGACAGTCTGGAGTTACCTGTAAGTACTGTGACAGTTAGAAGACGTCTGTGTGAAGCTAATCTATTTTCAAGAATCCCCCGCAAAGTCCCTCTGTTAAAAAAAAGGCATGTGCAGAAGAGGTTACAATTTGCCAAAGAACACATCAACTGGCCTAAAGAGAAATGGAGGAACATTTTGTGGACTGATGAGAGTAAAATTGTTCTTTTTGGGTCCAAGGGCCACAGGCAGTTTGTGAGACGACCCCCAAACTCTGAATTCAAGCCACAGTACACAGTGAAGACAGTGAAGCATGGAGGTGCAAGCATCATGATATGGGCATGTTTCTCCTACTATGGTGTTGGGCCTATTTATCGCATACCAGGGATCATGGATCAGTTTGCATATGTTAAAATACTTGAAGAGGTCATGTTGCCCTATGCTGAAGAGGACATGCCCTTGAAATGGTTGTTTCAACAAGACAATGACCCAAAACACACTAGTAAACGGGCAAAGTCTTGGTTCCAAACCAACAAAATTAATGTTATGGAGTGGCCAGCCCAATCTCCAGACCTTAATCCAATTGAGAACTTGTGGGGTGATATCAAAAATGCTGTTTCTGAAGCAAAACCAAGAAATGTGAATGAATTGTGGAATGTTGTTAAAGAATCATGGAGTGGAATAACAGCTGAGAGGTGCCACAAGTTGGTTGACTCCATGCCACACAGATGTCAAGCAGTTTTAAAAAACTGTGGTCATACAACTAAATATTAGTTTAGTGATTCACAGGATTGCTAAATCCCAGAAAAAAAAAATGTTTGTACAAAATAGTTTTGAGTTTGTACAGTCAAAGGTAGACACTGCTATTTTTTTGAACACACCCCTTTCAACTAATTGCCCAATTGCACAGCCTTAAGAGCGTGCATATCATGAATGCTGGGTCTTGTTTGTTTTCTGACAATCTACTGAACCTACTGGTAACTTGTTTGCCACGTAACAATAAAAAATATACTAAAAACCTTGATTATTCTGGTTAGTCACATTGTACTGCTATTATTTTGAACAATACTGTATATGACCGCCATCAGTTCGTAGCAGTGAATGAAGATGTATCATATCGATCACAAGTGCAGTATGGAGTACCTCTAGGCTCAGTACTAGGGCCGCTACTCTTCACGCTTTATATGTTACCCTTGGGAGATACCATCAGGAAACATGGTGTTAGCTTTCACTGTTATGCTGATGATACTCCGCTCTATATTTCTTCACGGCCCGGTGAAACACACAAATTTGAAAAACGAATGGAATGCATAGTCGATATAAAAAATTGGATGACGAGTAATTTCTTACTGCTAATTCTGAAAAAAACATAGATGTTAATTACAGGACCAAAAAACTCTGCATGTAATAACCTAGAACACTGTCTAAGACTTAACAGAGATGGCTGCTCGGTCAATTCTTCGTCATCAGTTAGGAACCTAGGTGTGCTATTTGATCGGAATCTTTCCTTAGAAAGCCACGTTTCAAGCATTTGTAAAACTGCATTTTTCCATCTCAAAAATATATCTATATTACGGCCTATCCCTGCATTTATGACCTCAGGGTTAGATTATTGTAATGCTTTATTGGGTGGTTGTTCTGCACGCTTAGTAAACAAACTCCAGCTAGTCCAAAATGCAGCAGCAAAAGTTCTTACTAGAACCAGGAAGTATGACCATATTAGCCCGGTCCTGTCCACACTGCACTGGCTCCCTATCAAACATCGTATGGATTTTAATATACTGCTTATTGCTTATAAAGCCCTGAATGGTTTAGCACCTCAGTATTTGAATGAGCTCCTTTTACATTATACTCCTCTACGTCCGCTACGTTCTCAAAACTCAGGCAATTTGATAATACCTAGAATATCAAAATCAGCAGATCCTTTTCCTATTTGGCGCCTAAACTCTGACCTTGTCTCAGAGGAGCACCAGGACAAGACCACAGGAAACAGATGATTGTTCTGCACAGTCTGACTTTGCTGCAGCCTGGAATTGAACTACTGGTTTCGTCTGGTCAGAGGAGAACTGACCCCAACTGAGCCTGGTTTCTCCCAAGGTTTCTTCTCCATTCTGTCATCGATGGAGTTTCGATTCCTTGCCGCTGTCGCCTCTGGCTTGCTTAGTTGGGGTCACTTCATCTACAGCGATATCATTGACTTGATTGCAAATAAATGCACAGACACTATTTAAACTGAACAGAGATGGCATCACTGAATTCAATGATGAACTGCCTTTAACTATCATTTTGCATTATTGACATACTGTTTTCCTAATGAATGTTGTTCAGTTGCTTTGACGCAATGTATTTTGTTTAAAGCGCTATATAAATAAAGGTGATTAAGATTTTAAATGTAGATTAAGTCAAATTAAGTCACATTTATTTATTTAGCACTTTAAACAATACAGATTGTGTCAATGCATTTTTACAGTGTTAAATAGAAAAAAATAATCATTTATTTCATTGTCCTGCACTTTTTCTACGTCTCCCTTATCTAACACCCTTAATTCAACTCATCAGCTTATTAGTAGAGACTGAAAACATAAATTGGGCATGTCTGATAAGGGAGACAATACAAACTGTGCAGAGCAGGGGGTCCTCCAGCCCCTCCATGACAAGCCCCAAGCTCCATAATGGAGCCCAGACCAAGAATTCAGTGCATAAATTAGCATACTTTAAAGAACTTGAACTTTTCTGTTTTGAAAATGTTTTTTTTTTTTATTGATCTAAGGAAATATTCTAATATTATATATATATATATATATATATATATATATATATATATATATACAGTATTGTTCAAAATAATAGCAGTACAATGTGACTAACCAGAATAATCAAGGTTTTTCGTATATTTTTTTATTGCTACGTGGCAAACAAGTTACCAGTAGGTTCAGTAGATTCTCAGAAAACAAATGAGACCCAGCATTCATGATATGCACGCTCTTAAGGCTGTGCAATTGGGCAATTAGTTGAATTAGTTGAAAGGGGTGTGTTCAAAAAAATAGCAGTGTGGCATTCAATCACTGAGGTCATCAATTTTGTGAAGAAACAGGTGTGAATCAGGTGGCCCCTATTTAAGGATGAAGCCAACACTTGTTGAACATGCATTTGAAAGCTGAGGAAAATGGGTCGTTCAAGACATTGTTCAGAAGAACAGCGTACTTTGATTAAAAAGTTGATTAGAGAGGGGAAAACCTATAAAGAGGTGCAAAAAATGATAGGCTGTTCAGCTAAAATGATCTCCAATGCCTTAAAATGGAGAGCAAAACCAGAGAGACGTGGAAGAAAACGGAAGACAACCATCAAAATGGATAGAAGAATAACCAGAATGGCAAAGGCTCAGCCAATGATCACCTCCAGGATGATCAAAGACAGTCTGGAGTTACCTGTAAGTACTGTGACAGTTAGAAGACGTCTGTGTGAAGCTAATCTATTTTCAAGAATCCCCCGCAAAGTCCCTCTGTTAAAAAAAAGGCATGTGCAGAAGAGGTTACAATTTGCCAAAGAACACATCAACTGGCCTAAAGAGAAATGGAGGAACATTTTGTGGACTGATGAGAGTAAAATTGTTCTTTTTGGGTCCAAGGGCCACAGGCAGTTTGTGAGACGACCCCCAAACTCTGAATTCAAGCCACAGTACACAGTGAAGACAGTGAAGCATGGAGGTGCAAGCATCATGATATGGGCATGTTTCTCCTACTATGGTGTTGGGCCTATTTATCGCATACCAGGGATCATGGATCAGTTTGCATATGTTAAAATACTTGAAGAGGTCATGTTGCCCTATGCTGAAGAGGACATGCCCTTGAAATGGTTGTTTCAACAAGACAATGACCCAAAACACACTAGTAAACGGGCAAAGTCTTGGTTCCAAAACAACAAAATTAATGTTATGGAGTGGCCAGCCCAATCTCCAGACCTTAATCCAATTGAGAACTTGTGGGGTGATATCAAAAATGCTGTTTCTGAAGCAAAACCAAGAAATGTGAATGAATTGTGGAATGTTGTTAAAGAATCATGGAGTGGAATAACAGCTGAGAGGTGCCACAAGTTGGTTGACTCCATGCCACACAGATGTCAAGCAGTTTTAAAAAACTGTGGTCATACAACTAAATATTAGTTTAGTGATTCACAGGATTGCTAAATCCCAGAAAAAAAAAATGTTTGTACAAAATAGTTTTGAGTTTGTACAGTCAAAGGTAGACACTGCTATTTTTTTGAACACACCCCTTTCAACTAATTCAACTAATTGCCCAATTGCACAGCCTTAAGAGCGTGCATATCATGAATGCTGGGTCTTGTTTGTTTTCTGACAATCTACTCAACCTACTGGTAACTTGTTTGCCACGTAGCAATAAAAAATATACTAAAAACCTTGATTATTCTGGTTAGTCACATTGTACTGCTATTATTTTGAACAATACTGTATATATATATATATATATATATATATATATATATATATATATATATATATATATATTGGATTTAGCTGTAAGGTTTAAGGTCTAATCATCAAAACTTATGACATATTTTACATGCATTGAATCTAAAATACATGCAAGTTTAAATTTTCCAAGTGTAAAAAACAACAAAAAAAAACTTTCATGATTTTCAAAATTATTCAAATGTTTTGAGATGCATATAAATATATATATATATATATATATATATATATATATATATATATATATATAAATAATGTGACGAGCACTCCCAGAGGAATCAGCGTCGCCCTGGAAACCAAAGCAAAACACCTGCACGTCCTCGTCACCGGCTGATCGGTCACAGCTGCTCCCCATCAGCCAGCACACTCAAAAGGAGCACATGCTGCACTCAGAAGATGGTCTCGAACTGAATGCAACGCTGGTCTAATCCCTCTCTCATTTCTTCACAGAAAGCAGCGAGTGACCAACAGCCCACACACTTTGGAGCACGTCAGGACACCCAATTTCACTTTGATTGGCACCGGAGAGCACACGGGAAGCACCAACCAGCAGAAAGCGGATCCGGACACTTCACCAGGCACCCTTCACTTGTCAATAAATCCACCCTCCGGGGCACTTAATTCACGCACCTCTTGTCGAGTGATTTTTCACCCTGTGACAAAATATATATATATATATAAGCATAAATATTGATGTAAACAAATCAGGTGTTAAACACACAGAAGTGCTGTTTTCACTGACTGATTGCTTCTGACAGTTGAAGCACTGGGTGTACAAATACAGCACAGAAAAATGAGTATAACCTTATAGGAAATATGACCATTAAAAGACACTGTCACGATTACATTTAGTTAAGTTCCTGTCTTGTCTATTATGAACTCATTAATTTCCATGGTTTCTTATTAGTTAATCCTTGTCCAGCTGTTCCTCCTTAGTTTTCTAATTTATCATGTGTGTACTTATAGTCCTATTTCTGTTCTATCAGTTGTTGGTTATTTTAGTTGTGATATGTGCTATATCTAGTCTAAGTAAAGTCTATTTTGAATTAGATGTCTTTGTTTACTGTTCTCTTTCCTCTACGGTGTGTTACAGAAACAAGAACAAGTCATTTACATATGATAGTGGTGATTTTAATATTACACAGAGGAGATTGAGGAAACAATCAAACTAACGAATGACAGTTAATTCTCTTTTAAACCCTGCTGTTGTTAAAGCTAACAAAGAAAGACATCAAGTGACAACTAGACAAAAAAAGGTTGTTGAGACAAACTTTAAATTAGCTTGAGAAAGCCTGACCAGAAAGTTAGAAGTTTAAAGTAGTTCAAAGTTTAAAGTAATTTAAAGTTAGATTGATAGATTAGTTGAAAGATATATTAGTTCAAAAGAAAGAATGATAGATTAGTTTGAAAGAATAATAGATTAGTTAGAAAGATATTAGTTAGAATGATAGATTAGTTAGTGAAAGATAGATGAGTTCAAAAGAAAGAATGATAGATAAATGAGTTCAAAAGAAAGAATGATAGATTAGTTTGAAAGAGAATGATAGATAGATTAGTTTGAAAGAATGATGGATTAGTTAGAGTGATAGATGAGTTCAAAAGAAAGAATGATAGATAAATGAGTTCAAAAGAAAGAATGATAGATTAGTTTGAAAGAATAATAGATAGATTAGTTAGAAAGATATTAGTTAGAATGATAGATTAGTTAGTGATAGATGAGTTCAAAAGAAAGAATGATAGATAAATGAGTTCAAAAGAAAGAATAATAGATTAGTTTGAAAGAGAATGATAGATTAGTTAGATTACTTAGAGAGATAGAAGTTAGAAGCATGTTGCTAGCATGATAAGCATGTTAATAGCATGTTGCTAACATTTTGATAACATGATTGGCATGTTGCTAGCATGACTAGCATGCAACTAGCATTTTGTTAGCATGATTAACATGTTGCTAGTATGTTTTAGAATGGATTAGCATGTCGCTAGAATGTTTCTAGCATGATTAACATTACTAGCATGATTAGCATTTCGGTAGCATGTTTTTAGCATGATTAGCATGCGACTAGCATGTTTTTAACATGAATAGCATGTCACTAGTATGTTTCTGGCATGATTAGCATGTTGCTAGCATGATTGACATGTTGCTAGCATGTTTCTAGCATGATTAGCGTTTCACTGGCATGTTTCTAGCATAATTAACATGTTTCTAACATGATTAACATGTTGCTAGCATGTTTCTAGCATGACTAACATGCGACTAGCATGTTCCTAGCATGATTAACATGTTGCTAGCATGTTGCTAGTGTATTTCTAGCATGTTTAATATCCGACTAACATGTAGCTAGCATGTTTCTAGCATGACTAACATGCGGCAAGCATTTTGCTAGCATGTTTCTAGCATGACTAGCATCTGAGTAGCATGTTTCTAACATTATTAGCATGCTGCTAGGATAGATAGATAGATAGATAGACAGACATAGAGTAGTAATTTAATTGACTCTACGGCTTCAGGGAGTTTAGATTTGAATTTTTGGCTTGTGCACTAATGGGTCACCGTAGTCCTGGCTCAATTTGAGCACTCTGCAATGTAAGTCTATGGGTTTTTTATGATTTTTAATATTAATTTTTAAGAAAACTGAATGTCAAATCTTTCTCAAGCCAACTTAATGAATTAAGATTCTATAAGAATCATAAGAAATCTGAGTGTTAAAACACAGATATGACAAATATGGCTAAATGTACACAATAAGTGGACAGATGTTGGAAGAGAGAAAAGGCGAAGCTGCAAAAAGCCAGAGTCCTGTTGTCTCAAGCACAGAGCTCCAGCAGCGTCCCATCATGCAGCTTTTCTCTGTGCTTTTGGCTGCTCATCTGTAGGTCAGTGTGTGTGGTGGATCTGTGACTGGAGTCCTCCTCTGTGGAGTAAATGCCTGAGTCTCCACTGCTGTGTTGGCTGTGTGTACTGGAGTCCTGTTCTCCAGCGTTTGATTCCTCATTCACTGCCACTGCATCCAGCTCAGTCCTGACCAAGACCAGCGGCACACACACAGACACTGGATACTCTGGAGACAGCAGCTGTGGCTTCTCGGACTCACTGAACAACAGCTGAAGAGACACAGAGAGAGAAAAGTCAGTCCTGTTTGTAGATTCATATTCAAGAGCACCAAACAAAGAGCCTGGATCTGTTTGCACCTGCTATTCACCCAGTTATGATCATATACTCCCTCCCTCCTTGGTTCCACCTATTGGCTGTTGACTGCCAAAAGCCAATAAAATATGTTAAAAAAAAAACAGCCAATAATATCCAGAGTATCTAGGCAAATTATATATATATATATATATATATATATATATATATATATATATATATATATATATATATATATATATGAGAGAGAGATCTTGTATTTCTGTCTTGACAACTCTCAGGGGCGAATGTCATGGTAATGTACATGACAATAGCTGGGTTTCCATCACCCTGCTTTTATGCGCATTTTGAAGTGTCGCTTCAGAATTGAGTGATGGAAATGCTGAATTTTGAAAAAAAAAAAATGCCTTAATTTGCAAAAACTTGTTTTTTTACTTGTGACTTGTGAAAAATAATTATTACGAATAATGGGAGATGCAAATGCATTTTGCGAATAAATTCCTTCAAGTGCATCAAAACAAATCATGTGACTGCGCTATGGTACGGTAAATCCTGACTAACCAGTGGAGCGATCTTGTTCCACAGCATATGTAACATTGTTATATGGTCATTCGGAATTGACAGAGTGAAGTCTATCATCAAAGTATTTCTGTATGATTCCCTCCCAGAACTGTTAAATGACTGCGTTCCCAAACAGTAGCATCCAATGTTTCTTCTCCTCGTTCTGAGGTGCAAGTAATTTATCATATTGGAAAAATTGTATATTCAGTAGCTTCTCCTACTTTTCTTAGTGATGTATAGTGAAAGTTTATCAGAAAGTGATGATTTTGTTCATTTTGACTCGTTGGATGAAAACTGTGCTTGTTTCCAATTTTTTTTTTTTGCGATATTTCAATTTTGCGTATAAGCTAAATTTGCATCTTTGGATGGAAAACCGGCTAATGTTAATGTATTTGGTCTTGGTGGAGGAGATCTGCTACGCTGCTGCTGTCAATACGTCCACGACATGCTGCTGTGAGAAACACTGTTGCTGCACATATAACATAAATGAAATAACCCCATAGAGTTTACATGAACACCTCAGAGCTGATCTATACAGGTGGAGCTGGGGAAGGTGGAGGGTTTCTGATAGGGATGCAACAATACCACTTTTTCAGAACCAATCATGAAAAGTAGCTGCCGATACCAATTCAATCCGATACCACACGGTTTAGTTTTTTTTTAAATTAATGTACAATTTCTATACTTCTCTGTGTTGACCTGATCATCACTCTTTTTTTTTTTTGTTAAACAGTCTACTACATATACACAACATTTTCATTAAAAAAAAAAAAAATCAAAATAAAATAATAATCATAATCTATGACAAAAATACTATTATAAACTAGGTTAGTAGATAATGCAGCAGCAAAATATACTCTAGATTCTAGAAAAATGACGGGTACACAATCATTTTATAAAATCTAGTGAAATAATTTACTTACAAATAAAAGTGAATAAGTCTAAAAACTGGAAAAATGTACACATGGCTCTTTTTATTGTAAAACAGGTATATACATTTATAAAGAATACCGGACAGCGCGCTCCATCTGCTGGACTTTCAGCTGTTTAGAGCAGATCTCAACGCAGAATCAAGAGGGAAATCACGCGGCGGCGGGACATGCTTTAACATTAATGAACGCTGGTATACAGATGTAACTGTGTTAAAGAAGATGTGGTGTCCTGATCTAGAAATCCTGTTTGTCAACTTCAAGCCATTCTATTCACCACAGGAGTTTCATTCGTTCATTCTGGTCAGTGTTTACCAGAGATGTATAAAGTACTAGAGACCCATACTTGAGTAAAAGTACAAGTGCTCTATCAAAAAAGTGACTTGAGTAGAAGTTGAAGTGCTCTTTAAGCACCACACTTAAGTAGAAGTACTAAAGTATTCAACATTTTTTCTACTTAAGTATTGCAAGTAGTCTATTTTAAAATTTACTACTCAAGTACTGAAAGTAAAAGTAGAAGTATTGTGTTATGTAGCTATTAAAGAAAATAGTCAAAAGTTTGAACATATTGTTTTTACTATTTCAAATGATTAACCTAAAGAACAATCACAATTCCTTTGACTGTAACTTCTTGTAAACAAAAAACGGTTACTAGGGTTAGTTAGCCCAATTTGCAAAATGATGTCATTAATAACTTACCCTCATGTTGTTTCAAACCCCTAAGACATCAGAGGGTCATTTAGAATTTTTTGAAGCATCAAAAATACATTTTGGTCCAAAAATAGCAAAAACTACGACTTTATTCAGCATTGTCTTCTCTTCCGTGTCTGTTGTAAGACAGTTAAAAACAAAGCAGTTTGTGATATCTGGTTCGCGAACGAATCATTCGATGTAACCGGATCTTTTTGAAACAGTTCACCAAATCGAACTGAATCGTTTTAAACAGTTCGCGTCTCCAATACGCATTAATCCACAGATGAATTAAGCTGTTAACTTGTTTAATGTGTCTGACACTCCCTCTGAGTTAAAACAAACCAATATCCCGGAGTAATTCATTGAATCAAACAGTACACTGACTGAACTGATGTGAAGAGAGAACTGAAGATGAACACCGAGCCGAGCCAGATAACGAACAAAAGACTGACTCGTTCACGAGTCAAGAACCGTTTCTGTCCGATTCGTGAACCGAGGAGCTGATGATACTGCGCATGTGTGATTTAGCGTGAAGCAAACCGAAACACAGAGCGTCTGAACCGAACTGATTCTTTTGGTGATTGATTCTGAACTGATTCTGTGTTAATGTTATGACCCCATGTGCAGTCAACGCCAATGACGCCATTGCGTCGAGCGCAAAAGAATCGGTGAACTGTTTTCTTCAACTGGTTTATTGAATCGAACTGTCAGAAAGAACTAACGTTACTGGTCATCCGAGAACCGATGCAACCGGTTCTTGACTTGTGAACGAGTCATTATCTGGCTCGGCTCGGTGTTCATCTCTCTCTTCACAGCAGTTCATTCAGCACGCGCAGTCTCGCTTGATTCGCTTAATGATGTGCCAGCTTCATCAAACCTCTCATCTACAGTTCTGGCAGTGGTGTAATGGAATGATTCGTAACATTATTATAATTGTAACGAGTAACGATGCAGCACATAAAAAAATATCGGAGTAAAAGTATTAAACTCAGCGAAAATATGTACCGAAGTAAAAGTAGGAGAAAAAAATAATACTCTAGTAAAGTACAGATACCGCCTTTTAGTACTTAAGTACAGTAGTGAAGTAGTTCTACTTCGTTACTATACATCTCTGGTGTTTACATCACTCCACAAGCGCATGTGAGCTCAGCTTTACAGAAACTCACTGATCAGATCACAGACACAGAACAACAACACCCGGACTCTGTTTTAATCATTCTTGGGGACTTCAACAAAGCCAATCTCTCTCGTGAACAGCCTGTTACTTGTCCCACCAGAGACAGTAATATATTGGATCACTGTTACACCACAATAAAGGATGATATCACTCCGTTCCACGAGCAGCTTTGGGAAATTCTGATCACTGTATGGTTCATCTTATACCGTCCTTTATACCGTTTCTGTGAGGATATATGCATTCCTACCAGGACTTATTTAACATTCAACAATGATAAGCCATGGTTTACAGTAAAACTCAGACATCTTCGTCAGGCCAAAGAGGATGCCTACAGAAATGGGGACAGGGTCTTGTACAATCAGGCCAGGAACACACTGAACAAAGAGATTGGAGCGGCTAAAAAGACCTACGCTAAAAAGTTGGAAGACCAGTTTACTTCCAACGACTCAACTTCAGTGTGGAGAGGTCGAAGAAACATCACAAACTACAAGACACCATCCCCTTGCACTGAGGCTAATCAACGACTTGCTAACGACCTGAATGAGTTTTATTGCAGATTTGAAACCCCCAACACCCATTCTGACCATCTCCCTACACAACCATTAACACCTCCTGCTCTTCAAATCTGTGAAGATGATGTGCACCAGGTCTTCAGGAAGAACAAAAGAAGAAAAGCACCAGGCCCAGATGGTGTTACACCAGCCTGTCTGAAAACCTGTGCTGACCAGCTGGCCCCCATCTTTTCACAGATCTTCAACAGATCCCTGGAGTTGTGTGAAGTACCTTCCTGCTTCAAACGCTCCACCATCATCCCCATCCCAAAGAAACCCAAGATAACAGGACCTAACGAATACAGACCTGTGGCATCATGAAGTCATTTGAAAAACTGGTTCTGGGTTATCTGAAGGACATCACTGGACCCTTACTGGACCCCCTGCAGTTTGCTTAGCGAGCAAACAGATCCGTGGATGATGCAATCAACTTAGGATTGCACTTCATCCTGCAACATCTGGACAAAACAGGGACTTTTGTGAGGATCCTGTTTGTGAACTTTAGTTCGGCTTTCAACACCATCATCCCAAAAACCCTCCAGATCAAACTGACCCAGCTCTCTGTCCCTAGCTCTATCTGTCAGTGGATCACAGGCTTTCTGACAGATAGGCAACAGTTAGTGAGACTGGGGAAATTCACATCAAACAGCTGCTCCACCAACACTGGTGAAGGGGATGTGTTCATTACATCGAATGATTCGTTCGCAAACCGGATATCACAAACTGCTGTGTTTTGAACACTTTCACAACAGACACCGAAGAGAAGACAATGATGAATAAAGTCGTAGTTTTTAATATTTTTGGACCAAAATTTATTTTCGATGCTTCTAACGGACCCTCTGATGTCACATGGACTACTTTGATGATGTTTTTCTTACCTTTCTGGACATGGACAGTAGACCGTACACACAGCTTCAATGGAGGGACTGAGAGCTCTCGGACTAAATCTAAAATATCTTAAACTGTGTCCCGAAGATAAACGGTGAGGGTGAGGTATTAATAACAATTATGATTTATCGACGAACTAACCCTTTAATGTGGCCTGACAATTTCAGCATTTATAGACTATTTAATGGACTGTGTAACTTTGTGAATAATTTGTTTTCTCAATTTTTGTCTTTAAAAAGGGATGGAGAAACTGTCCATTTATCACTTATTCAACCCCTCTCATGAACAAACTAATGTTTTTTTCATATTTTCATTTTAATTTTTAATAATTTATTGCTTTTGTTGTAATTATATTTGTGCATTAGAGTAAAATGTGAAGAAAACAAAACCAAAATGTAAAACTTTTCTTCCTCCTCTTTGTTTTTCTGTTTCATTAAAGGGATACTCCACCGCAAAATGAAAATGATCTCATTAATCATTTACCCCCATGTCGTTCCAAACCTGTAAAAGTTTTGTTTGTCTTCAGAACACAATTTAAGATAGTTTGGATAAAAATTGGGAGGCTTTAGTCTGTTCCATAAACTGCCAAATAAATAACAGTGTCTTGGTCCAGGAAACTATGTAAGACATCATCAGAATAGTTAATCTGCCATCAGTGATTCATCCGTAAGGTTACGGGAATAGTTTTTGTACATGAAGAAAACAAAAAATAATGACTTTATTCAACAATTCCTCTCCTCTGTGTACTTTCCTGGACCTTAACACTGTTATTAACTTGGAAGTCTATGGGACAGTCTCAAAGCTTCTGATTTTCATCCAAAATATCTTAAATTGCACTCCAAAGATGAACAAAGCTTTTACAGGTTTGGAACGACATTTTTGGGGCGGAGTATCCCTTTAAAGTAATCTGGGTCCCAATTGAGGCGTAGCTAATGAAAATATTGTGAACAAATCAGAAACCACCCTGCTTTAACAAGCTCAAGTATTTAAAATGGCAGACATTTTGAACGTTGAACGGAACATTATTGTCTGCTGGTGTGGATGTAACAAAATTATCATGAAAGTCATTATTCTTGAACAGGCCTTTAGCCAGGTGTGTGATCTGAACTAATTTGTCATGGTTACACATAAAGCTTGCCACAAACCACCACCAGACTAATACTATTTTGGTTGAGCCCTCCTAACAGAAAAATAAAATTTTGCAAGATGGCGCCATCGTGTTTATCAACGAGCCATCACCTGGTGTTCGTGTTTGTCCTTTTATTACTCTTTTGTCTATCTGTAGAAAGAGTACTTGCTTAGTATTCAGAACTTTGGTGCCGTTCGGTTGGAAACTGTATTCTTGGTGCATCTACTAGCTAACATCTACTGCACTGGATACAATTGCAGGATTGTTCAATTCATCTGAAAAAAAATGGCACAGGAATTGGGAGAAGAGAGGCAGTGCTTGTGTGGGACTCAAAGAATCAGCCAAAGTCTTTCTTTTTATCAGAATCATCAGCTGTGGATGGCATTTCCTAGGGCGAATCATCTGGTCTTATTTATCTAAAAACTCTCTAACCACTCAATCTGGTAGTGCTGGAGTGGTTGGCACTATATTTGAGGATCGTTTTAAATGCTGTTTATTAGTAGTACAAATGTATTCTAGCTTTGAGCAGCATCAGGTTAAAACTCAGTTAAATGGGTATCTGTTCACCTACATACAGACCACCCATAATATAACTAATGATCTATGGGAAAGGAGTTTTACATCTTACTGATTCATTTGATTTTAAGTTCTACTCATAAACTTGGTCATTACTTTGGATCTGGTTTTATCTCTAGATGTACCTGGTTTATAATGTGAATAATGAGGATGCTTATTTCTCTCATTACAATCAAATAGTTTTTAATATCTCTGTTTCTAATTCCTCTTTAATCTGTAAGACACTATCTCTGTGTGCCTGTTCCATTAAAACATTTACATGCCAGTGAGTTTTCAAAGGGCTATACATGATCTCCAGTACTGTGTAACTCCAGGTCAAGAGTCAATGTTCAATTCCATCTTGTAATGAAATCCTGGACACTTGCGCTCCTTTCACAATCTTTGGTGCAACATCTAATCTACAGCCATGGCTTAATAATGAGACTGGTGATCTCTGACAAGTGTGGAGAAGAGTGGCAATGATTTCCCCACCACTTGCTACGTCGTAATCATGTCACTAGCAAGCTCCTGACTGGTTAACGCGGCATGAAATTTCACCAAAGTTCAGATTTTTCAACTCTAGCATTTTGTGTGAATCACGTATTTTGCACGTCGAAATGCTCAGTTCGCACTTTCTTCCGTGCCACCTCATTCATGCAAATCACACTGCAGGCGGTGCTCGTTCACTGAAGTTTAGTGGAGAATAGGGCTGAAAGACTTTGGGAAAATAATCTAATTGCAATTTTTTGTTTTTTACCAATAATGTGATTGTGATTTAATATATGGTTATTTTTTAAAGCTCTTTATGTTCTGTATTATTCATCAAAGAAGAGCTAATAATCATTGTATAGTATGACCAACACAATATTAGATAGATTAAACATAAATGTTGTTTTCTGTAGACCAGGCCTATGTAACAATAAAATTAGGTGAGGGATAAATTGATATGAATGACATTTTTAAACAACTACAATCACAGTAGTATATTGACTGATTTGTTGAACTTCCAACCTTGAAAGCATTAGTAATAATTATGACAACATAAAGCACTGACAAATAAAACTGGTGTAAACATTAATATACAAATCAAACAAATGGAAGAAGATTGCAGAAATATAAAAACAAATCTGTTGTTTTACCACACTACTTTAGGTAATTCAAAGTCACTGTAATAAACACATGTAAACATTCACTGCACTTTTTAAAAACTGTTAACTTTATACAAGTGATTCTCAAACCTTTTTGGTCGGCCAAATAATTTCACTAAATATTATGAACAATTAATGCTTTATTTAAAAAACCTACAGGGAAAAACACCTGCATCACTTGAAACATAGAATAGAGAGAATAACTGTTGTTATTATCATTCTTTCTGTTATTTATTTATAGTGGGCTTCATGCTGTCATGCTGCAGGCTTTTCCGCTTGACCAAAGACATTAAACAATGAGTCTACACCAGACTCGAGCGGCATGAATAGATATATATAGGCCGAACTTTAAGTCTTCAGTAATGAAATGCATCGTAACACTGCCTGAGTAATTTCAATGTGGCGTTTTGAAGTACATTCATATTATATACACTTTCAAACATTTCAGCTCATAGCGTGCCTGGGTTGCCTGGATTTCACAAGATCCACCCAACTGCGACTCAAAACTAGACCAATCGAGTTTTGAGGGGGGTCCATCAGTATTCCAGGCAGTAAAATACATTTTATGGAGGGGTTTCCCAAACCGCAGACTTGGAAACACTGTAGCGTGTCAACTTGATGCTTCCTCTGAAGACTTGAAGCAGCGCTGATTAGACCGATCGGTGTGTGACATCAAAGTACCGTGAGAGCTAGGAGAGAGCGGACGTCTCCTTTTTCTTTCTCTCGCCGTACTTTGATGTCATTAGCAACCTAAAAGAGGTGGAACACACCTCTTTACTCTCGCATCACGTGACCAAGTTTAGTTGCAGCTTCTGCGATTTAAAAATTTCGTTTTTTTTTTTGCGTATAATAATACTATCACAAATGTAATTAAACATTCATCCCTACCAGAGAATCCCAGAACAGAAGCCTCATACACTTCTGAAAAATATTTAAATATTTCCATGGCTTTCTAACATTTCTGTCTGAGCATATGATGGACCGAGCCTCTTAAACTACCGCGAAACCAAACTATAAACTATGTCTTACCAGTTTTTTAAGTCTCTAATATGAAGCTTGTCACAGAGTATAAATGTTCTGTACCTCCTGAATGTGATCCGGGAGTTGAATGGCTGGGTAGAAGGTGTTCTTGAGGAGCGTGAACATCTTGTAAAAGCAGAAGTACAACAGCAGGAAGAACAACAGCAGACCGATCAGGACGTACAGAAATGTCTCCCAGTACGGCATCTGACCTGAAATCACACACAGCGTTCAGTCGTAATGTCACCGTATGCCACACTGTTCATCTGACAGAAGAATCACTTGTCATCATGAGCACTGCCTCTGCCTTATGAAAGCCATACATGCAGGCTATAAATGCTCATTAATGTGGATGAAAAACCATGTAAAGTATTTAAAAGAACTCACAGGTATGAGTGATACATTTATTAAATTAATCATTCTCCCAAAACAGAAGCCTTTACTAGGTACAGTTTGAGGTTAAACTGTGTCACTGGAGCACTGTTTGTTTTTTATTCTATTGGCTGTGAGTGTTACATATATTTGATTCAGTCTGACATGACTTGTGTGTGTGATGGAGCTGCTGACCTTCAGTGTGTGTGCACTGTGTGTCGCTGAAGACACTGCTCTTGTTATTGAAGACATCACGGCTCTGAACTCTCACACAGTACCACGTCTGTCTGTCCAGCTCAGTCAACATTACCAGATTGTTCTTCGTCTCCAGAACTTTAGCCTTCTGCAGGGATAGAGCAGGAAATGATGTCACTCAGCAGTGTTATTTATTCAGTAATACTGCATTAAAAACAAAACACATCAGTCATGGCCATAAAATAAGAAGGTCCGTTAACACGACTGAATGCATCAGGTTTTCTGAAATGTGGTAAAGTGAAAAAATGCATGCAATGAATAAGTTCAAGCTCCACTCAATCTTTAGTTGACAAAATTAACAGACTGAGTGAAAAATTGGACAGTGGAGATCCCACTTTGAAAACCGTCAAAACTGATTATCCCCCTCAAATAAATAAACTGCCTGAGATCACAATAGGGAGGGAATTTAAAATATGTGGTCAGATAGGGGAAAGCGGTCAAAAGGAGAAACTTTCATATACCAATTTAATGCCCCAATTTATACATGTCAGAATAGTAATGAGAGGCAGAGGTAAGTGAATCAAACCACAGTGTTTATTTACAGAATAACAAGTGCAAGGTAGGTAATCACTGATTTCAGGTGCGGGTTTGGTGCAAATCACTCTGAAAGCAGGTGAGTACGTTCTTTGAAGATATGTCAATGCCAAACAGTCACAGTTTGTTAATACTTGTCTTTCTCTTTCAGAAACAGAGGTTATCAAGTGAGCCCAGAGGAAACACAGAAAACACGGGAGATTGTTGGACTTTAGGTATCAGGTGATTATTCAGGAATCCTGGGGGCAATAGAACAAGGACAGAGGTTATTGTTTCAAAGGTGCATATACGATACATCTTCAAATGCACGATGCATCAGATAATCAAGAGACAACAGATTATGGTCTGTTCCTGTTGGAGGCTTGACCTCGAACTGGGGCTGAGATGAGTGCTTTATAGTGCTTTGATGAGGTCACTGATGGTGAGCAGGTGTGGGTGATTAGAGCTTGACAGGTCCCTGACAATATGGTGTTCAGTGTGGCGTGGCAACTTGAAGTTAATTAATTATGATATAACTACCGACTACGCCACCCCTCTAAAGTGAGGGGAACTAAATACTTGATGGAATTTAGACACACAGGTTCGTTACCATAGGAGGCAGAGACAGAGGCACTAGCGTATACAATATTTATTAAATTCACAAAGTAGAAAATACACCTTTTAAAAGATCAGGCAAAGATATGATTCGACCAGGCATACATTAATCAGTTTTACGAAGGCTTACCCCTAGCAGGGTAGGCTAGCTGCAAAAATGGCTATTCGTAAAGCACACACACACACACACACACACAGTGAGGTGAGTGACTACAAACGACAATCCACACTCCGTGCTCCAAACACCACCACCACCAGGATACTAGGACAGCTAGCCACCCGACTCAGGGGCCTAAAACACAAAGAAAACAAATTACTAAAATGTACAAAACGAAATTAATCTAAAGCCTGATTGACTGAAACAATTACCAAAACACACACCAAAATGTAAAAAATGAACAATGGTCACTTAAAGAAAACTGAAATGAAATATATATATATATATATATATATATATATATATATATATATATATATATATATATATATATATATATATATAAAGCAAAAGTTTTAACAATCACTACAAAATCAAAATCAAACAAAAATCAATTGTAACGAAAACAAACAATAACCAAAAACCATACAATGATACGAGCAAAACAAAACTTAATTAAATGTAAAGAATATAAAGAACAGCCGGGTTTCGAGTCCAAAAGGAGTTATAGCAATAAACTTACAATTAGTAATTGTAAGAATGAAAGGTGGGCCAAAACACACAGCCACCACCTATAGCGGTAACAAAATCAAACCGCTATTTCCCCTAATCACCGGCGTTCATATAAGAACACAAGAAAATACAACGATAAACACAACAAAACACAACAAAACAGCAACGCCGTCTTTATTCTGCTATTATGCAGGAGGCGATCTTCCCCACCCGCAAACAGGCGGACATTCCCAAAACTTTGTCCTACTCATACAGTCTCAGAAGATTACTTGAAATGAAATCAGTCTAACCAGGTGGCAAGAACAGCCTGAAAACCACAGCGAAGCCAGGAATAATGGGCTATTCAAGCTGCAAAAAGGCGACTCCAGCTACAATAAATTAATATAGTTAGCCGATGTCCAAGAGCTCATTGCAGCATTAGCCAGACCAGCTACAAACATACCTTTGTTAGGCGGAAGCGCACACGTACTGGATGGGCGGGGCCAACAATGACGCATCCCAGGTAGCCTAATCACAGCCTTTATAAAGCAATGACTGAGCCCTGATAGGCCGTCTCTAAGTACCAGGGGAGGGAGATTACCTACTTTGCTACAATCTGCCCCAGTCGCCCCGACGATAAAACAACTCTAACCACTGACCATACTACTCAATTTCAAGGTCTAAACAGGGCAGAAACAGAATTGGATACAGTAGCCCTTGGCTGTACTACTTCACCTACTGCCCGTGGGAGATGGTAATGGTTAGGATGCTGCCCAGCGTTAGCCCTCCCTGTACGTCGCACAGGACCGGCACCAGGATTAGGCTCATCTGCTGGCAGGGGCTCTACAACCAATGAGGTCGCCGGCTTTACACCAGATTGTCCAGCGGCCCCCAAGAGAATTGGTTCAGTAGACTCTGCTATTCTCTGCATTGCAGAGGGAGCCGACGACACCAGGTCCTGCGTTACTGGCCTACCCCCTACTTGGGGAGTTTTAGGGACCAAGGCCCACAAATCCATTTCGTCCAACGATGAGGACTCCTCCAATGGTGGTGCCTCAACTACCTCTGGTATTTCTGAAACGCCAGAAATAGGAGAATCTTTTTGTATCCTAATTTTTAACAAGGAACGGTGGACATGCTTTACCCTACTCGAATCATCCACAGGTGCTATGGTATAAATGGAACCTCCTGTTTCAGGTGCCCTCACAACCTGATATACCACCGGGCTCCAGATATCCTGGATCTTACGGCGGCCTCTCACGCCATAATTACGGAGGTAGACCAGCTGCCCTTCTCTCAGTGGTACATCCCGAACATGCAAGTCATGCCTTTCCTTACGACGATTTGCAGCTGCCTTTAAGTGTTGTCTAGCTCCTTCAAACGCCACCTGCAATCGAGTTTGATGCTCCAAAACCCAGTCATTCACACCACTAGACCCCCTCTCCTGGCCCCTACCCAATAAGACATCAACAGGGAGCCGAGGCTCTTGGCCAAACATTAAAAAATAAGGAGACTCACTAGTGGATTGATGAGGAGTGGTGTTGTAACAAAAGAGTAACTGAGGCAACGCAGAGGGCCAGTCCACCTTTCTGGGATTGGGCAAAGTGCGCAAAAGACCGTGCAAGGTCCTATTAAAGCGCTCGCATTGCCCGTTACCGGCCGGATGATAAGGGGTCGTATGGGACTTTTCAATCTGATAAAGGCTACACAGTTGTTGGATGAGGGAAGACTCAAAATTCCGACCTTGATCGGAATGAATACGAACAGGGACGCCAAACTTGAAGAACCACTCGGTCACTAAGACCTGGGCCACCGTTTCTGCCCGTTGGTCCCGGGTGGGGACTGCCAACGTATACTTGGTGAAGACATCAGTCATCACCAAGACATTCTCCAGCCCCAAACGGGAAGGCTCCAACAGAGTAAAATCAATTGCCAAGATTTCATTCGGTCTAGATGCCAACAAATGGCCCATAAAGCTCTGAGCAACAGGTTGTGAATCTTTGGCAGCCTGACATCTTTCACAGTCTCGACACCACTGAACTACATCTGATGTCAGGCCTGGCCAATAACAACGTTGCTGCACCAATTCGGTGGTACGGTCGACACCTTGGTGCCCATGACCTTGATGCATTTGAGTCAGAACCTCTCCCCGCAAGACAGATGGAAGGACTAGCTGAAAAATCTCCTCACCACCATCCGGACGGAAAATACGTCGATGTAAAATTCCTTGCCTTTCCAACAACCGATCCCACTGACGCAGTAGGACTAAGCCAGGCTTAGATAGCAGTTTACGCTCCTTCAATGTTGGCCGTATCCCCTGCTTCCAAAAAGCCAAAATCTCCCCTATAACCGGATCCGCCTCCTGCAAAACCCTCAGATCACCTGCAAAACTAGGCAAGGCCAAAACCACAGACTGAGTCACCGGTGCCGCTTTCTCTGCCACCAGTACTTGCCCCACACCAGCTGGAACCTCAGTCCCAGGCAGCCATTCTCTTACTTCCAATGGGACAGGGGTGTTCTGTCTCGACAATGCATCGGCGTTCTTGTTACTTCTACCTGACCGATACCTGAGGTCAAAATCAAAAACGGCGAGCTCGGAAGCCCAACGTTGCTCGGTAGCCCCAAGCTTAGCGGTGGTCAAATGACTGAGGGGATTATTGTCTGTAAAGACAATTCACTTATGCCCTAAAAGATATTCCCTAAACTTCTCGGTCATGGCCCAGTTGAGCGCCAAAAACTCCAACTTCATGGAGCTATAGTTGGACATATTGTACTCAATGGGCCGTAGACCGCGGCTAGCATACGCGATTGGTCGTACCCTACCCCCTTGCTCCTGAGATAGAACCGCCCCCAATCCCCCATAACTAGCATCTACCTCTAAGATGAAAGGCTGGGAAAAATCAGCATAAGCAAGCACTGGAGCAGTAGAAAGTCTGCCCTTCAACTCAGCAAAGCTCAGCTGGCACTGTTCAGTCCAGGCATCAGAAAAACCATGACTCCTTCGAGTCCTGGACTTACCGGCAGTCCATTCTGCCACCAACTTATGCAGCGGGGCCGCCAATTTTGCGAACCCTTCCACAAAGCGGCGGTAATAACTACTAAAACCCAAGAATGAATGCAATTCTGACACACTGGTGGGGCATGGCCATTTAGCTACAGCCTCAATTTTCCGAGGGTCAGTAGACACTCCCTGCGCCGAAATGACATGTCCCAAATATCTGACTTCCCGTTGAAAAAATGCACATTTACTCAATTTGGCCTTTAGCCCCTCCCGCTCCAGACGACTCAAGACAACTTCTAGCCGCTCTAGGTGCTGAGACACTGAGGAAGAAAACACTATGATGTCATCCAGATACAGTATTAAGGAACTGCACTGCTGATCGCCAAACACCCGTTCCATTAGGCGCTGGAAGGTACTTGGGGCATTACAAAGCCCAAAGGGCATCCGATTCCATTCAAACAACCCGAAAGGGGTGCAAAAAGCAGTCTTGGGTCTATCTTGGTCAGTGACAGGGACCTGGTTGTACCCACTAGCCAAATCCATAGTGGAAAACCAACAGGCCCCTGTCAGAGAGTCCAATGATTCCTCAATGCGCAGGAGCGGGAAGGCATCTTTTCTTGTTTTCGCATTGAGCTGACGGTAGTCAACGCACATGCGCAAAGTACCGTCTTTCTTTTTGACAAGAACAATTGGAGAAGCGTAGGGGCTACAGCTCTCCCTAATAATGCTGGCCTCCAACAACTGGTTAATGTGGGACTTCACCACCTCATATTCCGAAGGTGGAATACGCCGGTACCGCTGCCTAACAGGGACAGAATCCAGCAAGGGAATGTCATGAGAAATCAAGTTGGTACATCCTATATCACCATCATGGCATGAGAACACTGACTGGAACTTATATAAAAGAGCCCTGACCTGGCCCTGTTCTACTTCTGGCAAAACAGACAAATCAACTGTTTCAATCTGTTCCTGTACAGTGACAGTCGCAGCTAAGGCTTGGGAACCTACGGTGGCTACAACAGATTTCATTTCAGTTACCCCAGCAGGCAGACTTACCATACAAACACTATTTAGCACTCCCAAAATGGTTTTAGAATGCAGCATAACATCCGCAGTTCCCACATTTACCATAGGCAAGTAGGCAGTGCCTCTTATGACCTGTACCAGCGCTGGAGAAGCCAACAAACCCGCGGGCAACCCAGACTCTGGGGGCTCAAACAGTACCACCCCCGCTGCATATTGTTCAGAACAAGTCGCTGCTACAAACTTCATCGTGCCACCTGGGATGCGACATGACTCACGACCCCGTAACCTAACCGGACCAAGGTGCCTTGCTGAACCCTGGTCTTCCAAACGGTGACAATATTGAAGTGCCTGCATGACAAAGCTAGGGGCCTCAACGGTTACAGCAGACTCGAAAAGAGCAGGGCCATGTTGTCCAAATAACTCCTGGTAACAACGGCTCAGGACATTCATCCCGAGTACCCCTGGGACTTGGTCACAAATCCCACCAGGAGGATCCCGGACAACATGCACTCCACACTCCGAAATCACTTGCCCACACAATTCGACATCCAGTTCCATGTAGCCAATATATGGAATCGAAAGACCGTTTGCAGCCCGAAGTTGTAGCCACTGGCACGACTTAAGTCGATCCGGACCCCATGGTTCAAAATATTTACGAAACCAACTTTCCGTTATTGTGGACACCATGGAGCCAGTATCGACCAAACATGAAATTTGGACCCCACCCATTCGAATAGCAAGGTGCGGGCATGAAGACATTAAATGAGACATACTTGAAACACTAGAGCCGGTCAATTCCCCAACCGCGCCTTGGCTCGGCGACACGGTGGGGACTAGTTTCCCGACAACGCAGATGGACCAGGCTGTCTACCCTCAGATGACGACGCAGTGGGCAAAGGGGGTTGCGGACGAGGGGGAACACGCTCCCCATCGCACTCTCTAGCAAAGTGGCCAAGTCGTTGGCACCTCCTACATATAATGGGGCTGCGGTGAGGAGGCTGACTACGTGACTGAGGGGCCTGCAAGCGAGCAAAATTTTGAGTTAGCTTATTTAATTGCTCTTGCTGTGATCTCAGCATTTCCCTCAGTTCACCTAGTTCAGAGCGCTGAGGAAATCTACCCACCCGTGACTCACCTTGTACACCATACTGAATCCCATAGGCGGATGGAACGGAATTGCTTCGTCCTCTCGTACTCCCCAACATCCCCTCCCTTTCCCATCTAAGAGCTTCGCTTCGAACTTCCAACAGTGTTAACACTGGCTGACGACGTATTAACTGTTTTAATTCTCGGCGAAGGGCCACGTCACAAACATGTTCAATGAACTGATCGCGTAGCAAAACTTGTGAATTTGGCATAACATACGGCGATCGCTGCGTCACACGTTCTAGGAGACCCATCAAAGCTAGGGAAAACTCCAACAATGATTCACCCTCCTGCTGCTTTCTAGAAAAAAATGCCTCCTGTAATGAGACATATGACTGTGAGCAACCATATAATTCCCGTAACACCAAAATAATTTTATCTGGATCATTTCGCTCAATCTCCGAACGGTACCTAATCTCTTCCCTTGCCTCCCCCTCCAAGTGGTCAAACAAGAAGAAAGCTTGATCAGAAACAGACAGGTGACGAGCCTGCATACAAGCTTTGGCCTCTTCAACCCACTCATCAATGCTCAGACCAACCCTGCCATTGAATTTTTGACATTTCCTGTCTCGAGGTACAAAAACGAATCGTTCTGGCAGGACTGCCTGTGCACTACTTGGCTGAGGGGGGGCAGCAACAGAAGGACCAGGAACAATAGAAGGTGCATCACTAGGGCCAGGAAGCGCAAGAAAGTGGTCTTGACGCAACCTCTCATTTTCTGCCCGCAACTGAGCTACTACTTCCCTCAATTCCTGTAACTCTTCTTCCATAATTTTGACGGCCGTAACACTTACCAACAAGAGGGAGTAGACTCACAAAGAATCAGAATCCACCAGACATGCGCTGCTGTTTTGCTGCTACTCTTTACCAATCTCACTGCAACAGAAAAATAAAAGAAAAACAAACAAAAAAATACAACCACTAATACCAGTGTCTCGGCCAAACACGGTACCCTGCCGACTACGCCAGAATGTGGCGTGGCAACTTGAAGTTAATTAATTATGATATAACTACCGACTACGCCACCCCTCTAAAGTGAGGGGAACTAAATACTTGATGGAATTTAGACACACAGGTTCGTTACCATAGGAGGCAGAGACAGAGGCACTAGCGTATAAAATATTTATTAAATTCACAAAGTAGAAAATACACCTTTTAAAAGATCAGGCACCACCAGGATACTAGGACAGCTAGCCACCCGACTCAGGGGCCTAAAACACAAAGAAAACAAATTACTAAAATGTACAAAACGAAATTAATCTAAAGCCTGATTGACTGAAACAATTACCAAAACACACAACAAAATGTAAAAAATGAACAATGGTCACTTAAAGAAAACTGAAATGAAATATATAAAGCAAAAGTTTTAACAATCACTACAAAATCAAAATCAAACAAAAATAAATTGTAACGAAAACAAACAATAACCAAAAACCATACAATGATACGAGCAAAACAAAACTTAATTAAATGTAAAGAATATAAAGAACAGCCGGGTTCGAGTCCAAAAGGAGTTATAGCAATAAACTTACAATTAGTAATTGTAAGAATGAAAGGTGGGCCAAAACACACAGCCACCACCTATAGCGGTAACAAAATCAAACCGCTATTTCCCCTAATCACCGGCGTTCATATAAGAACACAAGAAAATACAACGATAAACACAACAAAACACAACAAAACAGCAACGCCGTCTTTAATCTGCTATTATGCAGGAGGCAATCTTCCCCACCCGCAAACAGGCGGACGTTCCCAAAACTTTGTCCTACTCATACAGTTGCTCACAGCACAAGTCTCAGAAGATTACTTGAAATGAAATCAGTCTAACCAGGTGGCAAGAACAGCCTGAAAACCACAGCGAAGCCAGGAATAATGGGCTATTCAAGCTGCAAAAAGGCGACTCCAGCTACAATAAATTAATATAGTTAGCCGATGTCCAAGAGCTCATTGCAGCATTAGCAAGACCAGCTACAAACATACCTTTGTTAGGCGGAAGCGCACACGTACCGGATGGGCGGGGCCAACAATGACGCATCCCAGGTAGCCTAATCACAGCCTTTATAAAGCAATGACTGAGCCCTGATAGGCCGTCTCTAAGTACCAGGGGAGGGAGATTACCTACTTTGCCACATCAGCAAGGGCTATAATGAGTCTGAAGTGATTGATGGATTGGTACAAGCTATTAGCCCTGGCCTCAGTTAACGCAACATCCTTGAGATAAAAAGTAACCTCACCCTTACCTAACTGAAAACAATCTAAAAGGGGCATTTTAAAGGAGGACAGTTCCACTGATCTTAATCACAAATTGTATGGCATTATTTCCCTGTCAAATGTTGAGAGCGCATAATTGTAGCGCGAAAATACATTAATATGATGCGCGAGCGTGAATCTCTCTGCTCACGCGAGTAATATAATGTGCAGAGCGCGAATCTCTCTGCTCGCGCGCAGAATATAATGTACGGAGCGCGAATCTCTCTGCTCACGCGTGGAATATAATGTGCAGAGCACGAATCTCTCTGCTCGCGCGCAGAATATAATGTGCAGAGCGCGAATCTCTCTGCTCGCGCGCAGAATATAATGTACGGAGCGCGAATCTCTCTGCTCGCGAGGAATATAATGTGCGGAGTGCGAATCTCTCTGCTCGCGTGCGGAATATAATGTACGGAGCGCGAATCTCTCTGCTCGCGATGGAACTCGGCTGGAGCCGCACATGGAACACATGGAATAAGTTCACTAAAGTTCAATCAAGACGATACATTTGACATATTTAACATCAAAACAAATAAAACTGGTTACCTGAGATCGTAAATTCGGTGGATCCATCTCGGCTCGTCTTGATTGAACGTCAGTGAATTTATTCCATGTTATGATCGATGATCAGCGGACTTTCTCAGACCACATAAAACTGATCCTGCAGATTTGCTTTATTCAACATCAAGAAGATCAAGCCCTTTCTTTCAGAACATGCTGCACAACTCCTTGTTCAAGCTCTTGTTCTGTCCAGGCTGGACTATTGCAATGCCCTCTTGGCAGGTCTTCCAGCCAATTCTATCAAACCTTTACAATTAATTCAGAATGCGGCAGCAAGATTAATTTTTAATGAGCCAAAAAGAAACACTTCACACCTCTGTTTATCAATTTGCACTGGCTTCCAATAGCTGCTCGCATAAAATTCAAGGCATTGATGTTTGCCTACAAAACTACCACTGGCTCTGCACCCATTTACCTAAATTTGTTACTTCAGACTTATGTGCCCTCTAGAAGCTTACATTCTGCAAGTGAACACTCACTATTCTAATTCTATTCTTAAAAAAAGAAAAAATCTAACTACTTTTCTAATATTTTTGTATTCTATTTTCTTTTCATTTATTTATCATGCAATTGTGTATGTATGTATGTGTATGTATATGTGTATGTATATACATATACGTGTGTGTGTGTGTATATATATATATATATATATATATATATATATATATATATACACACACACACACATACATGCATATATACATATTTATGTGTGTATGTAAAGACCTCGAACAAAGCATACTCTATTCTTTTTTTTATTCTATTGGTTTTCTTTTTATTTATTATATTATTTAAAAGCCCATGCTTCGTGTACAGTGTTAACCTAACTGAGACTTGTTATAGCACTTATATTTCATTGGTTCAATATCAACCAATAAGATTCCATGTACTATGTCGCGTTTTCAGTCAGTCGTTGAAGTCTATTTCTGATTGGTTGTTGCCGTTTTGACAGCGTTTATGCCAAGAGCAAAGAGGAAAGAAATAAAAGAGAAGAGTACTGAGAAACCTGAGCTAGCCCAGGGAAAATTCTTACAAGAGTAACGTGTATCTGAGAGCGTGCGCCGAGTTCCAGCACACGAACAGAGAGCTTCGCGCTACGCACATTATATTCCGCGCACGAGCAGAGAGATTCACGCTTGCGCATCATTTTAATGTACTTTCGCGCTACAATTATGCGCTCTCGACATTTGACAGGGAAATAACGCCATAAAATTGGTGAATATTAGTCAAGACCTTCGTGAATCCCCTCAAAACTTTCTGTTTCATTCTATTGAACTGAAAGAAAGGCTGTTGCTTGCATCCTTCTATAGAGGTTGACCGATATTGGATTTTGCCAATACCGATAGCAAGATTGGTCCACACTGGCCAAAAATACAGATTAATTAACCGATAGTTTTTAAAATGGATACTGAAAAAAAAAAAGTTCTTTATTTATATATATATGTATATATATATATATATATATATATATATATATATATATATATATATATATAAAAAAAAAAAAAAAAACGGTACTGAACCATACTAATTGTAGTAGTGGTAGTAGTAATAATTTACATTTACATTTAATCATTTAGCAGGCACTTTTATCCAAAGCGACTTACAAATAAGAACAATAGAAGCAGTCAGGTCAACAAGAGAACAACAACAGTATACAAGTGCCATGACATGTCTCAGTTAGTTCAGTAAAGAAAGTATAGCCAGGTTTTTTTTTTTTTTTTTTTTTTATAAATGAAAAGACAAGAAAAGGAAAAGTGCTGTCGAAAAAGATGAGTCTTTAGATGTTTCTTGAAAATGAGTAAAGACTTTTACGAACTGAGATTGGGAGATTATTCCACCAGCTGGGCACAGTCCAGAAAAAGGTTCGTTAGAGTGATTTTGAATTTCTTTGGGATGGCACCACAAGGTGTCGTTCACTTGCACAGTGCAAACTTCTGGAGAGCACATAAGATTTAACCAGTGAGTTTAGGTATGTTGGTGCCGTGCCAGTGGTCGTCTTGTAGACAAGCATCAGTACCTTGAATTTGATGCGAGCGGCTATTGGTAGCCAGTGTAACCTGATGAGGAGAGGAGTAACGTGAGCTTTTTTTGGCTCATTGAAGACAACCCTCTGCAGAGGCTTGACAGTACATGCAGGAAGAGCCAGGAGAGCATTACAATAGTCCAGTCTGGAGAGAACAAGAGCTTGGACAAGAAGTTGGGTGGCTTGCTCTGACAGGAAGGGTCTAATCTTCCTAATGTTGTATAAGGCAAACCTGCAGGACCGGGTCGTTGTAGCAATGTGGTCTGTGAAGCTTAACTGATGATCCATCACAACTCCTAGGTTTCTCGCTGTCCTGGAAGGAGTAATGGTTGATGAACCCAGCTGTATAGAGAAGTTGTGATTAAGCAATGGGTTAGCTGGAATCACCAGTAGTTCTGTCTTCGTAAGGTTAAGCTGAAGGTTGTAACCTTCCAACCGAGAACTTCATCTTCAGATTCCTGTTTACTCGTTCAGTGAGGTTTGTCTGGGGGTGATAAGCAGTAGTTAAGTTTTGCACAACTCCCCATTGTTTGCACACTGAATTAATTAACTGAGAGGTAAATTGTGTTCCTCTATCTGACACTAGATATGCAGGAGTTCCCCATCTAGTAAAGATTTCCTCTATCAGTATTTTGGCAATATTAGGTGCCTTGGCGGTCTACCCACTTTGAGCAATAATCCACCACCACAAGCAAATATTCATTTTGCTTGCTACTCCTAGGGAAAGGACCCATGAGATCAATCCCAAGCATGTATCCTGGTTCTACAATTTGGGTGCTTTGTAATAGACCAGACGGCTTCAAAAGGTATGAATTTTTGGCAGGTGTGGCAGTTCTTACAATACTTCCATACATCCCCTCTAATACTGGGCCAATATACAGTCTCCAACAGTCTTAGTAGAGTTTTTAACTTTCCCAAGTGCCCGCTAAGAGGATTGTCGTGTGCATAGTGTAAGAACACTTGTCGATGGAGTTCAGGTATAACCAGCTGGAGCTTCTGGCCTACTATCAGGAACACTATGAAACAGTAATTCGTTTTCTATCACATACTGCACTCGAGTAACATCCACTAATGGGTGCTTTGCAGCTTTAGATCTCAGCTCTTGAATTTCACTGTCACTGCTTTGTGATGCTGCAATTTGAGTAAGGTCTACTGTCAAATAACATCATTGAGCAGTGATGTTGGCAACGGTGGTAAGAAAAAGTGAGTCAAATGGGTTAATGGGTACTTGGTTTCGAGACAACATATCTGGAACTACGTTACACTGCCCTCTTCTGTACCTCACCGTAAAATAGAAGCCTTGCAAACGAATTGTCCAACGAATATATCGTGATGATGGTTTCGGATGTTGAAAGGCCCATGTTAAGGCAGCATGATCCGTTATAACTTCAAATGGACTTCCTTCCAAGTATGGTCTCCACTTTTCCACCGCCCATACCACAGCTAGACATTCTTTTACTGAGACAGAGTATGCCTTCTCAGCTCCTCTGAGTAAGCGAGAGGCATATGCAATGACATATTCCTCTACTTCCATCTCTTGAGTGATCACTGCTCTTAGACCAATGTCACTGGCATCAGTCTGAACATGAAAAGGTTTAGTGAAATCGGGGGTTACCAATACAGGTGCTTTTACCAAGTCTTGCTTGAGAATGTCAAATGCCTTTTGACATTGATCATCCCAAGACCACTTGACATTCTTTTGTTTCAAGTGCAAAGTGCAAGGGAGCAGCTTTCTCTGAAAACTGGGGTATGAACCTGTGATACCAGCCTGCTAATCCCAAAAATCTTTGCACATCTTTGACATTTTGTGGTACTGGAAAAGTCTTTACTGCAGCAACCTTAGTTGGGTCTGTCGTCACTCCTTTTTCCGATACGACATGCCCAAGAAACCTTAGGGAATTCTGAATAAGGTGGCATTTCTTTAGGTTGAGAGTGAGGCCAGCTTTGTGGAGACATGCAAGAACTTGATGCAGATGTTGAAGATGTTCAGAGATGGATTTGGAATACACAACAATATCGTCGATGTACACCATGCAACATTTTCCTTTGATTTCTCATAGCACATGTTCCATTAATCTCTGAAATGAAGCTGCAGTATTTGTCAGCCCAAAAGGAAGACACAAGAATTCATATAACCCTGTTGATGTTATGAACGCAGTCTTCTGCTTACTGCCTGACTCCATCTCCAGTTGGCAGTAGCCACTCTTAACGTCGATAGTGCTAAATTCTTTTGCTCCATGCAATGACTCGAGGATATCTTGAATTTGAGGCATACGATAGGCGTCTAAGTGAGTTTTAGACTTCTATAATCAATGCAGAATCTGGAGCCACCATCCTTTTTCGGAACGACAACTACAGGAGCAGCCCAAGGAGAGGTGGATGGTTGGATAACTCTCCGTTTTAGAAGCTCCTGTATTTCTGACTCAATAAACTGTTGTTTTTCTCTAGAAACCCGGTAAGCACGCCATCTCACTGGTACCTCATCCCTAGTTATAATATGGTGCTTCACTATACTAGTCCGCCCAATCTCCTGGGTACACACTGACGGCCAGCTTAACAACAATTCTTCCAACTGTTTCTTCACATGGGTTTCAGTGTCTGCTGCTTGGGCAAGTTGTTGTATTTGCTGTCTGGATTTGTAATTCCCACCAGAAAAAGGTATTGCTAGGTAAAAGTGCAGTGAAGGATACACATTGTGATGAAGGGGGTGATAAAAGTTTGCTTCATCAGTTCCTTCTTCAGTGCGTAAGCTGTACTGAGCCTTACTAAAATCTAGTATCATCCTGCTCTCAAGTAGAAAATCAATTCCTAGGATAATCGGTACAGTCAGATCAACATCCCGCATGATGTAAAGGGACAAAGGCACTGTCACAGACTGACTGTGACCTAGGACTTTTATTGTGAAGGGATTGAGTATGGGCATGTGCACACAACAAACATTTTCCACCATTACACATACAAACGAAATGCCGGCAAAAATATACCATCCTTATATAGTTGTATGTGTGTAGCGCTAATTTTGGTGTTGTGACATCCCAGTTTTCATCTCAAGTAGTTAGTTTTGTTTTTGTCTGTTAAATGTTATTTGTTTAAATGTTTAGTGTTCAGCACAAGAAAAGAAGACCAGAATACTTTACATAAGTGTTTATTTCATTTAATTTAATTATCAAGGTAACTTCAATACATTTCAAACAGCTAGACATACCTTCTGTTGCACCCCTCACTTTGGCAAACTTGTCCACATGGGAAGTAGCCATATTTAAGCTAACATTTGCTCATGGCAGATTTCTCCATCCGGTTTTGACCTCATAGGGGAGGGAGAACACCATGTATGTAAGTGTTTCCTTGTAAGTCATATCTTTATTGTCTTTGAGCATTTTAAACTGTTATAGATATAGGTGATGTATGTTGTAAAGCCAAACTATAATGATGTTATTATGGTTTTATCTTATCACCTGATTGTAAATTATAGAATTCCCCCCCTTAACATGGTATGTTCCAAATATAGGAGGAGCCAAAGCTTTAAAAGGCAGCCATTTCAGGGGAGAGGTGGGTTGTATGGAGAGGCTGAATTACACCTGTATTTTTGGGCCTAGATATCGGCATAGCCAAATTTACATTTGTTTGAATATTGTAAATAACTTTTTTTTTTTTTTGCTATTTTTTGCTTTGTTTTTGACTATTGCTACATTGCACACTCTGGAGAACTATTTTTGCACCCTGGGGATTAAAACCACTCTGAACTGTGCAATTTGTTCCCTATTGTCTTATTGACACCTGGCGGCCGGTACATCCTAACAGGCACTACTTGTTCTTACACTTCAGATTTCCAATTAACCTTTCCCACTGCAGTTTGTCTTTGTCCATTTGCCAACAGAAAAGATTGGCCTTCGCTTGATTGATACGGTTCTTGCCAGCACAACTGTTTCAATAAGGACTCTTTGATCAACGAGAGGGTACTTCCTGTATCAATAATGGAAACAACATACCTGCCTTGTATTGGAATGGCGATGTTCTTATTATTTTGTAGTGATACTGGTTCCTGGCAGGCTTGCATCACTTGATTACTTGCATAGGGGAATTTTCGTTGACGCTCGGCAGCGGCCATTTTCTTCCTCTGCTCCTCACCATTAGCTTGACACCAGAACTTCTTAGACTCATCGAAAACACGCTCGATTTGAGTTCCTATCCGAACCAGCTCCTCAACATCTTTGATAGTTCCTCTTAACAGGCTAGCAAGTCGGGGATTGCGGTTTCTTAGAATTGCTTGAACTATCTCCTTTTCCGTCATTTCTTTTCTCCATCTCAGGCATAAAGCTCGGTAATGAAAAGAAAAATCCTGGATGCTCTCCTTAACACCTTGCTTTCTTTCCAGTAACTTCCTAGCTGCTATCTCCTTGTGGACTTCTCTTAAAAAAGAACTCCGGAATCTTTGCTTAAACTGTTTCCAGTTGCTCACTTTTCTTCGCTCAGCCCTCCACCAATCCTTGGCAGTTCCTTTTAGCACAGCTGTAAGCGAGGCTAAAATCTCTTCTTCATTCAAAGGACGTACAGCAAAATACTAATCACACTGTTCTATGAACACAACAGGATCATCTTCTTGGGAATTAGAGAAACTAGGGAATTCAATTTTTACTGGAGGATTGTATTGTAATGAAGACTGGTTGCCTTGAACAGATTGCTCAATATAGGTAGAGTGGCTGGGTTTTGCACATTGGATGTTAGCTAGAGGGTTCTGGCTTGTAACAATCAGTGTAGATGAAGGAGGTATCATGGCTTGAAACTAATGATCCAATTGCCGATCTCTTCTCTTTAAACAGTCAAACATCTCCAGCTGTTGTTTGACCCTTTCACATTCGCGTTGCACCAGATACGATATCTTATCCTCCAGCTTCCTGCATTGTTTCTCCAACTCCACCAACGAAACTTTTTCACTTACCCCCTTCTCTAGATCCATTAAGTGTGCTTCTAAAGAGGTGACCCGTGCATTTAGCATAGAGTTTACAGCCGGTGATTGATCATCAGATTCAACGGTCAATTGGGGTGGTGGTGGTGGAAAATGGAGCTCTTCATCTGGATCATTATCTTCAGCTCTCTCACTCTCTTCATCAGAGTTAATATATAAATCACTAAAAGTGGTAATCAGGTCTCTTATTGGCTCTCTTCGAGAATGAAAGGACCCTGCTGTGAAATCTGTTTGGGAAGTGACTATATCCCCATCCATGATAGACTGAATGTATATTGCAAAAATAAAGGACTTAATTTTTTTTTCTCTTTCTTTTAGTGTTTTTCTTAGGGTTTGGAATTCTGGCCAAATAGTCTTAGAGTCCCTGTTCGGGCACCATTTTGTAACCTTCCAACCGAGAACTCTCAGAAGGACTCATCACAAATAAATTTATAAGGGAGGACTTCATCGACTATTATGGAATTAACCAGACTCAGAAACACAAACCAAGTACAAACACCTAAGTAATTGCATAAATGTTTATATTAAATATGTCCCACAAAACCATCAAAACAGTGAATCAACAATTGAAGATATGCATGCATGGTTTCTGAGTTGACATAGTGAAAAAGGATAAATGGTAACAAACATATCTGGTCATTGTCCATACCACAAATGCAGATGAAGAAAGTGGATTTGTCAGACAAGAAAATAGCAAAAAAGTCCAGTAGTTCATTTCAGATTCTAACTTCAGTCAATCCAGGCTTCAATTCAGCTTACATTGCAATAATGGTGTCCTTGTAAACCTCAACCATCTCAAATCTCAGTTGATCCAAGTCATCAAATGATGATACTGGCATGACTAATTCGTGTCCATTAAGAGCCAGTACAGCATAGGATGGAAGCATCAAGTAGAATAAGAAGGATAAATCTGTAGATGAAGTATCTATGAGAAGTCCTTCTAAATAAAAACATACAGGCTAACATTAACACCAAACATAATTACATGAAATAACGTAACCCAGCAAAACAATGAAAACACTTACTTGGATGAGCTTAAAACCACATTTTCTCAACCCAGACTCTATACATAAGGTTAGCAGAAGAAGGCCATGCTTCTCTCCAACCAAACAATACTCCTACTCTACTTCTTCCTGCCTTTTATCCAAAAAAAGAATCGTCTGGAGAGCCCCCTAGAGCATGGTAGTGGTACTATTGTTCAAAAACCAAAGTAGCTGCTCTAAAGGCCGTTACAAGGTGATGGTCATTCATCCAGCTAGAAATGTCACTCATACAGGCTGTAATGCAAGCAGCTACCATCGGATCATCTGGCTGGAATGAGAAGTAGAGTTGGGTGTCATCAGCATAGCAGTGATAAGAAAAGCCATGCTTCTGAATGACAGATCCTAATGACGTCGTGTAGATGGAGAAGAGAAGTGGTCCAAGTACTGAGCCTTGAGGAACCCAAGTAGCAAGGTGTTGTGACTTAGAAATCACCCATCCAAGACACCCTGAAGGATCTGTCAGAGAGGTAGGACTTGACCCACAGGAGTGCGGTTCCAGAGATGCCCATCTTTCTGAGGGTGGACAGGAGAATCTGGTTATTAACGATGTCAAAAGCAGCAGACAGGTCCAGTAAGATGAGTACTGAGGATTTTGAAGCTGCTCGTGCTAGTCGCAGGGCTTCAGTAACAGAGCAGATCAGTCTCAATCTCAGCTGGCAGATGGGGCGGTGCGTGCTGGTCTATTCTGTTTTTTTATTTTTTTATATATTTCTGGATTCAGTTTTTTCCATTTTAATTATACTCCACTCTTTCTTAATAGTTACATTAAAGATTATTAATCAAAGTCTAATTAAATAAAATTATGAAACTTGTACATTTTCAAATCAATTTAATAAAAGTTTAACAAAAATTACATGATTAGGGGCCTATGAAATATTTTATTTTCTCTCACCATATATTTTTTTTGTTACCAAATTTTAGTTTTAGCATGTCTAATTATTTGAACACATAAAACAACTTAATGTATTTATTGTTTCTTAAAGACGCCTAATGACATTTTCCCTTCAAAAATTCTGTGTATTTCAATTTTTACTGTTATCAAATCAAGGCATGAAAATTCCTTTTATTTGTCTTTTAATTACTTAAAATTAAGAAAACATTTTTTGGCAAACAAAGGGGATTTACTATTAAAATTAAAACATGGAAGAAATGTTGTGTGATTATTCCTTTAAAAATAATGTTTGTTTCATTTTAGTAGTGGTAGTAGGTTATGTACATTCTACTGAACAATAAACTTCAAAACCTGACTTTTAGTTTAACGGGTTGCAAAATAAATGAATACCTTTACAATTCTGTGCATGTGATATGATGCTTTTGCTCAAATCAAACGGTCAGATTCTCATGAAGTGAGCAGTTCTGGAGATGTTCTTCATTCTCATTTTTTGTTCTCGTGTTTTCTGCATCACGGAAAACATAGAGCCCTAAATTATATCAGCACAATGTTTACTCTCGCATTTAACTGCTTCTATTATTTAGCACTTAATGATTGTCTAATCAATATAAAAGAGCATCGCTGAGTCTAGGAGAACTCACCGTTATCACACACACTCCGGACAGCGATCTATATTATAGCTCTATAACGCTCTATAAATGAGGCATGCAGACTTTATTAGAGCCACAGAAAGACAACCGTTTCATTGGGAATGCTCAATATACAATTCATTATGTACATTAACAACAATTCGGGGCGAATATAATATAATTTTCTTTAAGGATTTTCTGTCTGAAGTTTCTCTATCTGTTCAGCATGCAGCATCGCGTGTCTAAACAAATAGCATGTGCTGTCAGTGATTTCAGCCACTAGAGGCCACTCTCACAATGTATAATGAAAACAGAACCTTCTCAGCTGCTCTAACAATGGACTCAACCCGGGAAACTATCTGCTAATCCATCAAAGGACGAAACACTGAAAACTATCGGCATGGATTCTTGCCGATAACCGATTGTTCCAGCAATCAACTATCGGTGCCATGTCACATCAAGGTGGGGAAATAAGCAGTGAAGTTGAGATACGTAGTAGCATTGAGGCACTTCCCATCAGCGGAAACAGTTTCATAGATTTGGTGCCAACCTAAGCATTGTGGGACTCAGGATCATAAGTTTGTTTGATTAATGAGGAATGGCGAGCAGAACATCTCCCACACGCTGCAGTGCACAGCATGGAAGAAATTCTAGAATGTGGAACATTGGAAGGGAAAACATTTAACCAAGCATCTATCCCCTTTATAGGCTGGGTGGAAGTCAAATTCCAGCTGGTCGAAGAGGAGGCCCAATTGTCTGAATAACTGGTGCCAACGAGACAGTGGAAGGGATAGTTAGAGCAGACAGATTTAGAACAGTGATTCCTGGAGCTCATACTAAAGAAGTAAAGTGCCAAGTACGAACTGCCCTTAACTCCAGTAAACACGAAGTGGTTTTTGAACCAATGAAAAGCCAGGTATTACCAAAGGGATTAAATGCCGGGGGGGGGGGGGGGGTGTATCATCCAGCTGCGAAAGGGAATCTGAGTCAGTATTCCTATAACAAATAACAATGGTCATGATGTCACTCTTCTCCCCTCATTGGATGGATTACATTGAGCATGTGAAAGCAGTATATCCAGTGGAAGCCAGACCAATTCAGTCATCTTTTTACAAAGGGGTGAGATCTGAAGGAGGAGTCAAAACTAATCCAAAATAAATGTCAGAAATCACTGATGGGGAAGATGTGACACCAATTCTGAGGGCAGCGGAGAGGTCTGGCACACTTGAGCTCAGACCAACAAGCTAAAGTAAAGCAGCTACTCAGAGGGGAGTATGGCACATTATCAAAGGATGATAACAATGTAAGCTGCATTCCTTCACTCCAACTTAAGATTTGGCTAAACGATAACATTCCCATAAAGTGGACCTCCATCCCCAGACCACTGCACAATGGTAAAGGGGTATCTCGAAGATTTATTGAACCAAGGGTGGATCAAGAAATCCAGGTCAGCATACGCATTGCCAATAGTGTGTGTACGAAAAAAAGATGGGAGTCTAAGGCTTTGCTGTGATTACCGGGAGCTGAATCGGAAGTCAATTCCAGGTCGTCACCTAATACCTAGTGTGCAGGATGTGCTGAACAGCTTGAGTGGGAGTGCGTGGTTTTCATTAGTGGATCAAAGCAATAGTATCATCAGGGGTTCATGGAGGAGATCAGCCAGCCACTCACAGCATTTAAAGCTCCCTGGGGATTATATGAGTGGATTAGGATCCCCTTCGGTCTTTCCTCCACTCCAGTGGATCCCCTTCGGTCTTTCCTCCACTCCACTACACCGTTATCAAAGGCATGGAGTGGAACTGACACCAAGGAAGTGTGAGGCGTTCAAAAACAGTGTAAAATACCTGAGTAAAATCGTATCCAAGGAGGGATACACTATAGATCCAGCTGAGCTTGCTCCTGTACAGGCTTTAAAAGACAGAAAACCATCAACTGTGGGAGACCAGAGAAAAATCCCGGGCTTTGTTTTTTACTATCGACCATACATACCAAACTTCTTAAGAATAGCAAAGCCCCTGTACAGGCTGCTGTCAAGTGAGAAAGTACCTGGCAAGGAAATCAAATAGAGAAGTAGAAAGTCACAAGGTAAAAGTAAAAACACTGCTCAGTTGTCACCCAGTCATCCAATTACATGGACACCACAACATCAGGAGGTTATATGTCAGTTGATTGACTTCCTATTGCAACCACCAGTTCTTGGTTATCCCGATTTTGAAAAACCATTCACACTTCACACGGACGGTTCGCAGGAGGGATTAGGAGCAGTCCTTTATCAGCATCAGTCAGACAGGCTGGTTATCATTGGCTTTGGTTCAAGAACTCTAACAGCCCCAGAAAAAAATTACAACAAGCATTCAGGGAAGCTTGAATTCTCTACTCTCAAATGGGTGATCACTGAGAGGTTCAGGGAGTACTTGTATCATGTCTGAGTTCAAGTACCATCCAGGGAAAAGCAGTGGAGATGCTGATGGGCTCTCAAGAATGCCACTTGACATGGAGCAGTTCATGCAGACCTGCTCGCAGGAAGTACAGCCTGAGGTGATAACCAGCATCACGCACACCTTCAGTCTCCAGGACCAAGAGCAGGATCTATGGATGTGTCTACTGAGCATGGCCACCTACACTGAAGAAAATCAGGAACGCATCACATCTCCTGTCAAAGAACTCTCTAAATATCAACTATGTGAAGCCCAGCAAGAAGATCTGCTGCTGGGAAAAGTCAAGAGAATATTTGATGAAGGACAAATGGCCGAACCTGAAAGGAAAAGAGATGCATGAGGACATAAGGATCATGGACAGGTAGAAAAAAAAGTTGTGTAAATGAAGATGGTGTACTGTACCAAAAGAGTTTTGCGTTACCAAAAAGTTTGTCCGTTGATCTATAAAGAGCTACATGAGGATATGAGGCACTTAAAGGGTCAATTCACCCAAAAATAAAAATTATGCCATTTATAACTCACCCTCATGTCGTTCCAAACCAGTGAGACCTCCGTTCATCTACAGAACACAGTTTAAGATATTTTTGATTTAGTCCAGAAAGGTAAGAAAAACATCATCAAAGTAGTCCATGTGACATCAGAGGGTTGGTTAGAATATTTTGAAGCATCGAAAATACATTTTGGTCCAAAAATAGCAAAAACTATGACTTTATTCTGCATTGTCTTCTCTTCCGGGTCTGTCGTGAGATCTCAAAACACTGTAGTTTAGTGATATCCGGTTCGCGAACGAATCACTTGAGGTAACTGTATCTTCTTGAACTAGTTCACCAAATCGAACTGAATCGTTTGAATCGGCTCGCGTCTCCAATAAGCATTAATCTACAAATAACTTAAGCTGTTAACTTTAATGTGGCTGACACTCCCTTCTGTGAAGGGAGAACTGAAGATGAACACAGAGCCGAGCCAGATAACTAACAAAAGATTGACTCGTTCTCGAGTCAGAACAGCAAAAACAAAAAGAAGGATTTAATGTAGATGTATAATGTGTATAGCAGCATGTGGTAAGGAAAATTCTTCTGTTCATGACATTTCATACATCATATCTGAGAGATAAGTCAGCTAATTTTAGTAAAATCACAGGATTTGCTTATCCCGTGCAAATGCGCCACACAAAATTCAGATATTGGGCAGTAATTTCTAAATCACTTGAAGTCCCCAGATAGTACTTATCCCATGCATATAGGGCTTAAGCAGCATAAATGGACACAAGAGCCCTGCATGGACCTCAAATATAGGCCCTAGCCCAGCCCTTATCCTACAGATTATCACAATTCTTGGCCTAAGATGACCCGAGCCCACATTTTTTACCCCTTCTCCCTAAATGGCTTATAATACTATTTCAGCTATTAAAATAGTTCCGTTCTGTAAGTAAAGATGAGCTAAAGCTAGCTCTATAGGACTTGGAGGCGCCAGTCCAAACACTTGAATTGGAAACAACTAAAAATATGCTGTCATTTCTGCTCATAAAGGTAAGAGTAATTAATCTTTCAGAACTGTAAAGGGGTTGTGCTTTAATAAAATAAAAAACAAATAAAAAAAAAACAGATGCCCTTTCTGCCGTCTTGGTATTGAACAGGATCCCTTCACAAAAATGAACGGAAACTCAGCGAATACTTGCCTCACAGGTTTGATAAATACATCAATAGAAAGCGTTAAATTACTATTTTAAAACAAATTCGCTTAAATAGAAAACAAAAGGTCTTTTAATATAAAATCCATAAAGATGCATTTCTCTGTAAAGGTGCATCCAGTGAGGAGATGGCGAGTCAGGATCAACTTCATCTTTGAAACACTGACTCAGAAAACGCTAGTTTATTAATAAATAATTAAAATATCTCCTTACAATGACCCCCCAACACATTAATGTTAATTACTTTTGCGGAGGTTTTGCAGCAAGCTTTAGCAAATTGCATGCATTTGCACACAGAACTCTTGCAGCTACGCTGAAGACACTTGCGTTTGCTGCTGCTACAGGACACTAAACACCGTCCAAGCCAATCTTGACAGTCTCGGGGGCCTGGTTTTTTGTTGTTTCCGCCAGCATGTCAAATTGTTTTCATCACCATAATTTATGAATGTCTAAAATATTATAATTTCGGAGAAGCCTAAACAAGGCCCAAGGCCCGGCCCCTGTTGAGGCCCAAAACTTAATTTACTTTATACACTTATTGAAAACCGGGAATATGTAAATGTCATAATCATTATGACTACACAAAAATATGAACTTAAATTTCTTAAGTAGAAAATGACAATTAAAAAAATACTTCGTTTTATATTTTTCAAAGTCTCAATTTGTATTGGAGCCCGGTGTGTGTAAAACACTTCAAGATATCTTCAGTCACAATCTCAGAAATGCTGCTGTGTTCACAGCTTCTTCTACTCTCAGCAGTCACCACATACAGACAGTATCCACAAGCAGCTGTGTGCACAGATACCTGAGGCTCTTCAGAGCGTCTCCAGTACTGGATGAGGTAGCCCATGTTGTCGTTTAGCAAAGTTTTCATGGACTGGTTAGTGCTGCTCAGAGGGTCGGTGATGATGATCTCTAGATCTCCTTTAACCGGGCTCAGCTTCACGCTGGAGGGAGGACCTAAAGCAGCTGAGAACATTAGAAAAGAGCCGGGGTCAGCATCACAGAATCAAACGCCAGTGCCAGGAACAGAGAGACTAACAGACAGACTACTAACAGACAGAGTACTGACAGAGAGACTACTAACAGACAAACTGACTGACACAGACAGGCAGAAAGAAAGACAGACAGACTACTGACAGACAGTCAAAAAAAATTAAACTGAACTGAGCTGGATGATAAAAATTTTGCATTTTGCATTATTGACACACTGTTTTACTAATTGATGTTGTTCAGTTGCTGTGACACAATATGTTTTGTTTAAAGCACTATATATATAAAGGTGACTTGACAAGTAAGCCTACAGACAGACTACGAACAGACAGACAGACAGACAGAGAGAGAGAAAAACCGACAGAAAGACAGACAGACTACAGACCGACATACAGACACATAAAAAGAGAGAGACAGACTACTGACAGAAAGATAGACTACTAACAGACAGACTGACAGACAGACATATATATTACATTACATTTATTCATTTAGCAGACGCTTTTATCCGAAGCAACTTACAAATGAGGACAGTGGAAGCAATCAAAATCAACGAAAGAGCAATGATATATAAGTGCTATAACAAGTCTCAGTTATCTTAATGCAGTACACATAGCAAGGACTTTTAAAAAAAAAATTTTTTTCATTTTTCTTTTTAAGAATATAATTAGAGAGGGAGTTCTGGTTCCACTAGCGACAGAATGAGAGCCTGAGGTGCGACATCCTGATGGTTTTTCTTGTATTTTTTCTAAAATAACACCCAATGGTAATAAAAATTGAAGTTTGTTTATGGAGATGGAGAAGGGGGTCGTCACAAGAAGTATGAAATCGACAATTTTGACAGAAGAAGATTTGAAGGACAGCCAGAAGGACCGAGGCCAAGCATCTGTGCTAAATTTAGCCGCGAAGGGCGTGGAAACACCTGAACCCACGCTGCTAAATATTTTAAAAGAGCTCCGAGATTTCAGAAAAGATAACAACGATCAATACTCAGACATTAAGCATGAGCTAAAGAGGGTAAACGATCGAGTGGAAGAGGCAGAAGTTCGGATTGAGGAGTCCGAAACCGTACTACAAGCAGTGTCGGGGCTAATCACGAGGTTAACAGAACGCCAGGTTGGCCTAGAGGCGAGGCTGGTCGAGCAGGAAGGCCGAGCGTGCAGGGACAATCTTCGAATATACGGAATAGCAGAAGATAAAGAGGGAACTGATATGGTGAGATTTCTGGACAACATGTTGAAAATCGTGCTTGGCTTTTCCAACGACTTGTCACTTGGGTTTGAAAGAGCACATCGCACTCTGACTGCAAAACCAGATGCCCAAGCTAAGCCCAGATCCATCGTGGTGAAGTTTGGGAGTTATCGAATGAAAGAGGAGGTTCTTCGAAGAGCGTGGCAAAAGAAAGAGGTTTTTTGTGAAGGTGTGCGCTTCTTCGTGGATCACGACTACCCTATTGAAGTGCTCAAAAAACGTAATGAATATAGAGAGGCCAAGAAGATACTTTGAGAGAAACGCATCAAGTTTCAGACCCCGTATCCGTATAAAATGCGGGTCTTTTACGATAATGGCACTCGTCTATACAAGGATGCCGCCGAGGCAAGAAGAGATATGGCAGCGCGAGGGTTACCCATCACTGTGGTGAAACCTGCAGCCGACCCGGATCAAGAGGAACTACAGTTGTTGTCTTCTTGGCGCACGGCTCGCAGACATCACTCCGAGAGAGGAGTCCATCACTCCGGTGTGACGAATGATTCCACGCAAGATAGCCACCGCTCTCGCTTCAGGGATAAGCTTCAGGTTTTTAGGAGAGACACTGATGTCTGAGGATTCCTTTTTGCTTCACTTATTGGATACTTGTGGTAAGACTGACTCTAACCTTCTTGGTTATGGCGACACTGTTTTTTTTAAATATTTTTTCATTTTCTTTAATAAGTTTTCATTTAAGAAGTCGGGACTGAGTTGTGATCTCATTCAGACTGAATTTTGCTAGTGTGTGGACATTTAATAGGGCCCTCCCTCAACAACGAGGTGAGACATCTCCCTATTGGGGCCTAACCAACATAAGGCCATGCAGGGCTCCTTGGTTACAAGCCTCTACCTTGGAAGGACCTTTTTTTGTTTCTCTTTTTATTTTTTGTTTTTTTGTTCACTGTTCGAGTTCTTTATTTGTTCTTCGGGAGAGAATCTAATTGTGCACAGGGCAGAAGTGGGGAAGACGTGTATATTTTTATGTTTGTTCTATTCTTACATTACATTGTTTAGGATATTAGGATCATGCAGGACATTAAGATAGTTTCATTTAATGTGAAGGGGATTTCAAATCCAGTAAAAAGAAGTAAAATACTTTCAAAAGTAAAACGGGCAGGAGCGCAAATTGTATTATTACAGGAGACACATCTCTCAGTAACAGAACATGAAAAGCTAAGAAGAATGGGTTATACAAGGGCATATTTTTCATCTTATAAAAATGGACGAAGGAGGGGAGTTACAACATTAATATCACAAAAAGTACCATTTGAGTTTATTTCAGAGGAGGCTGATGAAGAAGGGAGGTATATAGTAGTTTCAGGGAAGATCAACAATGAAATAATAACCATTTGTAATGTGTACGTTCCACCTGGAAGTAATTTTGTCTTTTATAGAAAGGTCTTTGACTTGATGATTGGCGCAACAGGAATTGTAATTTGGGGAGGTGATTTAAACCTTCGTCTTAACCCTAACCTTGACGCATCGAAAAATGTACCTATGACTACAACACGATCGATGATCGAACTGGGGATATTGGATTTGTGGAGAGATTTTTACCCTCCAGGTCGATACTATACATTTATTCTCACTCACATAATACATACTCTCGAATAGATTATTTTTTTTGTGTTCTCGAGAGACCGCTACAGATTTACCAGTTGTGATATTGGTTCTATTGATTTATCTGACCATGCCCCTATCTATTGTACAATACAAATAGAGGGTTCTCCACGAAACACACTTTGGAGACTCAACACAAGTGCTCTAAACAACCCCCAGTTTGTGGCTTTGATGAGAAAGGAGATTAAACAATTTCTAGATATTAATGATACTGGTGAGGTTGATTCATCAATTATATGGGACACTTTAAAAGCTGTAATTCGGGGGAAAAATTATATCATGGTGTGCATATAATAAGAAAGAAAAACAATTAAGATGGTTAGACCTTAATAAAAAATAGCAGAATTTAGAAACGCAACAGAAGAAGCAATGCCCTAATTTACTCAGTGAGATTAAGAAAACACGAAATGAAATAAATCTGATGAGTACACAGGAAATTGAGAAGAAATTTGTTTTTTTAAAACAAAAATATTATGAAGCCGGCCCTAAAGTTTAAAAAATTCTCGCTAGAAGACTTCAAAAAGAAAGAGCAGATTGCACAATTTACAAAATTTAAAATCCAGATTCGGGAATTATACGGTATAAACAAGAAGAATTGCAAAAAGCATTTGAGAAGTATTATAAAAGTCTATATACTCAACCATTTTCAGAAAGTGAATCCCAAATGGAGGGTTTTCTTAACTCACTTAACTTACCTACTCTATCAGAAGAACACAATAACATATTAACAGCTGAAATATCAGAGAAGGAAATAAATGCAGCCATTTCTAGACTGAAAGCTAATAAGACTCCAGGCCCAGACGGCTTTCCCTCAGTTTGGTACAGAACATTTCGTAATGAGTTATTGCCGAGCCTTCTAAGGGCTTCTAATACAGTTCTAAAAAAATCAAAAATGCCACCTTCATGGAGTGAAGCAGTTATATCAGTTATCCCTAAGGAGGGAAAAGATAAAACCGAGTGTGGTTCTTACAGGCCAATTTCAGTGTTGAATGTTGATTATAAACTGTTCACAGCTATCCTTGCTAAAAGATTAGAGAAGTTACTTCCGCATATTGTACACACAGATCAAACTGGTTTCGTTATGGAGAGACAAACTCATGATAACATTACACGCTCTTTACATATTCAACAGAACAAATTGGAGGCTCTTTTGGTGAGCCTTGACGCTGAAAAGGCCTTTGACTCAGTCAGCTGGGCTTTTCTTTACAAAGTACTGGGAAAACTAGGGGTACATACCGAATTTGTTCAAGTTATTCGTACACTATATAGTAAACCATCTGCAAGAATAAAAAATAATGGACACCTGTCAGAATCTATTGTACTACAGCGGGGTTCTAGGCAGGGCGGTCCTATTTCACCACTCCTTTTCCCTTTATATATTGAACCACTTGCGCAATGGTTGAGACAAACTTCAAGTATCAAAGGCATTTCTATAAATGGGGAAGTCCATAAAGTTGCTTTGTACGCAGATGATGTCTTGGTATATATTTCGGAGCCTACTGTCACGTTTCCTGAGTTGATGAACATTTTGAGGAAATTTGGTCGTTACTCTGGCTATAAATTAAACATACAAAAGACCCAACTCTTAACATTTAATTACTCCCCTCCTAAACAGCTTTGTGAAACTTTTCCTCGTAAATGGGACCAACAATCTCTGAAGTACTTGGGTATTTCTCTATTAATTAATTATGGCCCCTTATTAACTAAAATTAAGGCGGATATTACAAGATGGAATACAATCTCATTTCTGACTTTGTGTCAAAGAATCGATAGTATCAAAATGAATGTGCTTCCACGGTATCTGTTTTTGTTTCAGGCTCTTCCAGTGGAAATTTCCCAGAAAGAATTATCAGAAATTGATCAAATTATTTCTAGATTTATTTGGCAGGGTAAAAGACCCAGGGTCAAATATAAAACATTACAGCTTCCAAAAGAAATGGGAGGCATTGCATTACCGTATTTCAAAGGATATTTTTATGCAGCTCAGATCAAGCCACTCATTTATATGTGCTCATCAAAATTTCATGCTAGATGGAAAGACATTGAGCTCTCAATAATGAAGGATCCACCAATCTATGCTGTTCTTGCTCATACAAATTTGGATAAACATATCAAAATGATTCAAAACCCTTGGATTAATAGACAATTGAAAATATGGCGTAAAGTCAAGAGAGAATATAATTTGGATGACAAAATACAGATATTGCAGTGGTGTGCATTTGACCCTGGGTTCAGCCCCAACCAGATAGACAGCACATTCAAATACTGGATTTCAAAGGGTGTGACGACCTTTTACTCACTCACTCATAATGGGAATATGAAAGATTTTGACAGTCTTAAGAGCGATTTTAAGCTTAACAATTTAGATTTTTTTTTCGATATCTCCAATTGCGGAACTATTTCCAGCAGAACATTATCCCCAAAACTGAGATAGATGACCCAATTTTTAACATTTTTCTGAAGGCTTTTAAAAACACTATAGTTAAAGGTGCTATCGGCAAGTTCTATAAAGGGTTTCTGACAATAAGGTCCCACTCAATGGACTACATCAAAGAAAAATGGGAAATGGAAGGACATTTCTCAATAACTAATGAAGAATGGTACAAAGTATGTGAATCCTCATGGAAATTTACGAACTCCCATAAATGGCGAGAGTTTAGCTGGAAATGTTTAGTGCGCTTTTTCCAACACCAAGGCAAAAGGTACACTTTGGCCCAGGCACGGCCTGCTGTTGGAGGTTATGTGGGGCTCGGGATGCAGGGCATTGGCATATATTTTGGGAATGTCCAAAGATTAAACTCTTTTGGCTTGAATTTCAAAAAGCTTTAATTAGTATATTCAAGGTTAACAACATACCATTACAGTTTTCTTCAGTTTTTTGGGGACATTTTGACAATATGCATAGACATGAAGATAAATACCTGTATTCTATTTTGACAGTAGCAGCCAAAAAGGCAATTACCAGATGCTGGCTCCTTCCCGAGCCCCCCGCGATGACTGAGTGGATAAACATAGTGAATGAGATTTATGTAATGGAATCCATAACATTTTCAATTCGCATTAAAAGGAGCACTTTTGTTAAATTATGGAGCAAATGGGTTAGATATATTCAACCCTTACGACCAGATTTTGTAGAGGTTAGAATATAAAAAATAATCCTCTTTTCATTCATTTATTTATTTTTATTATTATTATTATTTTTTTGTCTTCCTTTTTATCCCCTTTTGTACTTTGTGTCAGATATGTGCATGTTTTTTATCTCTCCCTAATTGTTCAGTTTTTTACTTTTTTGTAAAAAACATTTTGTCATGCTCCACTTTTTGAAAAAAAAAAAGAACAATAAAAAAAAAAGAATATAATTAGAATAGAGAGCACTCAATGTAGAAGGGGCAAATAAAGATGGAAGAGATGTGTTTTTTGGATTGAGTTGGGGAGTTCATTCCACCAGGAGGAACATTTAATTTAAAAGTCCGTAAAAGTGACTTTGTGCTTCTTTGGGATGGCACAATCAAGCGACGTTCACTTGCAGAACACAAGCTTCTAGAGGCACATAAGTCTGAAGTAATGAATTTAGGTAAATGGGTGCAGAGCCAGTGGTAGTTTTGTAGGCAAACATCAATGCCTTGAATTTTATGCGAGCAGCTATTGGAAGCCAGTGCAAATTGATAAACAGAGGTGTGACGTGTATTCTTTTTGGTTCATTAAAAATTAAACTTGCTGCCCTGTTCTGGATTAATTGTAAAGGTTTGATAGAACTGACTGCAAAACCTGCCAAGAGAGCACACAGACTACTGACAGACAAAGAGATAGATGACAAACAGACAGATTGATCGATAGAAAGACAGACAGAGACTACTGACAGACAGACAGACAGACAGAAAGACTGACTGACGGAGGGAGAGGTGTGTGTGTGCGTGTGTGTGTTTATTAAGAACTCTTGGTGCGGAGACATACAGACTGTTTTAAGCACTGCTTGCCAGACGTGGAGTTTATATTGCTGAAATACCATTTTTATTGCAGCTGGGGACTTTAATCAGTGCAAATTGCGGACTGTTCTTCCCAAATATCACCAAAATGTGGACCCATCCACGATAAAAACACACTGGACAATGTTTACAGCAACATACACAATGCATACAGGGCTGCACCCCACTTTGGATACTCAGACCACATCTCTTTGTTCATGAACCTGGGAAACTGAGGGCATCTAAGTGCGGACTGAGAAAAGCCATTACAGCGGCCAAGAGACAGCACAGAGAGAAGCTGCAGTTTCTACTCTAATGCTGATGCTAGGCGGATTTGGCAAGGCATGCAGCACATCACAGACTACAGGACCACTACTACCATCACTACTACACAGAGTGCTGAAGAAAATCATCCCTGGACGGGCCCTCAGAGCTTGAGCTGACTGATGTACGTACTTCCATCTTCAATCTCCCATCCTTTACACACTGTTCACACATGTCTGTGTTGTATCCCACAAAGACAACGTTATACTGAAGTTCGCTAATGACACCGCAGTGATAGGACGGATCACTGGCAGGGATGAAGTGGCCTACAGGAGGGAGGTGGCCAGTCTTCTTGAGGAAAGAGAGGAAACTCACCAGCCACTGTTTACCCAAGAGCCTGAAGTGGACAGGGTGAGCAGTTTTAAATACCTGGGGGTCCACATCAGTGAGGACATCACCTGGACAGTCTACACCATCCAGCTGGCACAACAGCAGCTGTACTTCCTGAGGAGGCTGAGGAAGTTTGGCATGTCACCTAAGATCCTGGTGTTCCTGAAGCTCAAGTGGTAGGGCAAGGTTGGGGGTTCGATTCCCCGGGAACACATGACAAGTAAAAATTGAATGCACTGTAAGTGGCTTTGGATAAAAGCGCCTGCTAAATGCATAGATTTAAGATCCTCAATAACCTCTACTGCTGTGTAGCTGAGAGCGTCTTGACCAGCTGCATCAGTGCGTGATATGGCAACACTACTGTAAAGGAGCGCAAACGTCTTCAGAGAGTGGTGAACACTACTGAGAGTCCACAGAAGAGCTGCATCTATCATTAAAGACAATATAGTTTTAATAGTCTATATTCCTACTTCTGCAGGATAGTTTTTATCTTGTTTCTTACATTGTACATGTATGTTTGTAGTGTATAGTTTGTGTATGTGTGTGCATAGTTTGAACTGTCTTGGCATTCACTGCGGACAGCAAAGAATTTCATTGCTCAGGGAAACTTGTTTTCCTCACTGGGCATATAAAAATAAATGCTTTAAATCATTGAATCCTACTAACAGACAGATAGACTACTGACAGACAGACAGAGACTACAGACAGACAGTAGACTGACAGACTACTAACAGACAGATGGCCATACTACTAACAGAGAGACAGAAAGACTGATAAGATAGACTACTAAAAGACAGACTGACAGACATTATAGACAAAGACAGATAAACAGACTACCGACAGACAGAGAGAGAGACAGACAGACTACTGACAGACAGACAAAAAGAAAGACTGACAGACTACTGAAAGACAAGACAGACAAATGACCAACAGACAGACCAACAGACAGACTATTAACAAAGAAACAGACTGACAGACTACAGACTGATATACAGACAGTTAGAACGATAGAAAGACTGACAAGACAGAGAGATAGACTTCTAACGGACAGACTGACAAACAGAAAGACAGACTACAGGCAGACAGACATTATAGACTGACTGACAGACAAACGGATATACTACTATGGATATAGGGCTCCACGATTAATTGAAATTAAATTGTAAAGACGATAAATCACGATCAGGCAGAAGCTGTGGTTGTAATGTGTTTCTCTGAGTGAAGCACAGTTCTGTGATCAACAGTAAATCTCTATCTGAAGGCCAGAGGGCGCTCTTGTGCAGATGCTCCAAGTACACTTTGTGGTTGAAACACAAGAAATCCCTATAGCGGTTGCTGAATAAACAGAAGATTTAACTGCTTTCATTAATTCAACATGGCTAATAAACACATGACTACGACAATATAGGGTATATCTGAGTTCATCTTTTTATAATTTTCATTATAATAAAGTATATAATAATGCAATGCTATTCATCATGGCCCTTTTCACGGTTTAGAAATATGTCTTATTCTGTGTAAGAAGCCACATCAACTCACAGAAGGATTTATTTCTAACACTAGACTTACATTATGAAGTGAGTTCCACCAGAATTTTTTTTATTAAAAACATTTCATTAAATGTGGTATTTTAACATGCTTTCAGATAAAACATAATTTACTACACAAAATCGTCTGCCATTATGAGCACAATTTTGTGTAGCTTGTCAGAGAACTACGGCTCGGTGTACTAAATGCTGCTCCATTTAAAAGCACGTGCTGGAGATTTACTACTATAAGAGAACCGGCTTTACTAACAAGATGTGCATGACCACAGCATTCGATTAATCGTGCAGCCCTAGACAGACAGACTACAGACAGACAGACAGCTTACCCTGTTCATCAGGACAGAATCTGATCTGGACCCAGCTGGAGGACTGCTGTGATGTGTTGGCCTGCACTCGCAGCAGAAATAAGCCATTGTAATGCAGTTCAGCTCCAGAGAAATCACAGTAATGCTCCCGAACATTGACACACACTGATGTCCAGTACTGCTCATAATTGGCCTTCCGGGACTGATACTCCCTGTTGGAGGAAAGGACAACATGAGTGCACTTTATCTGACAGTACAGCAGTGCTTCCCGAGCCTGTTCCTGAAGCCCCAGTAAATATAAGAAAGTAGGGGTGTAACGGTACGAAAAAAAAAAAAAAAAAAAAAAAATTAAAGTCACGGTTCAGTTCATTTTCGGTACAGTAAGGGAAAAAAATTACAAACATTAAACTGCAGGTTGTTTATTACTATTAACTTTTGTTTACACTTTTTTTAAAATACTTTTTTAATAAAATATATATAAAATAAAAAAAGAATAAGAAATAAAACACTGCTGCAAAGTTCTCCACTAAATAAAATACTCTCAGTCTCAAACCAATATCATATAATAAAATATAATGAAAAATATAAATAAATAACTATGATTACAGTGCAGCATTACCAATCCCAGCTTGTAGGCCTGCTCATATTTAAATTATATATATATATAAATAACTTTTCCAAAGTGTAAAGTGCAGCATCAACAGTTTCAGTTTTTAGACCTGCTCAGATTTCGTTATTGCATTGGACCGAATTAAGAGCAAAGGTCTGTTTAAATGCCGACGGGAGCTGCGTTTCAATTACAATCGTTTTTTTTTTCGTAGTTGTAGTGATGTTCACACTCGTGTGATGCCTTTTGAAAACCTTAGGCCGGTGACACACTGGCATATTACTGCACCTGTCAAACAGTCTATTGTGTCCTTTATCAGTAGGCTTTATATTTATGCTCAACATGAAGTATAGATATTGTTGTCGTGAAGACAAGATCCTGGTCTGTCGGCGGTCTCCCTCTGTCACCTACAGTAACAGCAGCGCGCCAGCGCCGCGTCAGGCACGATTCTGGTGTGTAAAGACACAGAAAACGCGAAGCAGGTGTCACGCAACTGACACGCAGCAGAAACGCCACGCTCACGCCACGCATCCAGTGTGTCACCGGCCTCAGAATCAGCTGCAGGGCGGGATTTGCGCTGAACGCGGAGACTTCCGCCACTTAATATGTTCGTTTGGAAACACGAAAATGTACCTATGTTCCGCACACAAAATATTACATTCAGTACCGAAAGCCCTGTACCGAATGGTCCGGTACGAATACACGTACCGTTACACCCCTATAACAAAATTACAGTTTCCAATTAATAGGTTAAGGTATTATTTATACACAAAAAATGCAATGGATTATTTGATTCGGGACTCATTTCAATCACGAGAATTTGCTATAAATAATGATGCGTCACTTTAAATGATCAGACCATGTTTCAAGAAATGACGAGTGTAAAAACATTGAGAAAGTTATAACATGCGCCTTTGGGGTTCCTCGATGAGGAATATCTGTACATCTAAATTAAAGATCATTGTAAGAGCAGTGGTCAGATTGTAAAAAAAATAATAAATTCAGGAGTATGGTGTGGTCCATTTCGTTTGGGTTTGTCCTGTTGCTAATTTTAACCCAATGATTACAAAATTAGTCTAAAAAGGTTAAAATTTTGCCTTTTTAAACCAACTACTATTTTTAAGCTTTTTTTCCCTTCTTGAGCCAGAAATGGAGGAATTTGGGTCAGTTCTGCTAATTAAACAATATTTTGCTGAATGTGTTTATGTGCTGCCACCTTGGCTGGTTTCGGACTGTCATGGATAAATAAAGATGACAATAAAACTGCCGTTAAATGGAAGCAAATCCCTGTTTTAATAAATGATTTGTTGAATCATTCAAATCAAACGATTCTTTCAAACAGCTGATTAAATTAGAAACGAAAGTGAAATAGCATATTCATGTGCTGATATTCAAAAAAGCACATTGCTTATGCAATGAATATAAAAACCTAACTCAAACATGGGCATTTTTTCTTTCATTTGAAAGATTGTGTGTCTTTAGTCAGATGCATTTAAATGTGACTGTGTTTCAGATGCCATTAACTCAAACTTTTGACAAAAGTGTGGCCTAAATGGCCCTTGTTATCCCGTTAGGTTGGCATTAGGTCAATGCATCATGGACTCTCCATGGGAGAGGTGCTATCAGGTCATCACCAGGTTTCACCATCATTGGCTCTCCATGGGGTGTTATTGTACTATTGGTACCACATTTGTTACCAGGTATAAAGGTCGGGTCTTACAGACAGTGCTTTGGGTTAAGATTGTTTGAAGGATGACATGCTAACATCACTGCTGAAGAACTGCTACACTTCTACCTTCAACTTATTTTATGTATTAAGAGAAATCTAGTACATTGGCGAGCCACCTAAACTACTGATTACACTCGAAGTGATTACATTTCTGGATCTTCTGTATGTGTATGTGGTGTTTACCTGTTGTGCTACCTGTGTGTTTACCTGGCTGTAAGACAAGTTTCCCTTAGGGGACAATAAACTGAAACTGAACTGAACTGGTACTGCCCAGCCAAATATAGCAAAATCTAACACATAGCTTGAATTAGAAGGGCATTTTGACTGCATTCTAATAGGCCTCGTCGCGCAGTGAATGCTTTCTGGACTCTCAAGATGTGTTTTGAAATGTTTTTTACTCGATAATTTCATCTCTCCTATCGTCTCCCAGTCACACAAACAGCACAATGACAATGTCAGGGCAATGTCTTTAAATTCTAATCAAGGAAAAATCATACCTACAGTATTGTTCAAAATAATAGCAGTACAATGTGACTAACCAGAATAATCAAGGTTTTTCGTATATTTTTTATTGCTACGTGGCAAACAAGTTACCAGTAGGTTCAGTAGATTCTCAGAAAACAAATGAGACCCAGCATTCATGATATGCACGCTCTTAAGGCTGTGCAATTGGGCAATTAGTTGAATTAGTTGAAAGGGGTGTGTTCAAAAAAATAGCAGTGTGGCATTCAATCACTGAGGTCATCAATTTTGTGAAGAAACCGGTGTGAATCAGGTGGCCCCTATTTAAGGATGAAGCCAACACTTGTTGAACATGCATTTGAAAGCTGAGGAAAATGGGTCGTTCAAGACATTGTTCAGAAGAACAGCGTACTTTGATTCAAAAGTTGATTAGAGAGGGGAAAACCTATAAAGAGGTGCAAAAAATGATAGGCTGTTCAGCTAAAATGATCTCCAATGCCTTAAAATGGAGAGCAAAACCAGAGAGACGTGGAAGAAAACGGAAGACAACCATCAAAATGGATAGAAGAATAACCAGAATGGCAAAGGCTCAGCCAATGATCACCTCCAGGATGATCAAAGACAGTCTGGAGTTACCTGTAAGTACTGTGACAGTTAGAAGACGTCTGTGTGAAGCTAATCTATTTTCAAGAATCCCCCGCAAAGTCCCTCTGTTAAAAAAAAGGCATGTGCAGAAGAGGTTACAATTTGCCAAAGAACACATCAACTGGCCTAAAGAGAAATGGAGGAACATTTTGTGGACTGATGAGAGTAAAATTGTTCTTTTTGGGTCCAAGGGCCACAGGCAGTTTGTGAGACGACCCCCAAACTCTGAATTCAAGCCACAGTACACAGTGAAGACAGTGAAGCATGGAGGTGCAAGCATCATGATATGGGCATGTTTCTCCTACTATGGTGTTGGGCCTATTTATCGCATACCAGGGATCATGGATCAGTTTGCATATGTTAAAATACTTGAAGAGGTCATGTTGCCCTATGCTGAAGAGGACATGCCCTTGAAATGGTTGTTTCAACAAGACAATGACCCAAAACACACTAGTAAACGGGCAAAGTCTTGGTTCCAAACCAACAAAATTAATGTTATGGAGTGGCCAGCCCAATCTCCAGACCTTAATCCAATTGAGAACTTGTGGGGTGATATCAAAAATGCTGTTTCTGAAGCAAAACCAAGAAATGTGAATGAATTGTGGAATGTTGTTAAAGAATCATGGAGTGGAATAACAGCTGAGAGGTGCCACAAGTTGGTTGACTCCATGCCACACAGATGTCAAGCAGTTTTAAAAAACTGTGGTCATACAACTAAATATTAGTTTAGTGATTCACAGGATTGCTAAATCCCAGAAAAAAAAAAATGTTTGTACAAAATAGTTTTGAGTTTGTACAGTCAAAGGTAGACACTGCTATTTTTTTGAACACACCCCTTTCAACTAATTGCCCAATTGCACAGCCTTAAGAGCGTGCATATCATGAATGCTGGGTCTCATTTGTTTTCTGAGAATCTACTGAACCTACTGGTAACTTGTTTGCCACGTAGCAATAAAAAAATATACTAAAAACCTTGATTATTCTGGTTAGTCACATTGTACTGCTATTATTTTGAACAATACTGTATTTTAAAGAACATTTCATTTGCACAATAGATTTTACATAACACACAACATTACTAATCTAAAGGGGATGGTTGGGGGGATGCTTTTTGTCATTTTTTATCCACCAGGGGGATACCATCCCCGTTTGGGCTCCTTTTAATCAGGAGAATTCTGAAAAAACAAACAAACATAAAAAACATGCAATTTTCCACGATCTATGGATGTTTCATGAAGTTATGAACAAAAGCGTGAAGTGAAATGTTTCTTCTGCTGTGCCTCAAGTGTCCCCGTTGGGTTTTATGTGTTATAGCTATGAGCAATATCGTTGGATCTCCGATTATGACAGGGGAATATATAATCGGGAGAATTTTCCGAAAATAATACTATGCAATTTTGTTTCGTAAACAATGTTATTCTGGGACAAAATATTACTATAGAAGTACTATAAGACTACTATAGAAATACTATAGCGGCTCTAGGATATTATAGAGGTATTGCAGAACATAACATACTTCTGTGATGTTGTTATACCTCTATAATATTTTTAAGCTGCTATAGTATTTCTATAGTACTCTTATCGTAATTCTGTAGTATGTCCCAGATTACTATAGGCCTAGTTTATTATTAGATTACTATAATATTTTGTCCCAAAATAATATAAGATTCCTATAGTACTTTTTCGTAAGAGTATGTCCCCCACCGAATCGGCTTCATTAGCCTACCACTTTAGGTTCGCAAAGATACAATTATAAAATTACTGCAAACCTTTAATCTATCAATATTTATGTTCTATTATGCATTGTCCTTGTTATATGAATAACAGAAACTCATGAAATAATATATATAGGCAGACACACAGTAATAAGATTTATTCAAATGTTGATTTTGACATTAGTGGACATCACCATATATATGATTTGGAAAAATAAATAAATAAATAAATAATAAATGAGCATTTCTAAAGACAGTTCATCTTTTACATAGAATTTCACAAAAATATTAACTTTTTTTTTTCAACATCTTCAGTGAAAGTGCACACAGTGAACGTTTCAATGGCAAGAACAAAAACAATCTGTGAATGTCCTGTTACAGACAGAAAGGTACAACAAAAGATGTGCAATCTAGCAAGTGCACACATGAACTATAAACAGTACTAAAATGGAAGTGGTGCCATAAGATCTCAGTAATTAATCAGACACAACCATCTATTGTGTGTGCATTTGTGTATGAGAAGTTTGTATTTTTTTCGTTTTGTGAGAGAAGAGGCATTGACATAGAATGGAAGCATTAGTCAAAAAGGTGTATAATCTAGCAAATGCACACAAGAACAAAAAATAACTCTGACCATCTTTCAGAAACTAGTGTACTACTAGCCAGTTCAAGTTTTGTATAGATTTCTAAAAATGAACAATAACTGATTGGAAGAACTGATTGAAAGAACTGATGAAATTCATTCATTAGTTTATAAGGCAAACTTGACAGAGATGCACTAGCCTAGCCTAACATTCATGCAGATTTACCAACGCTAACAATGCTGTCATTCACGTTCAACATTCAAGTTAAATCACGACATCATTAAAATATTTCCACTTAAATGAGTTATACCTTTGTGCATCCTTTGGAAATCCATGAAATGCCAAATTGCTTTTGGTGGACTGGTAATTTTTGCAATTTATTGCAGAACACTGCTTGCGTTTTGACCACTTGCTCATCTTCTTCACAGTTTGGTTGTGTGGCACGCAAACTGGCGCTAACGATTTCAGCAGCTTTCAGTCCATAACGTCGGCCGCGCCTCCGCAGCGCCATCTACAGACTGTTACCCATAACACAACAGAGTTTCGCCTCTTGGGCTTCTATACTCTTTGCCTCGGGTTAAAAGGGTTAATAATCCTGCGCACATTTAAACATCATTTTTTACAGCAGTAATGCAAAAGAAATATTAATATTAGATTACTATAAATATAATTCTCTCGGTAGTATTTGTTGTTCTGTCTTTCATTTATGCAGATTTTCCTTCACTCATTTTTACATTACAGTAACAGTGAGAATAAAAACAAAATGGAAGGGAATGGAAATTATTTTATTTGAAACAGGGACATGCACAAATAAACATCAAACTTGTTAAACAAGAGAATATGTCTTGGGCCAGGTTATAGCTACAATTGCTAATTTCCACCTGTAGTCCCTGGTGTGACAAAGCAGGTATGACAAATTTTAAAAAAATAACAATTTTAAATTTCATAGAATTATAGATAAAATGATGTCCATTGAGATTACAGACAAACAAGTTTGCAAAAAACAGAACCAGGGAGGCCATCAACCCATTTACTCTGTCTCCTCTCTCTCAAGCAAACATACCACTTATCAAAGCTAAGTATATCATATTTGACGAGTATTTGACAGTGATGATAATAACATGTTTTTTTTTTATCATGGATCTTGAGAAGATTCTAAAGGTTGTACGACTGTTTTACATGCATGAGACCAGGATGTAATGCAGTACAAAAAGTGGGGGATGATCAATGCATTTAAGTAAGTACTGGATGCTTCAGTGGTGAGAGAGTTTCTTATACATCTAAAATTTACTAAATTAAATTTCAATTTGTTACACAATTTCTTAACGTGAGCTTTAAAACTAAGTGTGGAATCTAGAACTACCCCGAAATATTTAAATGTATTTACATGTTTTATAAGTTGGCCGTTTACTAAAATTTCTGGATAAGTTTTAAGTATAAACTGGTGTGTAAAAAACATAGTTACAGTTTTCTCCACATTTAATGTGAGACAGGAGTCATGTAACCAGTGGTTAACCTTGCTCATGACACTTGATAATTTTTCGGCTACGTCTGTTGCACTTCTTCCATGGGTACATAATACTGTATCATCAGCGTACATAACAATATTTATGCCCTTGCAGACCGAAGGCAGGTCATTAATATATAAGCAAAACAACAGTGGCCCTAGAATTGACCCCTGTGGTACTCCCATAGTAGAGACAAGAGACATAGACAATGTGCCATTTATTTGCACACATTGTTTTTGATTTATCAAGTATGATTTTATCCAATTTTGGACGTTAGTGGAAATTTCATTTTTGGCCAATTTGTGTATCAGTACCTCATGGTTAACTGTATCAAAGGCTTTGCGTAAATCTAAGAAGACAGCTCCCACCACTCCTCTTTGATCTAAGCTAGTTTTAATCTCTTCAAGGAAGTAGCAACATCCAGTTTAAGTGGAATGTTTTTTTCTGAAACCAAATTGCATAGGATGGAAAAAGGACTTCGAGTCTAGATGTGCTATAAGTTGTTCTGCCACAACCTTTTCGATTACCTTTGATGCAGCTGGGAGAATACTGATGGGTCGATAATTAGAGACCACTTGAGTATCCCCAGATTTATGTACAGGGGTGACAATGGCAGGCTTAAATACACCGGGAAAAATATTTTCGTTAAAGGACTTGTTTATAATCATCACTAGGGGTATCATAATAGATGTCTTGTGTTGTTTGAGAAAAGCTGTATCACAACCATATATATCTTTAGCTTTACTATTAGATAGAAGTGAGATTACATTTTCAACTTTCTCTGTGTTGATTAGGGAAAACTTAAAAGCAGAATCATTACAGGTTAAAGCTTGTGTGAGTTGAATTTTTGGTGAACTTAGACTAATTTCTCGTAGCGAATTTATAAAATGATCATTAAAACATTCCGCAATAATCTTATCATCATGCTGGATAGAGCCATCCACCATCCACCGCGAGTTTTAAATGTTTATTTGCTGATTTTTCCCTTCCAAGTAATTTGTCAATGCTCTTCCATAACTTTTTTAAGAGTTTCCTTTTGCTTCACTAATAACATTGAGGAAAAAAAAATTCTCCAGCCTATCTAAGTTGTTGTGTGACTTTATTTCGTAAACTTTTAAAAATTAGATGATCATTTTGATCATTTTGTATTCAATTTTGATTTTAAAAACTTTTTCAGAGAAGCATCCCGTTTTTTCATTAACTCCCAGAGATTTATGTTAAACCAGGGTAGATTCTATATATATTTTTTTTCTTGCACCTTTTAGACATCTAGACAAAATAATAAACAGAAATTTGGAGGAAAAGACTGTCGATATTCCAAAAAGGTGCAGGCCTAATTTTCTTTATGCTAAATATAATTTAGCAGTTATTTTCCTTGGCATTTTGAGATGAAAACTAAGCCCGACCTTAAGAAGCATTTACGCATTGTGTCACACATTAGACCTTGGTCATATCCTTAGTCTACATCTCCTCAAACAGTCTATTACAGTGTCTGTTAGGTCTTATGACCTTTTCTTCACTTTAACAGTAGATTCAATCACAAGCCCAAATAAGCATGTACACGCTGGTCATGTGCATGAAGCAAACACATATAAAGGCTCTTACAGTATATACTGTGCAGTGAAGGTGACGGTCTGGTTGATGGCGGTCTCATGAGGCCAGTCCCACCGCAGCACATAACGGGTGTTGAGTGAGTCCATGCTGACGTTCTCAGGACGCCTCAGATCTCCAAATCCTGCCAGACACACAGAGACACACACACACACACACGGTTTCTGTTTCTGCAGGGTTGAGCATTATAACTGTACTCTGCTCCACAGCTCTCCAGACTCATCTTCATAACCAGCAGTGTGCAGACAATGTGCAGGGTGGACAGCTTCACTGATGTAATCACACAGCCATGAACCTAATTACACTTTCACTTATGATAACATAGATTGCATTTAGTGTGAAATACAGCATCTTTTCAAGAAAAGACAGAGAAGTTTAAAACAAGAGCAACGGAGTGCATTTGTAAATGTAACAAAAGCACATTTACAGTTACAGATTCTTATAATCCATGTGTGGCAATTTTTTATTTCTTAAATGCATAACTGCAGTGTTTTAAATCACTGTATGCCTTTATGACCAGTCTACATAAAGTGATTAAAGCTTGCAGAAGCATTTTTATTGCATGTTTTACTGTGTTTAACCACAGTAGTTCTCTGTGTGTCGGGCCACAACAAATTCAGGTTTAAGCTCAGCATCTCAACTCAGGAAGCTCCCTGAAACAAACACCCATCTCTACAGCACATCTGAAGTAATGTTCATATAGAAACATCTTGTTCCTGAAGGCCCAAATATACTTCAAACGAAATCAAAGAACGAACTTATATGACCTAATTTTGCACAAAATCAAGCCAAAGCATTTTAAGTTTGTTTCAGCAGTTAGGAACAGCTGACCAAAACAAACTTTCTGGGGGAGTTAGTTTTGGCTCCTAAACATCTTTGAGTTTCCATTGGTCTGTGGCATTTACGCAATCAGGGAGTGTGTTCTGAAACTCCACCTTCTTTGGCATGAGAGTTTTTTCCAATTTTTTTTGTTTTATTCAGCGGAGGTGAGGCAAGAGAGAACAATAACTCCGGCCTAGTCACAAGTAACATGAATACACTGGAATGTCGAATAGCTGAGCAGCACAGATTTATCCGCACCTGTACGATCTCTCGCAGGGAGACTTTAAAGATTAAGGGAAAGCATGTACCTCCTAGAAACAAATTGCAACGAATCTTGCTGCTGACCGACCCAGAGTTATGCAAAAAGTGACAAACAAGCATCCGAGACAAGCTTTTCAAAACCATGGAAAGAATTAAATGAAAGAGTAAAGATGTAAGGTAGCAAGTACCAGATACACATTTTAGATGATAGCGCATTGTATTTGTTGTAGATGTGTGTGACAGCTTGGCGCTGCACAGCTTACCCTGAACTGTATTTTCATCGTTTTTCTCAAAAGGAAGCCAGCCAACACTGTGTGACTTTGTATTTGCTTAGCGGTTTTGGAAAATGACTAAGTTCCACTTTATGTCGTCTTTTTTTTTTTTTTAAGCTGTACATGTGGAAAGTGCAGTTTGATGACAACATCGCATGTTGTTTACTTGATGTGCTTAACATTACGCGCCGATAGCTAAGTTAACAACACAGAGATATTTGAAGCAGTTTTACTCACCGCCTGCGGTTCCAACACACGATCGTGACCCTTTTTCGTTGGGATTGCATCATCCTTAAGAAATAAACGATACGCAAATCCGTAGACCCATACTCGAAAAAAACTTTCCAAAACTTGTGACAAACGGGAAGTAGTATTTTGGGAACAGAAATACTCCTTCAAACGTACAACTTAATTTTTGAAACTTTGTCCAAGTTTAGCATGGGAATCCAACTCTTTAACAGTGTAAAAAACTCAGTATGCATGAAATAGCATTTCACCCCCCCTTTAAAATAATTTAGTTTAAACACAGATATCAACGTGTGCTCTTTGGGTCCAATATGTGCGCGCGCGCGCCATCAGCTCCCGGGTGATGATGGAATAAATGACAGCTCAGATTCCAGTTTTACATATTCTCCGATCATAGACGTCACATTTTAAATCCTACCTGTTGCCTTTCACCAATCACTTTAGCTGCTGTCGCATCCCTTGACATGCCATCTCCTTTGCCCTCTTTCTTTTTCTATTTTTAGCCCCCGAGAGCTTTTTTGTTTTATCCATTTCAACGACAACGCACTAACGTTACTGCTGCTCACTCAGCGCTCACGGCCCCCCACCTACTCGCGAGGTACTGTGTCTAAATTCTATGATGGAATATTATGAGGGCACTGGCGCCTGTTAGTCCTCTAAAATTTATATATTTTATATATATATATATTAGTGCTGTCACTTTTGTGAAAAAATCATTTTCGATTTTTAAGACATAAGTGTTCATTGAATCGATCATAAAATCGATTTTCCATGTCTAAAAAAAACCTAAAAAAACACGTTTCCTTTTTCAATGTCAAATAACAGACGGATGTAAAGACAGCGCTGGAAACGCACAAGTCAGCAATATTTCTTATTTATTGGCATTAAGTTTCGTGCAGAATAACAAACAGCAACAGGAGTGCAACATTCTCGAAAAGATATATATGCAGAAGGGACGGCTGCAATAACACAATAACAACATCACTGCAGGCTTCAACCCGGCTGCATTTATGATTTAGGCAATTCAAAAATATCCAAGATTACTTTAAATAATGATTTAATCCATTTCAAACAACTGTTCAAAAAACTAAATTTTAAATGGACTTGAGAACAAGCCATGTGTGTTTTTTATTGAACGTAACCGACACTTAGGCTAGGGGCACTAGACAGGCTTAAGGAAATGCACCAAATGGCTAGGACCATTACAAACAGGAAAACAAGTCGATCAGCATTTCGGGATCCAGAGCAGAGAGTTATTTATTCACTGTATGTCCAGCTGTTGAGAAGACGTGCTCTGACCGCACTGATGTCCAGGGACACTCCGGTCCAGCTGCACAAGGTGTGGGTATTACCGGTCACTGTCAGCTTGCAATGGTTCTTCTCATAACTCAGAATCTCCTGTAACTAGATGCTGAATGAAGAGAATTCACGTCTACCATGCTGCGAGACCTCCAGACGCATGTAAACGTGTCTTTACAGTGACTTAACATTGAAATCATTCGCCCCAGACGCTATATTCACGTTGTTATGAAAGCAGAGAGGTCGCTTTCGACGTCACTTGGTCTTATAGGTGTAAAATTGCTGGTATTTTATATCTAGCTGTCGCAGCACATACTGCACTTTCTGAATTCTTTATTTTTTCTGCTTGTTTGTGAGTTTTGTTATATCTATATTTTTTAATTGTTTAATTCTTTTTAAATTAATACTGTACGTATTTGGTTAAAATCGATTCCCTATTTTCATTTTCAAAACTTTTTTGGGTTGGTCCGATTGATTGTGCAATCGATTTTCGAACTAAAAGTGACAGCCCTAATATATATATATATATATATATATATATATATATATATATATATATATATATATATATATATATATATATACACACACACAACTTTTAATGTACATTTTTATTTTTTATTATAAAAAAAAAAAAAAAAATCGCTTTGGCGCGCATACCCACTTTTTGCACCACTGCTCCGCAGGAACAGATGTTGCAGGAACAGCCAGGTACCACTGGACAATTAAACCTTCTCTGTCCCTGAAGCTAATGGGCAGCAAATATTTCACCACCATTTCAGCGAATAGCTTTGTCGTCTTCTCGGTTCTGCTTGGGTTGCATTTAGGTCTTACGGCAAGTGATTCAGTGCTCGTCTGAGTTGCCGCTCTGTTATCGCCAGATATTTTATATACACATTTTAGATGATAGCGCATTGTATTTGTTGTAGATGTGTGTGACAGCTTGGTGCTGCACAGCTTACCCTGAACTGTATTTTCATTGTTTTTCTCAAAAGGAAGCCAGCCAAAACTGTGTGACTTTGAGGCCATGATTATCGGTCTTCTTATGTCTTTTGAGGCATCAAGTGGGAAGCCAACCAATCAGAGAAAAAGTGCTACCTCACAGCATGGACTTTCTGAGGGGCATTTGTTTTTACCTGGAACTTTATTTAGTTCCTGCGGTGGAGTACCAAAGTCCCAAAGTCCCTAGTTCCTGGGTAAAGTTCCTGCAGTGACGCAGCTTATGACATGCATGCGCATTAACATGGTGACAACACATGCATGTATAATTTGCATTGCGTGATGACGTTAGGTGTTTGTGCATACCTAACAAAATACTCTATTAAAATGTAAAAATCTAAAAGTTGAATGTAAAAATGTAAAAGTCATTAAAGTATTAAAGAGCGCTGAGGTGGAAAAGAGAATGGAAAAACAATAGTAAAATGGAATACAACACATATCCATGATTTCAACCATGTTTAATCCGAAGTAATATTATACTGAATTACAGAGATTATTCTGTAATATCTGTGTAGTATTTTGTTTACAATATATTAACATTCTGTTGCACTTTATTTCACTGTGTATATTGTAATACTATACTTTATTGGCACCTTGGGTGGGTTTTGTGAGAACCATGTCTGGGGGAAGCACTGGACCCACAGGACATGTTGTCATGGAATGTCGGAATCTGATTGGCTGATGAATCTGTCACTAATGCTCGTTACAAATCTGATTCGACGTCTTTCAACAAAAGGCAAGCACTTTCTGTAGAGCAGACTTTATGTAGGATACTCCAGTTCCCTCAACAAAACTGATCATAGACCATTCTGTGGACTACACAAATGAGAATGATATCTAAATAATAATAATAAAAACATTTTTCATACAACTAATTGTTTTATAGGGCCATCAGAGAATGCCCTGACGGCCCACCACTGGATTACTGAAACACATCGGAGCCAAACATGAGAAGTAGACCAGAATAGTTCACTGAGTCCCTGGACACAACACAACACAATACTCGTTATAAATCATAGCTGGCCATTATGCTAATTGTGAATAAGTGTACTATCTATCTAATGCTGTAGATTACAGAGGAAATCACCTGCTGAAGGACGATGAATGTCCAATGTCAATAAGCTAGAGAGTATTTCTGATTCATAATAAAATAATAATACAAATCTGAAATCCGCGCCTACAGACCAATGTGAAAACCATCCCTTAAAACAGCAAACTTGCAGAACTGTAAATATTAAAGTCAATGTGTCTTCTAAAAGTTCAAACAATTAAGACTGTAAGTTACTTTGATTTATAGCTAAAATATAGCTACATTTGCTATTTTTTCACACCAATAAATAAATAAATAAAACACAACAACAAAAACAAAACGTGATTAGGTTTTCCTTTTATGTCACTGTCCTCTTATGTTCAGAAATAAATCACCTGACTGGTCACTCCCAAGTGGTTTCATTATCAGCATCGATTCCGAGTATGATTCAGTGGGCTTTATAACACTTTTAATTGTCACGAAATCACTTTAACAGTTTTGGTTCAACATAGCGTTGCTTCAAACACAGAGCGTTGCGTCATCGCCTGACACTGAACCATGCGGTTATTTAAACATAAGTGAAGTCTCGGTGCGAATTTACAGCGAATCTCGGTGATTCCGGTCTTATTGAGCGGAAATGATCGCACTCTCCAAGCAGCAGCAGACTCGTTCAAGGTGGTCTAAACTTGTTTTACAGTCGCGCAGTGAAACCGTTCTGTGGCAGATGATGAGAAGTAGTTAGAGTGAGTACAGAGTCAGAAGATGAACTCACCCGTGGACACTTTCAGCAGAAGCAGAGAACAGACGCAGAAGCAGCGGAGCGACTTCATGTCCCCATCGAGCTGCGGCTCTGGGTTTGTGCTCGAGGCCCCAACAAACACAGAAGTAACAGTAACGCTTCCGTCATGCGGAAGTGATGTTCAGGCTCCGCTATTACGAAACTTCAGGGTGTGTTCTCCCCAAAACTGAAGAAATAAGCTTGCGGTGCCCAAAGGAGGCACAAGAAGTGTAGCCTACATAACACTTGTCTCATAGTGTCGGATGAATGACTTAAATGGGAAATATGTTCACAGGTTATATTATTTCAGTATTGCGTGGGGTTCGTTTCGTCTGGGAAGCGTGCAATCTGTGATCGAGAGCATTTGCTTAAGTTGGCGAAAGTGTGCAATCACTTTCTTATGCACGCTGTTTTTTTTCAGGTTTCACTTTCAACACGTTTCCAAGATTGGTAATAGAAGGAGGCAGAGCCGATCTTAATTCAAAAGACAAGTTGGTGTCTAATATAACACCCAGATTTTTGACTGTAGAGGAAGAAGCGCATCCGTCTAGTTGCAATTTTTAATCTACAAGATTCTGTGTAGTGTTTTTGGTCCAATATCTCTGTCTTATCCGAATAAAAGAAAATTTTTGGTCATCCAATCTTTTAAATATTAAACACACTCTCTTTAACACACTTTCTAGCATGCACACGTTTTCCGTGCGGCTCGAGCCACGCCTGAGAGTCGGGTGTCACGCGGGCAGTCTGCAAGCTCTAACCTGTTAACATGGGAGCCGGATTAAAAACTGACACCCCACGCAGCTGAGACGCTTACACCACGAATCCAGTGTGTCACCGCCCTTCTTCTACTTCTTCTTCTTTTAACTTTTTATGGCGGATGGCAAACCAACTTTTTGGTGCATTTACCGCCACCGACTGGACTGGAGTGTGAAGCACTGATAGACAAATGTCACCGGCCTTACCAAGGGGCAACATGTATATAGAGTCTGGGAACATGACGTCAGCAACGCAATGCATTCTGGGACATTAGGACACGGACGTAATTAACTGCCATACTCGTAATCATGACCGGCATGGAAAAATAATTTGAATGGAGTGCGATTTTTCAGCTTTCCCGCTGGAAAACCGCACCTTGATCTCAGGTCTCCGAGTTAACAAAGCGGCGTCACATAGCTTGGTTAGCAGCAGTAAGAAGGAAAAGAAGGATTGTCCCTTTGGTCTGATATATACACACGTATGTATGTGCATTTATATTTATATATATATATATATATATATATATATATATATATATATATATATATATATATAAATATACAGAAATGTACGTTATATAAACAACTTTTTTTGGATGTGATTAATCGATTTGACAGACTTAATGTTACATTAAATTTAATTTTATGTTACCTATGCATGAACCACATCTCCTGCATTATCAGTGTTATGCATATTGCATACCACCTGTTACAGTAATAAACGGCAAAATTGATCAATTCTGTATCTCTTTATTTGTGCATCATAACACACTGAGGTTAATTTGTACAGTTTACAATAACACATATTAAAAAGTAAAGGGGCCATGTAACTCGCTCGTTGACGCGGAAAATGTGTAGGTGCTGCACCCATCCATTTGTAAATTGCAGGTGAGACTCAAGAGATTTATCATTTTTAAACTGAACAGAGGTGTACGCTCTGACACTACAAACAAGGTTAGAAAATACATTGGGGAAGGTTACGAGCGGCAGCTCTTTAAGATCATCCGACCACTCTTTGTGTTCGTGCAGATTGAGTTCGGTAATTGTCTTGATTTTTTTTCTAAATACCGCATCTTTGCTTCCTCGTTGAGTTTTTCTTTATGTGTAATCTTACACTTGATCTGTATGTCATGTCACTTTCACTTTTACTGATAAGCGTGTCCCAAAAAATGTCCGCGACTACCCAGAATGCAATACGCCGTGACGTAGTTTCCCAAGCTCTATTGAAAATAGAAGGGGACCTAGGACGGATCCTTGTGGAACTCCATATTTTGCTGGTAATAAATGAGATCTGATCCAATCCAATCCACTTTATTTCTATAGCACATTTTACAAACAGAAAGTTTCCAAAGTGCTGCACAAAATATTCAGAACATACAAAGCAACTAAAATATATAGAATTCAAAAGATAAAAATAATAAATACCACAAAGGACCACACTACTCACATGCAGTTAAAAGCCAAAGAATAAAAATGAGTCTTTATACGAACCTTAAAACACTCAATTGTAGGGGCATAGTTCCATAGTTAAGGTCCAACCACAGAAAATGCCCTCTCCCCCCGAGCCTTAAGTCTTGACTTAGGGACTGCAAGCTGTAGCTGGCCCTCTGACCTCAGTGTCCACGCTGACGTATACATTGGGATGAGGTCCGCGATATATACTGGGGCCAGTTCATTCACAGCTTTAAAAACAAACAATAAATACTTAAAATCAATCCTTAAACGAACAGGAAGCAAGTGCAATAAAGCAAGAATTCGAGTTATATGAACGCGCTTTTTGGTTCCTGTTAAAAGTAGTGCTGCAGAATTTTGGACTAACTGTAAGCGTGAAAGTGCCTTTTGATTTATACCAATATAAATTGCATTACAGTAGTCTAAATGAGAAGAAATAAAGGTATGTGTAACTTGTTCAAAACTGTTAACAGGCAAAAACGGTTTAACTTTGGCTAAAAGGTGAAGATGATAAAAACTACATTTCACTGCTGCATTTATTTGTTTGTTTAGTTTAAAATGACTGTCTATTTTTACCCCAAGGTTAGTTACAACAGGATGCACAAAATCATTGAGGGTGCCCAAATCTATCATGGGAGTAGTGGGGCCAAACTGGATAATCTCTTTTACTCTCATTTAGTTTAAAAAAATGTTGAGCCAACCCCGCTTTGACGTCATTTAAAATAATCAAGAAGGGGTGTCAGGGGGCTGCCTTCATGCTTTCTGATTGGCATATAAATTTGATAATAAGTTTAAAGGCACAGTTGATGAAGTAGAGTTCCCCATTTTAACAAAAAAGCATCTCCCTGAAATATATGATTGAAACCACTTTAGGGCAGTCCCCCTGACTCCCACACAGTTTTCCAGATGAGATAAAAGAATTTTGTGGTCAACTGTTTCAAAAGCAGCAGTGAGATCTAAAAGCACTAAAATGGCTGAATCACCAGAATCTGTCATTAAAAACAGGTTATTAAAAACCTTTAAAAGTGCAGACTCGGTGCTATGATATACGTTAAAACCTGACTGAAAAGTATCTAGGATGCCATGTACTTCCAGAAAAGACTGTAGTTGCAAAAATACAAATTTTTCCAATATTTTCGATAAAAAAGGTAGCTTTTTGAATATGATAATTTGAAACATTTGTGGACTCAAGTCCAGCTTTCATAATCAGTGGCCCAATCACTGTATTTTTACAAAATGCAGGCACATTTCCAGAAGACAGGCTTTTATTTATAATTTCCTCAACATAAGAGCCAATCATTTCCCACACATCCTAAAATTGTGGAGGGACAGGGTCCGTAGAGGATGTGGAGGGTTTAATTTGATTGATTAATCTTTGTAAGACATAAAAATGAAACTGACTGAAACTGTCAAAAAATAGCTGAACATTGCATGTTTAAGGAAAAGTTTAAAGAAAGGGGCAATATATTGTCTCTGATATTCAAAACTTTTCTGTAAAAATTTTTTTTTTCCCACAAATATCAGATGAAAATTCAATAGAAGTGGATTGTGCAGGGTTCAACACAGACCCAATAGTTTTAAAAAGAACACGTGGATTTTTGACATTTTGAGAAACTATTTCTGTAAAATATTGTGTTTGTTTAACTTTAAATTTTTTTGATAGTTTCTCCAGCTGTCCTGTAAAATCTGATAGAACACCTGCAGTCCTCCTTTTTCCACCGATGCTCTGCCCTTCTACACTCTCGCCTGACTGCGCACGTGGCTTCACAGGACTAATTGCTCTTATTGGAGTTACAGTGTCCAGGACCTCAGAACAAGTTGACAGAAAAACATTTGTTAATTACTCTGTATCATAGGCACCGGAACTACTGTTTGCTTGCACATGAGCAGCAAAAAAGGAAGAAAAACACGAGGATGTGTCGGGCTTAAAAGTGCGGCCATGACGCAGAGGAGCAGGTGGCTTTGCTAAATCGTTAAAAACAAAATCAAACATGACAGGGCAATGATCCGAAAAAATAGCATCAGACACTAATACATTATCAATAGGCAACCCATAGGACGATACAAGATCCAATAAATGGCCATGTACAGCATTTGTGTGGATCCTGCAACATGTTGAATTAAATTAAAACCATCAATCAAATCTAAAAACTCTTTCACCAAAGCTTTTAAAGGGCAAAAGACATGTACATTAAAATCACCAACAATTAGAATCTTATCATAATTTGTCCTCATAACAGCAATAAAATCAGGAAAAATCCTTAATAAACTCCTGATTATGCTTTGGTAACCGATATATCACCGCACACAGAACAGGATTTCGCGCACCCAGTTCAAAACAGCTTAGCTCAAATTAAGTAAAAGCCATCGACAATGGCTTACAATGTAAGCGACACTTTAATATTGTGGGAATTCCACCTCCACGTCCAATCGTACGCAGTGTGTTTATAAAAGTACACTCTGGAGGTAACAGTTCCGAAAAGGCAATGGATTGGGTTCACTCCACGTAGCCGAGATCGGCAATGGCTCACAGTAAAACACTCATCCAGTTTACCGACAACAGGGACCAGATAGCTGCCAACAGGAGCGAAAAAGGCTGAGATATCAGGTGATAAAAACAAGTACTCTTGAGGGATACTTGCGTAAGACAACGCCAAATTTGGAGAAAGTGCTAACCAGGATTTCAGCCTGACTAGCCTACTGCTGCGTACTCCTCTGCACCGGCGTTTCCTAGGAAGCAGAGCCTTCAGGTGGAGCAGGTGCTCTGGTATATCAGCCAGATAAAAAGGGGGCGACTTTGAAGATCCCTTGTTGTTATATTCAGCACACGAATCCACCAAAACTTTAATATTTAAGAGCTCTATACGATCATACGTCCGCAGAGAGTCAGTGGTCCTGATGATATTTAATAAAAACAGTATAAAACTTACAACAGCCAGGAGAGCCAAAGGACGAGCTAGCCACGCCGGTGCCATTACAGTTCCTTTTCCTTTTATGACGGAATGGGGAGATGACTCCCCATTTAAATAAACAAATTGGTAGAAATCGGACAGGTAGGATCTAAACCATCTTAGAGCCTGCCCTTGAATACCTGTATAGTTTTGTAATTGTTCTATGAGTATGTCATGATCTAAGGTGTCGAACGCTGCACTAAGATCAAGTAAAAATATAGCTGCAAGAAGCAATTACGGGGCCAAGCACTCCAACGGCAAATGTAGGAGCTAAGCATGGCATGGAGCATCACACCAAATGCATTAATGAGCAATAACAGCAATTTTAGGATTATTGTAATTGAAATGGCTAAAAAAAAAATCATAAATACCACCTCTAGTAGCATGATTACTTGGTTTATCAAGTTTGACCAATAGGCGGCGCTGTTATAAAATCAATTTGGTGTACTCTGTGTGACTTTTCAATGACACACACAAAGTTTGGTGTTAATATGCCAAAGCATTCCAGAGATACAGCCTCAAGTGTCATTTTGTCATTGTGCCTCAACTTCGTCGCTGTGGTATGTGAAAACGGTTTTGTCTATCAACACAAAATCTATGACTTTGAGTTAGCATCATCTGAAGATCATCTGATTCGAATTTGGTGAAAATCAGACCTACGGTTGATGAGGAGTTCGAAAAAGTAGGTTTTCAACATAAATCAAAATGGCGGACCGGAACTTCAGTAAACACTGGCATATTTAGTATCTATGTTATCGGCATAAGCCAGGGAATATTTTGAGCCCAGGTTCATTCAAATAGGGTAATGCAATAAAAGTTATTAGCATTTTTTAAAGTGTAATTATTCATGGTTAATGAATGGTTTATTACTCTTGACCAATAGGTGACGCTGTTACCAAATTTATGTGGCATAGTCAGTGTGAGGTGTTGATGACACATATAAAGTTTGGTGCAAATATGTCAAAGCTTTGTGGAGATACAGCCTCAAATGCATTTTGGCACCCTTCAAGCAAATTCGTTGATGAGCTAAATAAGAACCGTTTCGTATATCGATACGAAATCCATAACTTTTTGCCAACATGGTCTGAAGATGATCCACGTCAAATTTGGTGAAAATCGGACTAACGGTCTAGGAGGAGTTAGAAAAAGTAGGTTTTCAACATTAATCAAAATGGCAGACAGGAAGTATGGCCAATTTTCGCAGAATTGGTATCAATGCTCTCGACATCACCCACAGAATATATGTAGACCATTTTCATTTTAATAGTCTAATGTATTCATAAGTTATTAGCATTTTTGTGATATTTCATTATAACTCTGAGATTTTTGTAATATTTTCATAACGATACGATAATGCATTCAAAAAATACAGCATTTTGAAACATAATTCAAAATGGCAGACGCCTAAAATGGCCGACACAAGAAAATTTGATATCATTCGACTCGACATGACTCACTGAATCTAAAAAGACCAGTTGTGTGATTTTTGGCCAAACCATTCAGAAGTTATAAGCCAAAATATGCATTTTTCATATCTCCTGAACACTAGGTGGCGCTGTTTCGAAACACTGCAGGTAGTCTCGGGTCATGCTTATTATAACACACACCAAGTTTGGTCTCAATATGCCAAACCGTTGCCGAGATATAGCCTCACGTGTATTTTTGCGTGCTTTTCTGAAATTCTTCATACAGATCTTTTTTTTTTTTTGCAGGAAGGAGCTCAATTGAGCAGACACAACTTTCTCTAAAATTTTAGACATAAATGGAAGATTTGAAATGGGCCTATAATTTGCCAGTTCACTAGGATCTAGTTTTGGTTTCTTAATAAGAGGCTTGATAACCGCCAGCTTGAATGGTTTTGGGACGAGTCTTAAAGATAACGACGAGTTAATGATATTGAGAAGCGGTTCTTAGGCTACAGGTAACAGCTCTTTCAGTAATTTAGTGGGTACAGGATCTAATAAACATGGTGTTGGTTTAGATACAGTGATAAGTTTATTTAGCTCTTCCTGTCCTATAGTTGTAAAGCACTGCAGTTTATCTTTGGGTGCGATGGATGAAACTGAAGTGTTAGACGCTGTAGAATCTACATTCGCTATTGTATTTCTAATGTTATCTATTTTATCAGTGAAGAAATTCATAAAGTCATTACTATTAAACGTTGGTGGAATATTTGAATCAGGTGGCGTCTGGTAATTTGTTAACTTAGCCACTGTGCTAAATAAAAACCTTGGATTGTTTTGGTTATTTTCAATGAGTTTGTGTATATGCTCTGCCCTAGCAGTTTTCAGAGCCTGTCTATAGCTGGACATACTGTTTTTCCATGCAATTCTAAAAACTTCTAAGTTAGTTTTTCTCCATTTGCGTTCAAGACTACGAGTTTCTTTCTCGAGAGAGTGAGTATTACTGTTATACCATGGCACAGTACGTTTTTCTCTAACCTTTTTCAATTTGATCGGGGCAACAGCTTCTAATGTATTAGAGAAAATAGTGCCCATGTTGTCAGTCCTTTCATCTAATTCATGTGTATTTTTGGGTACAGATAGCAGTTGAGATAGATCAGGCAGGTTATTTGCGAATCTTTCTTTGGTGGCTGGAACAATAGTTCTGCCCAGACGGTAACGCTGAGACATATAGTTAATATCAGTTATACGCAGCATGCACGATACAAGGAAATGGTCTGTAATATCATCACTTTGAGATACAATATCTATAGCAGTTAGATCGATTCCATGCGATATAATTAAATCTACTAGTGTTTCATTGTATTATCAACGTGAATATAAAATCTCCCATGATTAGCTATTTATCAATTGTAACCAGAAGGTCTGAGAGGAAATCTGCAAATTCTTTCAGGAATTCTGTATACGGCCCTGGTGGTCTATACACAGTAGCCAGAGCAAGAGATACATTAGATTTCTTTTGCATGTCTGACAGAGTAACATTTAGCAGAAGTATTTCAAAAGAGTTAAACCTGTATCCTGTTATCTGGGTAACATTGAGAATATCACTATATATTGTTGACCAGTCTGACGGGGCTCATGCTTATAATAGTAGTTTGGTGGAGTCGACTCATTTAGACCAAAATAATCATTTGGTTTTAGCCAGGTTTCAGTCAAGCAGAGTACATCAAAACTATTATCTATGATCGTTCTATTTACAATAACTGCTTTTGGTGTGAGTGATCTAATATTTATGAGCCCAAACTTTAAAAATTGTTTTTGTTCATTTACTTTACATTTTTCTGGTTTAATTACGATAAGATTTTTTTCTAGATCCTACATTAAATGTATGTTTTGACCTCACTATTCGGGGAACAGACACAGTCTTAATAGTTTTTACAGCGCAAGTACTTTTAGCATTTAAGCGGGTGGAACAAAACTCATCCTAATGGTTATTTGAGAATTGTCTTACTAGTCACATGGAGCGAAGTGTCCTGGAGATGTTGTCAGAGAGAAGCTCCGCTCCGACTCTGCTGGGGTGTAATCCATCAGCGCGAAACAGCCTAGGACGCTCCCAGAAAAGATTCCAGTTATTAACAAATAGCAGTTTCTGTTCTTTACACCATGACAACAACCATTCATTTAAAGCAAAAAGTCTACTGAACCTTTCGTGTCCTCGTCGATACGTGGGCAGTGGTCCTGACACGACGATCGTCGCCGCGGGCGTCGTGCTGCGAACCGTCTCGATCAGGCTCCTGAAGTCCCTCTTCAGCGTCTCCGTCTGCCGCAGCGTGGTGTCGTTAACTCCGGCGTGAAGCACGACCGCTCTGGGGCTCTCGTCGTCCTTCAGGATCGCGGGTATCTGCGCAGAAACATCGAGAACACGAGCACCAGGCAAACAATGAGTGTGCACTTTACTTTCGGTTAACGTAGCACTTACGTGTCGGACGATGGAGTCTCCGATGATCACAGCATCACGTCCTGTCTCGCGGAGGGGAGCGAAGCGGTTCTGGATGGAGATCTCGAAGGCAGGAGGGGGAGAAGTCGTCGCCCGGGGCCCGGCTCGCGTCCTCCGCTGTGGATGCACCCAGGGTCTGTGGTGTCCCGCCGTCGCAGTGAAGGACATCTGGGAGGATCGTGCCCTGGGTGCACCGGGCCTGCGCAGAGAAACACACGGAGTAGACGTGCTGGGACTGTTAGCAGCACGCTGTATACTTCCAGCGCGGCTCTCCGCTCTCTCAGCTGGGCCTGCCTCTCTTCCAGGTCGCGAATCTGCTTCCCCACGGCCTCGAGCTCGAGCTGCACAGAGTGGAGACATTCATCCGCCATTAAAGCAAGTAACAGTGAGTACAGCAGTGGTAATGTGTGTGAATAGAGTATTAGCAATGTAAGCTCAGTTAGCAGCAACCACGCTTGCTGATGCTAACTGGCTAAAAGCTAATAGCGGACCCGGGAGATCAAAATAAAACTAGTGATAGCGAGGCGCTCTGATTGTTTTTGTTGTAGAATATGATAGAGGCTATATTCACACGTTACGACACCTGCTCGACCCACCGGTCTCGAGTCCCATGGAGGACATTGAGGGATATAAAACCAGAGTGACGACAGTAATGGATGAGAGCATTCTCGATGAGAGAGGACCAGGCCTGGATTTTAGTTGTGTTTGTGCACAGCAGTCGGCCGCGAGGGGCTGTTGCGCTGTTTTGTATTTATTTTGATTATTAAAGTTTCTGTTTGATTGTCTGCCGGTTCCCGCCTCCTTTTTCCTGATGATTACGAAGGTTCTATTGTTACAATAGTGAATTTAGAGAGTAAGAATTCAGGAGATATGTTTGAAAATGAAGGAGAGGAAGAAAGTGATGATTTGTCAGATGTATCAGATATGTCACATTTATTTCAGATGGGAAGTGAAGGATTACTTTACTGACACTAAGAAATTTGAAAGTTCTGTATTATACCGGATGAAACGAGTTGGAGAGGACAAATTAAAGCTGCAGTAGGGAACTTTTGCCGCTCTAGCGGTTAATAAACAGAACTGCTTGCGTCTTGCAGAAGAACATCGTAGCCGGAACTACTTCTATCTGTTTATGTCTATGAAGAATCCAAAGGTACTGGGTTACTCCGCCGTGGTACCCCCGAAGCAATCTAAAATAGTCCGAATATAAACACTTATTATAGGTGCACCCTAGTGATTCAGGACAAGCTAAAAACACGGTTTGGAAAATGGATTCATGGTGTACTCGCTTATTATGTTAATTTTTCTACATTTTGAACACAAACAAAGTTACGGACCGCAGCTCTGATTGGTTATTTTTTACCGGGAGCGATGGAGTTTCTGCAAATGGCAATAGGACACTGGGAGGAGCCAGAGGAGCTTGATTTATACACAGATTATCTGTCTCATATTCTACTGTCAGGACATAATGACAGGTTTAACAAATATGTAAAAAATATTTTTTTTACAAAAGTTCCCTACTGCACCTTTAAGTAGGAGGAAGAGATATCGATTAAGAAAGTTTGTCACGAAAAAAAAAAAACCCAGAAAAAAGGAAATTTAAATGATGTATAATTCACTAAGGGTGGTTTTATTTCTTCTTTTCTCTCTGTCTTTCTTTTCCCGCCATTGGAACCTTATTATGGAGTTTGTAAGAGTGGGATCCTTAAACATCAATGGAGGAAGAGATAGGGTCAAAAGAGCACTGATTTCTGAATGTATTAAATTAAATGATGTCAAAGTAACTTTTTTACAAGAAACACATTCCGATAGTAATAATGAATTGGAGTGGTATAGATGGTGGGAAGGAGAGTATAAATTAACTCATTGAACAATTTTAAGTATGGGTGTTGTAATTCTCTTCTCAAAACATTTGGATTGCATCGTGAAATAACATATCAAAAATTAAATGATGCAATAAAACAACACCTTTTTATAAGTCAATGATAACTGCTTGGAAAAGGACATTTATTATACATAGATATTTTACAACCTGAGGACTGGATAAGGGTTCCATAACCCATGAATTAGAACAAGGATTTTGTCCTCTGTGAAAAGCTGTTTTGTGAAGGCTGGGTATGTCAAGCTGGGGTATCTGAGAAGTGGTGACAGCTGGAAAAGTCTTTGCTGTTACGGAGTGTTACGGGGTTGAGATCTCTTCGACTCATGAGGTGAATAATGGAGGAGGTGTGGGCGGCTCTATCGGGGACCTGCAGAGAGGCACTGTCACAGGACTGGGATGGGCTTTATACATTTCCACCCATCAAGTATCTGCTGCTGTGCAATTAATTCTGAAATGGTACTAAAAGGGATGACAACTGCTAGAATCAAGATAGAGTATACATATAAATTGTTCAGTAGCATTGTAATGTTTTCTGAAATGTGGTCAGTAGGGGGGTACTTTGTCAAATTGGAGAAAATGAAATGTTGGTTTTAAATGTGTAGAAATAGAAATTTAATTTACGAAATGAAATTTTTTGTAAGCAAATTGCATTGAGGTAAAAGGACAAATGGTCTAAGCCTCTCTCTCTCTGTCTCTCCCTCTCTGTCTCACTCATTTCCGGTCAGCGTGAGTGTTTCGGAGCAGCTTTATTTTTCTGTTTCATTGTCTTTTTCTTTTTTCTCTTGGTTCTGTTGTTTGTTTGATTTGGAGCCGCGGGGGGTTTTCCCCTTTTTGTGGCTGTGGTGGAGGCGCGAGCTGGTTTTTTCAATAATCTCACGTGATGTCATTGTGTTAAAGTGCTGCCCGCGGTGAGTGTCGAAGATTGCTGTTTGGCTATGGGAGAGGTTGCTGGGCATGATAGTATTTTGTCAGCGTCCAAAATTAATAGTGCTGTTGTTGTTGTTTTTTAGGGCAGTGGAAAAGGCAATTGAATTAGTGGAGATGGGTATTGTTGTGAACAACCTCTTCACACCTGTTCTTCCACTTTCAGTGCCTTCAAAAAAGGTTACTTTGTCTAATATTCCACATTTTGTTTCCGATGATATGCTGCTTAAGATTTTGTCCCGCTATGGAAAGCTGGTTTCACCCTTTAAGAAGATTCTTTTAGGTACCACTTCACAACTGTTAAAACGTGATCTCGTTTAGGAGATTTGTCTATATGATCTTGAAAGGCAGCGAAGAACTTGACTTGACTCTTAACATTAAGGTTGACAACATTAAGATAAGATAAGATGACATACTGTAATTGTGGCTGGAGGGATGGAAAGTGGCAAGGAATCTTCTGATTCAAGTTTCAGTTTTTCTCAAAGTGATTTATCCAGTCATAGTTACAAGGTAGAAGACATTACACTCTTCCTTAGGGCAACAAAAAATAAGAGAGGAGTATGTACCTCTGAATATTTTCCGGACATCAAACAATTTGTTGATAAAGCCAGCTTGTTTAGGGCTGATAATGTATTCACAAATAAGGAGATTTATCAGTTAAAGAAAATTGTACGAAATTTAAACTCTGATCTTGTTAATGGAAATAGATAAAAAGCCTCAAGCGAATAGTTATGGGTTTCTAGTTTTGTTTTTAACAGTATTTGCTTTACTTCTTTCAGAAATGAATGAAATCAATATTGCCTCCTTACATATTTATGGGGCGAGATAATTTAAGAAAAGAACTGGAATTTATGAATTTGTGAAGCAAAATAAATTAGATGTGATAATGTTGCATGAAACTCATAGTGATTCAAATAATGCTTCTGATTGGGCTAAAGAATGGGGTGGTTTTTCATTTTTAAGACACAGTACTTTACTTAGTGGAGTAGCCGTTCCTTTTGCTAAAAATTTCAACCCACATTTTTTTTAAGTAGAATAAATAGTAAAGGGTAGACTTTTAAAAATAAGAGCAAGCTATGAAAAGAATGTTATTGTATTTATTTGTGTGTACTGACCAGTCTCAGCTATAGAGAGAATGGTATTTTTCTTATGCACTGTTTTACAAAAATGTAATCAAGAAGACTTTTTATTCTTGGGAGGTGATTTCAATTGTACTGAACCTAATCTAGATAGAAATCACTTAGAGCCTCATATGCCTTCTAGAAATCGATTGATTCAAATTGTTAAGATGCATGACTTATGTGATGCTTGGAGACCTTTTAAGGGTACACAAAAACAATATACTTGGACTCATGTGCATGATAAAGTAATTTCTATGACAAGGTTGTTTATGATTTTAAACATCACTGCAATATCATAAGGGACTGTCACATTGTACCTGCTAGTTTTTCTGATCATTGTATGGTCAAATGTTCATTGTTTATTAATCTTTTGAAACCAAAAAGTGATTATTTAAAAGACCTTGTCTCAGATGAGCACCAGGACAAGACCACAGGAAACAGATGATTCTTCTGCACAATCTGACTTTGCTGCAGCCTGGAATTGAACTACTGGTTTCGTCTGGTCAGAGGAGAACTGACCCCAACTGAGCCTGGTTTCTCCCAAGATTTTTTTCTCCATTCTGTCACCGATGGAGTTTCGGTTCCTTGCTGTCCAGGGATGTCGTTAGGCCTATTTTAGGGGGGCTGAAGCCACCGCAAAATGTTCCTAAGCCCCACTAAATGATAATAACAACAGTCAATAACAATGGGTCTCATTCACTAAATATGCGTAGGCACAGGTTTTTGCGTGAAATGTGCGTACGGACGTTTTCACGAATAAATCATGATTCATCAAAAACTTTTGTACTAAAATGTATTCTAAATGTACGAAAAGATTCAAGAACAACTTATACCACACGTATGCAATAATCATGTACAACCGGGGCCTTATAAGCGTGTGTTAAGAACCCTATATAATTAGATGTTATTGATAAACTATAATTACAGTTCCAATATATATATATATATATTTATTAGAGGTCCAAACAACAATCACCTGATCTATCCTTATATAAACGGTGGTTAGTGTGTCTCATCTTGTCTTTAGAGGCATGGTCTCTAAATAGTCCTCTTTGATTTATGCAACTCACTGGAACCACACCTAAGCCACATCACCAACTGCTCTCACCCTATACCACCTTATCTCCAAGCCTGTGTTATAAGCCATGCTTCCTTTTTACCTGTGCACGTTATGCCAGTGGATACACTTTTAAATAACGAATTTTTCCTGGCTTCCACCTCCGACAGCAAAACCTCACGTTCATTATTGTTAAAGTTATTTTTCTTTTTTTTTTGTTTTCGGTGCCATAATTGTCTTTCTCTGTACAAGTGCCTCGTTGTGGAAACCCCTTATATGGAGCTGGTTTGGGCGTGAATTATGCTAATTACTGACCTCTTGCACGCAGGCGCTCATTTAGAAGACTCCAAATTCACTAACAGAAGAACGAGTTTAAGAACAAGCTCATGTGCGTTCGCACGTGTTGTGAATTAGGCGGAAAGTTCTTGTGAGAAGTTCAAATGTGCGTATAAATAAGAAGATTGTACGCAAAAATTAGTGAATGAGACCCAATAACCATATCCTCATTCATATTTGGACACAACAAATGATATATATCCAGCTACAAAAAATAGGCAAAAAGTCAAAAGTTGGACAGAAGTATAAAGAGTCGTTTTGCTATTGTGGTGGAAAAATTCATTTACATTGCTTCTACAGGCCCTCATATGCATGTGTTTTCTTAGAATTGCTGTGTGGACACCGTGAGATGGGTTCAGGCTCTAAGAGTAATGGCAAGCAGGTGGTTCACTGAGCCATGTGGGTACAGAAGGGCGACAGCTGTGGGGAAACAGATGTCTGAGAATGACCTGAGAGGGTCATTGGGCCATAGAATGGGGGGACAATGTATGAGGATGACTTGGGGGGAGGGGGGGTCACCTAAGTCCTAAATGTGTGAGAAAAACCTACAGAAGAGTGTGTTTTATGTTATTCATGGAAAAGCACAGCTGTTAAGATTTTGTAACCTTGATGCAGCAGAGGGATATAAGGTGGAGGACTCCCCTCGTCTATCGCACTCTGCAGGAACTAGTGTTACTATATGACTGTCGGACCTTCTTTGCAAATAATGAAAGCTTTCTTTTTAATTATAACTGAGAGTGAGCCTGTCTCTTATGCTGATGAGAGTTGATTTAATTTTGCCCCAACACTATCAAGATGATGCACCGCACCGTCTCGTTGCATTGGTGTGAACTGGCAGCTTTCAGAGGGCTGCTAGTAACTGGAGGATTCATCGTGTCTCATCGTTACTCTAGTTTGGTCTGAACTCACTATGCACCCTCCCGCCCAGTATTGCCAACTTAGCGAGTTTTTCGGTAGATTTAGCATAGCAGAGCTCGCTCTCTCCCAACGAACACACCTCTCTCTGCATCTGTCCTGTTCAGCGAGCGCAGAGAGGAGCAGCAGTTTCAGTAAAAAAAAGACCACATTTCAGTTATTATAATATTCATTCCATTGTCTGACAACAGAAACATTAAAATTTAGTAATTAAAACAGCTTTATTGAGAATTTGGCTGCATTAAAATAGAGTATGTGAGCACAGGGAAACAATACAATGCGAGGCACTTCCGTCATAAATATGCTAATTAGCTAATCTTGTGACATTTTAGCCACCTTCCCTTGAAAGACGTTGGCAAGACAGATACACACACTAATGGTGAAAGGATACAGAGTCGAATTGTACGTTGTTTTTAATTACCTGCTTACCTTTAGCTACATTTTCTTGAGGTAAAGGAGTCTAGTGAACAAGCAAAATACAAGGTCCTTCTCAAAAAATTAGCATATTGTGATAAAAGTTCATTATTTTCCATAATGTAATGATAAATATTAAACTTTCATATATTTTATATTCATTGCACACCAACTGATATATTTCAGGTCTTTTATTGTTTTAATACTGATGATTTTGGCATACAGCTCATGAAAACCCAAAATTCCTATATCAAAAAATTAGCATATCATGAAAAGGTTCTCTAAACGAGCTATTAACCTAATCATCTGAATCAACTAATTAACTCTAAACACCTGCAAAAGATTCCTGGGGCTATTAAAAACTCCCAGCCTGGTTCATTACTCAAAACCGTACGGCCCATTACCATTTCAAGGCTCGTGAATTCTAAGGAGACAGGCCGAACATATAACAAAGAATCACAACCCCTGATGTGAGTTCCAAGACCATTCCATTTATGAGAAAGAAAACAATCTAATGGATGATAAAGAGAACAATCAGTTCACGGGTAGGGAAACTAAGAAAACTGTTCCCTAACTACACCTGTTCTCGGAGTAAAGTTCTTACCTGACTACCGAAAAATAAAAACAGGCGAGTCTTCCAGACATCTGCTTCCCTCACCTGGAGCAACGAAGAGAAAGAGAGCACCGCCATTGCCGTCTCGGAGCCTTTTATCCGGTACCCCCGATGACGTCACATAATTCTCGCGTAAGAAATCCTCCCACAACGCCACCTACGGACTCGGAAATAAATAAATCACACAGATACACATAACACCCTCACCCTTAAGTGAATAAATTGTAGAAATAATCTTTCTTACCCTTTTTTTGCTTTTACCCTCTTTTTAACAAAAGGGGGGAAAAAAAACTATTTATTCCTATTAGACACGTGATAAAGCGTCAGCGATAACATTATCTTTACCACGAATGTGTCGAATCTCTAGGTCAAACGTCTGTAAAAACAAACTCCAACGCATCAGACGTTGGTTGTTTTTTTTCATTCGGGCCAGGAAGACTAATGGGTCAACATCATCCTCCAGTGTGGTCAGGACGGCGGCACTATCAGAGGTATCGGAGAACAATAGACAGGGCAAAGGTTCAGCAGGTAGATCAGCACTGGACAGCGCCTGCAGCATGTTAATATGACACAGACACAGAGTTTTTTTCTTTCTATCGGAGGTCATTATCACATAATCAAGCTCACTCACCTTCTCCTTCACCTGGTAAGGACCATGATAACGAGCCTGCAGTGCAGATCCAGGTACTGGCAACAGCACTAGCACTTTATTACCAGGAGAAAAGCTAAGAAGTTTAGCACCACGATCGAAATGTGTTTTCATTCGGTGTTGTGACATCTTCAAATTTTCTTTGGCTAACTCACATGCACGGTGCAGTTTCAAACGGAACTCTGAAACATAATCAAGAACATTGTTTGTTCTCAGATCATTAGTCCAGTGATCTTTGATCAGCTTTAGTGGGCCACGAACAGTATGACCAAACACTAACTCGGCCAGACTAAAACCTAACGATTCCTGTACTACCTCCCTCACTGCAAACATTACCATAGGCACTCCTTCATCCCAGTCTTTCTGGAACTCTAGACAAAACGCACAAAGCATTGATTTTAAAGTCTGGTGGAACTGTTCGAGTGCCCCTTGGCTTTCTGGATGGTAACAACTTGATGTGCAGTGTTTGATGTGTAGCTGATCTAGAGCCTGTTTAAACACACGCGACATGAACTTTGTACCTTGGTCAGACTGAATAGTACGCGGAAGACCAAACAATGAAAAAAACTTGAAGTGATTTACGATCACCGGTGCAGTAATTTTCTGCAAAGTAATTGCCTCCGGAAAACGCATAGATGTACACATTATTGTCCATAAGTACTGATTACCAGACTTCGTTCGAGGCAAGGGACAGACACAGTCAACCATAACACGCTCAAATGGTTCACCAATGGCTGGAATTGGATATAACGGAGCAGGTGGAATATTTTGATTCAGTTTCCCAATCTTTTGACACACATGACAACTTCGGCAATAACTTGCTACATCTTTTTTTAAGCCAGGACAGAAAAAATGTCGGATCACGCGATCATATGTTTTGTTTACTCCTAAATGGCCAGCGAACGGACCGTCATGCGCAAGTCTCAAGATTTCAGGACGATATGAGGAAGGAACTACTACCGGTTTAACAATCTGCCATTCGTCAGCAGCAGCAGCATTTGATGGTCTCCACTTCCTCATCAGCACACCATCTTCAACAAAGTATCCTTGCGATACACACTCGAGTTGCTCAACAGGAACACCAGCTTCAAAGAGGGATGACATTTTTTCATCTTTCCTCTGTTCAACAATAAGCTGCTCATGTGACAGAGACAATTTATCAAGCTCCATGGAATGTTCATCTCGTTTCTTGATGGCGATGTCTAAACCATCAATAGAGTTTGAACACGTCATTTCACCAAAATCTGAATTCACGAGTTCACACTTACATATAATTAGCTGAAGTATTATAATGCATATTTGGCGTGCTGTCTGGGGAAGGGGCTCCGAGCTCGGGAATGGCCCGAACCTAGAGTACCCCCCGTATATGTAAAAGTGCAAAATGAACTCTAGTGGAGGAGATGGGGTGGAGGGGGGATGATAAACCGTCAATGGCGACAGGTAGGCTAATTCAGCTGTATTTATACCCTAAGGTTGATTATCTTAAGTGGCTCCACCTGTGCTAATTAGGCTAAGTATCTGACGTGCTCCTCCCAAAAAGCAATAGCGGAAAGGACAGCCGCCAGACTAAGGACCCCCCACAATAGCTTTGATATGTGGCGGGGACTGATATTTAAAAAAGGCAGGTCGGAAGAGCCTATGTACTCCAGTGATTGCAACATTACCTATTGGAGAAATAGGCACCACCGGCTGCTTGTGTCGGACTATGTGATTTGGGGCGCCCGGTCGGGGGGCTTCAAGCCGTTGCACAACCGGAGCACCTCACTGCATTGGAATGGATGAGCCCCACCGGCCGATAGCGGAGGAGCGACGTGATTGGATTGCCCAACCAGGAGGGCTCGAGTTGTCTACCAGAATAGGTCACGGTGTTGGCGTATGGGCCCTACTGGCTGATGAGCCCCTGCTAGTCAGTGGGCAACCAGGGCAGATACCTGACCGAGAGGACCCATGAAGCAGATAAACAGGCTTTGGGCCGCCGACAAAGAGGACTCTTGCTACACCCGACGGGAGATCAATACTCACGGCATCGGATGGATAAGACCTGTTTGTGGGCAGCAAGTAAAGAAAACCCGACCGGGAGCACTCTCGCCGACATCTGACACGAGCACAATACTCAACGGCATCAGACGGGTAAGCCTCGCCGGCCGGGGAACGAGAAAAGGAAAACCCGACTGCGTGGGCTCTCGCAGCATCCGATGGGAGATCAGGACTCAGAACATCGAATGGGTAAGCCTCACCAGACGGGGGGGGGGGGGGATTTGGACAGAGGCGGGAAGGGGAGACTCTTGTCGTCGTATGCGAGCACCGCCACCCGTCAAACAGGAACGAACAGGTAAGTCTCGCCAACCATAGAAAGGAAAAGGTAAGGTTGTCTAGCCGGGAGGCTCTCGCCGACATCCGATGGGAGCTCAATACTCAAGGCATCGAACGGGTAAGCCTCTCCGGACGTAAGACAGAAAGGTAAAGTTGTGTTGCCAGGAGGCTCTCGCAGGCATCCGATGGGAGCTCAATACTCAAGGCATCGAACGGATAAGCCTCGCTGACTGTAGGAGGAAAAGGTAAGGGTGTGTGGCCTGGAGGCTCAAGCCAGCATCCCAAAGGAGCTTAATACTGACAGCGTCGGATGGGTAAGCCTTTTTGACCAAAGGATGAAAAAAGTTGTCTGGCCGGGAGACTTAGCAACCATCTGACGGGAGCTCAATACTCACGGTGTCGAATGGGTAAGCCTCGTTGACCGTAGAAAGGAAAAGTAATGTGGTCTAGGCGGAAGGCTCTCACCGACATCTGATGGGAGGTAATTACTCGCGGCATCAGACGGGAAAGCCTCTCCGAACGTAAGACAGAAAGGTAAAGTTGTATGGCCAGTATTTTTATTTATTTAACCTTTATTTAACCAGATAAAAAAAACTCATTGAGATTAAAAATCTCTTTTTCAAGAGTGACCTGGCCAAGACAACAGCATTTACATTTTCCAAGTTCATTGAGTTCACGCTTCTTTAGAATAGATTTAAATTCTCCCAATGTCACAAGTTCAGAAAGATTTAGGTCCTTTTGCAGTTCATTCCATGCACGGGGGGCAGTGTACTGAAATGCTGCCTTACCCAACTCTGTTCTCACTCTGGGAACCACCATCAGTATGTTCCTCTGAGAACGCAGAGCATACTGTTGTTGGTTTTTTCGCATGTATTTGCAGAGGTAAGATGGAAGGAGCCCAAGAATACATTTATAAATGAAAGTCAACAAATGAGACCACCTGCGAACATACAGGGACGGAAACTCAGCTGCAGCATACAGTGTACAATGGTGAACACGATTTCCACAGCCAGTCATAAAACGTAAAGCACAATGATAAACAGTATCCAGCTTTTTTAAAAGATGGTCCGATGCATTCATAAAAAGGAGATCTCCGTAATCCAATAAAGGTAAAAAAGTTGCAGAAATCAAACGTTTCCTTGTATGAACAGAGAAGCATGATTTATTTCTGAAAAGAAAACTGAGCTTTAGCTTCAGTTTACGTACAAGATGCTCAATATGCTGTTTAAAGGACAAATTTTCATCAATAACAAAGCCTAAATACTTATAAGAAGAGACCATTTGGATTTCTTTTCCATCAGCTGTTTTTATTTTAGGAAGCTGAGAGGGTAGCTGTTTACTGTTTGAGAAAACCATAGCTTTAGATTTGTCCGCATTTAACACTAGTCTCAGCTGATTTAGATGAGACTGAACAGCATCAAATGCAGACTGTAAGAAATCAAAGGCTTGTTCAATTGAAGGAGACGAACAATAGATAACTGTGTCATCAGCATAAAAGTGAAAAAAAGCATTTGACACCTTTTTACCAAGATCATTCACATAAATAGAAAACAGCAATGGCCCCAGAACAGAACTCTGGGGTACTCCTTTAGTTATTGAAAGAAAGGAGGAAGACATGCCAACTAGGTGTACACACTGAGTTCTACCTGATAAATAGTTAGAAAACCAGCCAATAGCATTGTCAGACAGACCAATTTTATGAAGCCGATTTAACAGGGTGACATGATCGACGGTGTCAAAGGCCTTTGACAAGTCAATAAACAACACTGTACAGAACTTTTTACAATCAAGAGCATCAATGATATCATTAACTACTTTAACTGCATCAGTTATTGTACTGTGTAATTTTCGAAAACCAGATTGATTGTTTGATAAAATTTCATGAGCCTCAATAAATTTTCTAAGCTGTTCTGCAACAATTTTCTCAAAGACCTTTGCCAGGATACATAACTTTGATATCGGCCTATAGTTATTAAGATTGGCCGAGTCCCCTCCTTTCAACAAGGGAAGAACAAAAGCAGACTTCCAGACCATAGGGATGACATTGTTTAAAAGGCTTGAGTTAAAAAGATATGTCAAAGGTTCAGTTATAAAATCTTTTGACATTTTAAGAAAAAAAGGATCAAGATTGTCTGTACCTGCAGATTTGTCTGTTTCCAGCTCTTTAAGAGCTCTGTAGACCTCTGCCTCAGTCACTGGTCTGAAAACAAACGAGCCTATTGAGGAAGCTAATAGAAGGGGCGATGAAATCCCTTTTTGTTCAAAAATTTTGGTAGTTGGATTCAATGTCTCATATAGACAACCTGATGAAACAAAATGTTTGTTAAAACAATTTAGTATTTCAGATTTATCTGTGAGAATAAGTGAATTTTCCATAATGCATGTTGGGAGTTCATTGGTCTGTGTGTTTCCGTAGGACGATTTAATAACTTTCCAAAAATTTTTGGGATCATTAAGATTACTTGTGGTTTTAGACAAGTAATATTCAGATTTGCTCTTTTTAATAAGGGAAGTACAACGATTTCTGAGTTGTCTAAAACTCAGCCAGTCAACCTGAGACTTTGTTTTTCTGGCCTTAGCCCAAGCATGATCTCTTTCCTTCAAAAGTTCAGACAGCTCACAAGAGAACCAGGGATTGTTGCGACCCTTCACTCTAAATTTGCGAGACGGTGCATGTTTGTTGATAATTTCAGACAAGGCATCATAAAAAAATTTCCAAGCTAGTTCTACATCATTAATAAGAAAAATCTTTTTCCATTCAGAGATCCACAAGTCATGATAAAAAGCTTGTTCACAGAAATGTTTAAAATCCCGTTTAAACACAATTTGAGGTCTTCTTTTAATAAGTTTTGTTTGTCTGACAGTGGTGACAACACAATGGTCACTTAAATCATTGGCAAATATTCCCACAGCAGTATATTTATGTGGAACATTTGTAAAAATTAGATCAAGGATGGAGGATTTTTTTGGCTGTTTAAGATTTGGCCGTGTTGGATCACTGATCAGCTGTGTAAGATTAAAAGAATCACAAATTACTTTGAAATGATCAGAAACAGACGTAAGCCAATCCAGATTAAAATCCCCGACAAGAAAAATCTCATTAAAATTTAACATTGCTAGCTGTTCAGTCAATAAGGACAAAGCATCATTTGTTGCTGAAGGAGGTCTGTAACAGCCTACAACTGTGATAGAATGGCCCTCATAAAGTTCTACTTTCAATGCAAGACATTCAAGCTTTTTACTAATAGACAACGATGACAGAACAGTTACCAAAAATCTGTTCCTTACGTAAAGAGCAACACCACCGCCTTTTCTGGGACGGTCACAGCGAAAAACATTGTAACCCCTGATAGCAATGTCATTATCTATAATTGATTTTGTCAGCCATGTTTCAGACAAAACCAGAATATCAGTGTTCAATCTGTCAACCCAGATTTTTATCAAATCTAATTTAGGGAGAAGACTTCTGACATTTAGATGAGCAATTCCAAAGCCACACTTAGCTTTAAAATCATCAGGAGTACTCAAACATGAAGGTTCTGGACCAGGGTTGGATTCAACATTCCCTGACAGTAAAAGCAGCAATAAAATAACACACCATTAATTTGGAGCTCGACGTTGGGAGTAATACAAGTACTTTCTCTCCCGGTGCAAATTTGCGTAACCTAGTTCCCCTGTTATAAAGCTGGCTCTGGCGGTCCTGGGCTTGTAACAAATTCTCCATTGATAGCCGCCCCAATGTGTGGAGTTTTGTTCTCAAGTCCAGCACATACTGAATTTCGTTTTTGCCCTGAGATGGTCCCTCCTCCCAAGTTTCTCTCAGTACGTCGAGCACCCCCCGGGGCTGGCGTCCATAGAGAAGCTCGAAGGGGGAAAACCCCGTGGAGGCTTGCGGGACCTCTCGCACAGCGAATAACAAGGGCTCTAGCCACCTATCCCAATTTTTGGCATCTTCGTGAACAAACTTACGGATCATGGATTTAAGTGTGCGACCAGGCCGTCGGTTTGTGGGTGATAGACGCTAGTTCGAATCGATTTAATGCCCAACAATCCATACAGTTCGCGTAACGTACGTGACATAAACGCCGTGCCCTGATCGGTGAGGATTTCTTTTGGAACCCCCACCTGGGAGATAAGACGAAACAGGGCATCCGCAACACTTTTAGCGGAAATGTTGCGGAGGGCCACCGCTTCAGGATATCGCGTTGCATAATCAACTATGACTAATGCAAAGCGATGTCCTCGTGCCGATCGCTCTAATGGCCCGATGAGGTCCATACCAATTCTTTCGAAGGGGACTGAGAGAAACTTGAATCAGGCTTTGATGGATTGAGGTTTGGTTACACCCTGAATCCACCAAGGCCGGATACGTACCCCCTTGATACTCACTGGTATTTGGTACTCGCCAGCCTGACCGGGGGTGACCTGTGGGACGTCCGGGACCCGGATCAACGTCCCCACCTCCATCATTGGACACCTGTCCACGAAATGCTCCGGGTCCCCGCAACGCCAACAGGCCAGCCCAGACCTACCCGCTGCCCCAGTGGCAGGGAGTGGATTGGAGAATTGGCGCAGAGAGAGCGGAGAAACGGAAGCACTGTCCCCTCCGGCTAGTAGCCACTTGCGGCAGGAGTCCCGGAGCTGCTGGGCCATCGCGAAGGGTCGACCGGCTTCGCCCAAGTCCAGGGATCGGAACCGCTGGCGGTGTTGTTCGGGCGACCGGCCGACCCGCTGGATGACGGCCCTCTTTAGGTCATCGAAGACCAGGAGGTTCGCCACCGGAAGTTGTTGGGCGGCCACCTGGGCTTCTCCGGAGAGCAGGGGAATGAGGCGCACCAGCCACTGCTCTCGGGGCCACCCGCAGGCTTCAGTGTAGCAAAGTTCGTGGGGTGGAAGGAAGAGGACAAAGGGGTCGGCTGGACTGCTGACAGGTTTATTTAAACAAAAAGAACTAAAAAGATTGCAAACACCTAAACGGTGACTTTTATTCTGCCACTTCAACACGGCTTCCGTTTTACTCTTTCCGGTTTCTGTTTCGGTTTCCGGCTCGGGTCAGCAGTCCGTCTCTCTCTCGCTTGCTTCTGTCTCTCCTGGCGTTTTATACTCTCTCCACGCCAATTACTAGAACAAGAAACAGGTGATGATAATTTTTGCCCAAACCACTCACTTACCGCTCGTCTCCTGATTCTCTCTCCCGCTGCAGACTTCGCTAAACCACGCCCCCCCTGCCACAAGGCATAAAATTTATTTTCTTGTGCTTCGTCCAGATAGAGGACCTACTGTAAAAAGTCAGTAACCAGTTGTATGGTTCATACAAGACACAAGAGTGCACAGTCAGAATATTTTCTGTAACCAGTAAAAGATAGTTTGCAGGACTCCTATTAAAAATCAATTCATTAAAAAAAGAGTGATCCCAGTCAGTGACTTTAGAAGCAGAAAAAACATAAGGACAACTTTGATATCCATGTTTGACTTCTACCTCACATGGACATAATACAGCCAAAAAGAGGAAAAGAGGAAAAATAGACGGATACATGCTGACCTTAGTGGCAGTTTCCATACCGTACAGATCTCAGTTTATCCAAGGCCCAAAATAGCGCTGCAGACTCCAGCAGCAGCACAGACTCGGTGCGATGCAGCAGGCCCAAGCGGCAGCACAGGCTCGGTGCGATGTAGCAGGCCCAAGCGTCAGCACAGGCTTTACTCAGTTTTCAGTTGAAATCTGTTGACTGCAAAGCAGAGCTGTATAGTATCACGCTGGGGGAGAAGTAGACAGCGGCGGGACAAACACGCTCCCGCCGCTCTCAGCGCACCTGCCGTCGGTTGTGCTTCTTCAGTTCCCGAGCATGAGCAGTTCCATGGAATTTTCTGAAGAATAGCAGCTCCTGTTCGATTCCACATTCACCAGACACAGATCTGAAGATCCACCGAAGAACTTCGAAGGCCACGGACTTCACAGACCGGTCTCCGTGCACGAAGGGCCCTCCGAAGTTTATCCATAAATCCTCAGTTTGGAATACTCAGATACTCCAGGCTGGTTAGCTGCAAGAGGCTGAAGCAGACTCACATCCAGGACGGTTAGCTACAAGAAGCTGCAGCAGGCTCAGGCTCAGGCCTGTTAGCCCTAGGGGATATAATCTTCCAATTTCAGGAACATCCACAATCCACATATGTTTGTCAAACAATGCATGAAATACTGACTGCCGTGTTCAAAAAGATAATAAAATGTTATAAAATCCTTTAAAAACATCAAAACAGAGACAAACTCCTAACTAACAAACAAACAAAGGACATGCTGCCATCTTGGATTTGGCCAGACAGTGAAGGAGTTTTTTTTTTTTTTTTTTTATGGAAAAGGCAAAGGTTGGATCAAGCTGGGAGCACTCTTGCAGTGCCTGACAGGGGTTCAATACTAAGAACAATTTGGTTGTCTAAAGGGTAGATGATATGAGGATACTGCATAATTGTTTACAGATCCAATGAGCTGCTTCCGATATAAAGTCAGAAAATCTTGGTGCAGTCATTGTATTTGAAAAATTAAGTGTACAAAAAATAAATAGAATTTCCTGTGCCAGTGTACCTCAGATGAGTGCCATTAATCAGCGATATGGCCATTGTCAATAGTCATCTTGTCAGTGCGTGAGATCGATGATACGGATACGTATGTAATCATGCTTGGGTGGAGGAAGAGAGAGACACTGTTCTTGTCATGGCATGACTTTTTGCTGTTTTAAACCATGCAGGTGAAAGAAAGAGAGCCTATGGAATCACCCATAGTCTAAAAGAATATACTTTCAGATGCACTGATAAACTGATGTTAAATATGAAATTATTATATTTAAAACAGCTAGTTCATATAATCGGGTACTACGGTCATCTCACTTGTCTTGTGAAAAATTTGCCGCATCTGCACACGGAAGTTATCTATCTAAATGATCTGGAAATCGGTCAATGGTGAAACAATAGAGGATTTCATTTAAAGTTCAACAATTATAGTATTCAAAACCGGTAAATACATTTGGAGTAAGGTTTAGTTGAAACTGATGCATTGGTCGTACGCGCTCCGGACCATGTCCCTCATGATGAGACCGACACAACACCACAGAAACAAAAGAATGAGATACATTCTAACATAGCTGAGGCATTAAACTTAGTTAGTGAGGCTTGTTTAAAATATTGCGCATACAAGATTACTTGTTAAAGTGCAATGAAATGCCTTGTATCTGCAGACGATGTACGTCTGTTTGTGGATTGAGACTTCTTCATCGCCTACAGGCTCGAATCATCCTTGCAAGCACGGGCAAGCGTGAAATGGAATAACGGAGCAGTTTGGTAGCTGAATTATAGTGGCCACCTAATAATGATAATAAAATACAATAAAAGGAGAATGAGTCTAATATCGTCTTGACTATAATCGAAACGTAATACTATCTCCACCACCTAGGATGAATAGGCATAACTTGGAAGCGGAGGTGATGTCGACTTTTGCCAGAAGAGAACCAACGACCCATTGAATAATGAAAACATTTTTTTTTTTTTTTGAGGAGATACAGAAAAGGCTCATGCGGGAGCAGACACTGCTGCGGCAGTGAGGAGATACAGAAAACAGATAAGTAAAGGGTAGCATGAGAAGAAGAGGAGAGATAGCTGCTTTGGCCACCTGCTTCGACTGCTGTTGTTGTTGAAAGTGAAAAAAAGGTGAACGTGATATGACATTCAGCCAAGTATGGTGACCCACACTCATAACTCGTGCACTGCATTTAACCCATCCAAGTGCACACATACAACAGTGAACACACACACGCACCCCCAGAGCAGTGGGCAACCATTTATGCTGCAGCGCCCGGGGAGCAGTTGGGGGTTCGGTGCCTTGCTCAAGGACACCACGGTCATGGTATTGCCAGCCCGAGATTCGAATCCACAACCCTAGGGTTAGGGGTCAAACTCTCTAACCACTAGGCCCATCTTCCCCCTCCTTGGCTGTGGGAAGAGTAGACAGGTTAGTAACATTTGATGGGGCAACCTAAAAAATTAATGCGTAGTCTACGGTGTTGCCAGCTTAGCGATTGGTTGCCTACTTTGACAATTCCTTAAGCCTTTGTCCACACAAGTACGTTCCTGTTGGAAAAGCATCATTCCTCTTGTTTTGGCCTTCCAGCCTTTTTAAGCAGCCTCCAAAACGGATACATTTGGAACACTGGTTTCACATTGTAGTATAGACTTTGGAAACGGAGGCTTCTGAAAACAATGAACATCATTTAGTCTTGTAAACATACCAATAGACATGATTATGGCAATAACATTAATTGCAGTTATGTGCTATTCACTTCCAAGCGATCACGCCAGTAAATGGTGAAATATATCCCTAAATAAATTGATCCTGCCAGAATAATTGAATGAAACTTATGTCTGTGTGAGGTTTAAACATGCATGGTAAGGCAGATAATATCTTTGGACGTTTCAGTTTGGATGACGACTATGGGAAAAAAGCCTTGGCTTCGTGGTAAAAAATTGGCATCGTCATCCAACAGAACTATGTCATAACCTCATTTAACAAACTTTAAGCCACCTTCCATGGCACACGACATTTGGACACGATTGTCACATTTCTCCCTCTAGACAGTCGTGCAGAACTTTCAAACTGGTCGTGCAGCAACTGTTACCTAGGCATGTTCACCATGGTAAAATTAATAATTTTAATGAATATAATGTATGAATACATTGTCACAAATCAGGTGACCCCCCCAAATAAAACCGTAGGTTTTATGGGACTAATCAAATAAATAATGGTTTAATAATTATTTCTCCCATAATTATTATAAACCACCATTTTACATAAATTGTGTTTGAAGAATAATGTTAAAGTTAACAAAATATTGGTAATTCTGACCTCACACCAATAGATTTGATTAGAATACGTCACATCCGGTTGGGCGTTCGCATACGGTCTAGTCGCAGAAGTTCAAAAATTTGAACGCATCCGAGGCTCAAATCGGATCTGAAATTTCCGTATACGTATGTGATCGGAACTCCACGCAGCTCCCGCACTACTTTCTAGCCGCGAACCTGTATTTAGCATCTTCACCTCAAAATGAATTGATTACGACGCGCCGCTAGAGGAGGCAGCCTCAAACTGCGTCTTGGCCGGAAAAGTAAGAACTGGGGTGTGATTCCAGCACTCGAGGAGAGCCCGGTCTTGAGCGGATCAATCGTGGTGTCAAGCGAGGCGAGCTCGGGCTTGCATGGTCTATTGGCCAAGACGTGTGGCTTGGTGAGAAGATCAGCTGTCGTGATGGCGTTTGATGGTGATCAACGGCCGTGTTTAATGATCATGGGTATCAGCAAAAGTAGCAGATCTGAAAAATCCCCGGTATGGATCTCCTCGGTAGAAGGAAAATTGGGTCTGTGATAAGACGGCAGACAGAGCGAACCGGGATGCTGATAAACCGTCAATGGAGACAGGTAGGCTAATTCAGCTGTATTTATACCCTAAGGTTGATTATCTTAAGTGGCTCCACCTGTGCTAATTAGGCTAAGTATCTGACGTGTTCCTCCCGAACCTTGTTATGCAACTACATTTCGAGAGGAACGTATTATTCAAATCAAATTTCCACTCACCTTCTGATTTATCAAAGCTTTTATCTTTAAGTCTCTGTGAAATAGCACGGGTTACAGCACACGAAGGAAATACCTCTGGATATTTCTGAGCCAATTACTCAGGAGTATCACAGGAAAGAGGAACATTTGTTACCTCAGGGCTGGCAAAAACTTTTCCTCCCGCCAAGTCATTCCCTAAAATAAATGTGACATCACGAACGGGTAGACACGGACGCACTCCAACAACAACGCAGCCGGTAACAAGGGAGGTCTCAATTTCAATTCTGTGCAAAGGCAAATTCACAAAGCCCATCTCAAATCCCTGTACCAAGACACTTGAACCAATAGAGCTCTCATTTGACAACGATAATATTGACACAAATCCGTCCATTATGAACGGGACATACCCCTGTTTTTCACACATGTCAGCCTGTGAAGCTAACGACTCCAGTCCTTCTAAATGTGGCGATGACATCAATAAACCTACCAGTTTAGGGACACTATTTTTCTTTTTGAGTGCTTTGCACTCAGCAATAATGTGTCCATGTTTCTTGCAATAGAAACAAACGGGTGAGGACACTGATTTGATAGTATTCTCCGCCACTTTATCCTCACGCAGAGAGCGATCCAAGATTCGCTTTACCCTTCGACTGTTGCTACCAGGATTTTGTGCAGTACCAAAGACAGTCTTATGTGTAAGCACATATTCATCCGCTAGAACAGCAGCGGCAGAACATTTGAGAACTTTCTGCTCATTTAGATACGTTTCAACGCGTTCTGGTAAACAGTTTTTAAATTCTTCTAAGAGAATCAGTTCACGCAGCTCTTCATACGTTTTTACTTTCATAGAAGCACACCACCGATGAAACATTAACTCTTTCTCACGAACGAATTCAAAGTGGGTCTCATCAGTTTTTCGATGATTACGAAACTTTTGGCGATACGCCTCAGGAACCAATTCATAAATTCGTAGAACAGCAGATTTTACTTCCTCATAATCGAGAGACTCCTCCACGGACAAAGAAGAATAAGCTTCCTGGGCTTTCCCCACAAGAACACACTGCAACAACATGGGCCAAAATGTTTTCGCCACTTAAGATTGATGGCAACCCGTTCAAAAAGAGCAAAAAACTTGTCTACCTCTTTTTCTCGAAAAGGAGGAACCATACGAATATTGCGACCCACATCAAATTCCGAGACATCCGCGGCACCCCTTTCACGAGCTTTCAGCTCGATTTCCCTGAGGCGGCAAGCTTGTTCCATCTCAAGCCGTTTCAACTCAAGTTCATGTCTCTCACGCTCTCTTTAACTCTCTTTCTCACGCTTCCATTCTTCTCTTTCTTTCAACAACTCTCTATCGTGCTCTTTAGCTTGGAACTCCAACTTCTTGACTTGCAAAGCAAGATCTAAACTACCCTCATCTGCTTCAGGATAATCAACCAGCTTTTCCTCCTCACCAAAGACGCCCTGTTTATGCAACGAATCCACAAGCAACAAATGTAGTTCCTGTTTGGACTGCGTATTACGTAAACCAACCTTATAATGTGCAGCAATCTTCATAAGATCAACCCTATTAATTTGGAACAACTCAGCTTGCGTCGGATTCGCAATAAAATTTGTTAATTCAAACATTATTTATAAACGTCTCAGGTTAAAGAGAAAAACAATAAAGCACTACACAATCCAAAATGCCCATCAAAGTCTGTGATTCAACAAAGTAACAAATTGAAGTGTGAACAGATCAAAAAGATCACACGAAGTCACACAAAATCCAGATCAATCCCGGATGAGCGCCCAAATATGTTACGGCCCATTACCATTTCAAGGCTTGTGAATTCTAAGGACACAGGCCGAACATATAACAAAGAATCACAACCCCTGATGTGAGTTCCAAGACGTCTTAAAATTAAACATTCACAAATAATATTTATAAGAAAGAAAACAATATAATGGATGATAAAGAGAACAATCAGTTCACGGGTAGGCAAACTAAGAAAACAGTTCCCTAACTACACCTGTTCTCGGAGTAAAGTTCTTACCTGACTACCGAAAAAATAAAAACAGGTGAGTTTTCCGGACATCTGCTTCCCTCGCTCAGTTCTTACTAAATAAGCAAACGTGAACTAATAAATAAATACATACACTACCCGCAACTGAACAGTAAGAAATATACCAAATATCAAAACACAACTTTATACGTTAAACCTAAGCTTAACATAAAACAAACAAAACCACCTCCAAGAGGCGATGAGAGACGATGGTGAATGGGAAGCGGAGCAACGGAGAGAAAGAGAGCACCACCATTGCTGTCTCGGAGCCTTTTATCCAGTATCCCCGATGATGTCACATAATTCTCGCGTAAGAAATCCTCCCACAACGCCACCTACGGACTCAGAAATAAATAAATCACACAGATACACATAACACATGGGTAAGACTGCCGACCTGACTGCTGTCCAGAAGGCCATCATTGACACCCTTAAGCGAGAGGGTAAGACACAGAAAGAAATTTCTGAACGAATAGGCTGTTCCCAGAGTGCTGTATCAAGGCACCTCAGTGGGAAGTCTGTGGGAAGGAAAAAGTGTGGCAAAAAAATGCTGCACAATGAGGAGAGGTGACCGGACCCTGAGGAAAATTGTGGACTGAGTCTGGAGTAGAAACATCCAGAGCCACCGTGCACAGGCGTGAGCAGGAAATGGGCTACAGATGCCGCATTCCCCAGGTCAAGCCACTTTTGAACCAGAAACAGTGGCAGAAGCGCCTGACCTGGGCCACAGAGAAGCAGCACTGGACTGTTGCTCAGTGGTCCAAAGTACTTTTTTCGGATGAAAGCAAATTTTGCATGTCATTCGGAGATCAAGGTGCCAGAGTCTGGAGGAAGACTGGGGAGAAGGAAATGCCAAAATACCTGAAGTCCAGTGTCAAGTACCCACAGTCAGTGATGGTCTGGGGTGCCATGTCAGCTGCTGGTGTTGGTCCACTGTGTTTTATCAAGGGCAGGGTCAATGCAGCAAGCTATCAGGAGATTTTGGAGCACTTCATGCTTCCATCTGCTGAAAAGCTTTATGGAGATGAAGATTTCGTTTTTCAGCACGACCTGGCACCTGCTTACAGTGCCAAAACCACTGGTAAATGGTTTACTGACCATGGTATTACTGTGCTCAATTGGCCTGCTAACTCTCCTGACCTGAACCCCATAGAGAATCTGTGGGATATTGTGAAGAGAAAGTTGAGGGACGCAAGACCCAACACTCTGGATGAGCTTAAGGCCGCTATCGAAGCATCCTGGGCCTCCATAACACCTCAGCAGTGCCACAGGCTGATTGCCTCCATGCCACACCACACTGAAGCAGTCATTTCTGCAAAAGGATTCCCGACCAAGTATTGAGTGCATAACTGAACATAATTATTTGAAGGTTGACTTTTTTTTGTATTAAAAACTACACTTTCAGAATCTGTGAATAACTCAAAATGCCCCAGAACCGACTTGTGTCCCCTACTTCCCGTGATTGGTCACATATGTGTCCACTTGCAGTTTATTAAATAGTAATTCTATTTAACTTGATTTATTAAAATGTGTGCAATATTGTTAATAGAAACATCTATACTGTACTCAGCATGGTCAACAGAGTCCATTCATGTAAGTTATTTCCCATAACACTGTAGAATTTCCATAGAGTTTTTTTTGGATTTTGGTTAATTTTACAACATGTGGTGCATGTCCTTCCGCAATTTATTTGAACCCTTGAACCCAATTCAAGTAAATGGCAGGTGGGACTTTTTTTAGAAACACCCCAGGGTCCCGAAATTTGGATCGGTGGGTCCAGGGGCCACCCCGAGTGAGTGAACTTGAAGGTTTAGTTTTCCAGGATGCAGAAATAAATTCACACTGTCTGAATATGCTGATATTCAGGCTTTATTAATTTTGTTAAAAACTTTTTTAAAAAGTCTCTTCTGCTAGCATAAATTGGAATAAAAGTGGAGCTTTATTAATTAAGGATTGAAACGATGTTAAACCAAAACTTCCTATTGGAATACAGTGGGGGAAAAATTTTTTAAAATATTTAGGAGTTTTTATTGGGGATGAAACTGTTATGCAAAGGAACTGGGAAGGTATAATTGAGAAGTGAAATAAGATCTTAAAAACAAAGAAGCATTTTCTCATCACATTGGGATTAATTCTACTCGCATTACGGCACAACTTCTTCGGATATGGGAATCTGCTCTAAATGACCACGAGATACTTTTATTATCAGTATATAATAATGGACTGTGCAACCCAGATTTGGAATAGGGTTTTCCAGGATTGATTTTGCTCCCAAATTGGATGGATACGCTGGGTTTGTTTCTTGAAAAAGATGCTTTAAGTGTTGATTTTTTTTTCTGTGAAAGAAAGTTTTTATATAAATCCTGCATAATTGCTTTAAATAGGAATATTTTTAACACCAGAACAGATACACCTTGTCGTGATTTTTTTTAATTTGAGTGAAGACAAAAAAAAAATGATTTTTTACAAACCAGCGTTGATCAAAAAGACAATGTAGAATTGTTCATGGTGTTATTGCAGTTAATGCATTTATTTCTGTTTTAAACCCTGGAAATACTGACAGATGTCCTTTTTGTGATGACAGAGAGACTATTTTTCATGCTTTAAGTTGTCATAAACTTGACCTACAGTTTTCGGTCTTAAAATATGTCTTTAAAAGTTGCAATGAATTTTTCTTGCAAGAGGTTTTCATTTTAGGTTACAAATATGTTTCTAAGTGAAAATATGTTTGTCAGTTGCTTAATTTTGTTGTGGGACAAGCAAAAATGGCCATCTATATGAGCAGGAGAGAGAAAATGTCATAGAATATAGTTCAGACAGGAACCACTTTGGCAAGTTTACTTTAGTTTATTGAAAACAATTTATCTTTGGCGGTATGGTTCCTTATAGGGGTTCTTGCTCCCAGAATAATTGAACATACAAGAGCTTTAACATTAACCCCCTGGAACCATGAATTTAGAAATACATAATAATTAAGACTTTTAATAAAGTCTTTAAAGCAAACAGTGATAATCATGTAGATGTGGCAGAGGGACGTCTATCCTGTAGCCTGGTTATGAAGATGAGTGTCTCTCAACAGTGAGGTCCATGCCAGCTAAGATTTTGGTAGCCTTAGTGAGCTGAAACAAAGAAAACGACAGCCAGAAGGTGCGCAGTAATATGCTCATGCTTATAATGGGGAGGGAGGGAGGGTTGCGAGTCGTTGAGCATACTTACTGAGCAGTGGTACCACGTATATATACACATGTCCCGTGTCTAATAGGAGAGATGTGGTGATTGGAGCAATTTGACAGCTGACCGCATCAGCTGTTCACAGCCTTGCCTCCGTGTCCTGACTGAACTAACGCTGCGCTCGATTTCAGACAGGAACCACTTTGGCAAGTTTACTTGAGTTTATTGAACATAATTTATCTTTGGCGGTATGGCTCCTTATGGGGGTTCTTGCTCCCAGAATAATTGAACATGCAAGAGCTTTAACATTAACCCCCAAAACATAATGAGAGTATTACTGCCTGAAGAAGAACCCCCCAAAACCAACCTTGTCCAATCCTGCAAAGAGAAAAGTCAGTGTTATTGAGATATCCTTAATGTAGCCTACTGGCTAGGGAAGGGGTATCTCCCTTCTAATGCGGCAGAGAATAGCCGGCCTCCCTATAATTAAGGTAGCTAGTAATAGCAGCGAATGGTATTTTCTCCTGCGGGAGAACCGCAAATGAGCAGCATGTCCCTGAGCTTAATGCAGCCTATGGTAGGAGAGGGGTATTCTCCCCTCTAAAAAGTGAGGGAGAGAATAGCAAGTCCCTTCTTATTTTAAGTAGCAGGGGTGTTCAGCCTCTGCTAAAGGATGTACAGCAGTCCCCTGCAGCCATAGCAGCAAAGGGCGTTCTCTGCAGTTGCCTCTTCCTCATTCTTTTTATCCTCCTCATTCTTTCTAACAGATTGATACAGAATTCAGAAATATGTATTTCAATATGCAATAAAATAAAACTGTACACTTGAATTACTTGAATATATATGCACATACATTTTGGGGATGGTAAAGGTCTTGTCCACTGGGTGGTGCTGTGGCTGTTTAATTAGAGCACTTGTCCTGAGCAACAAGTGTGTGTGTGTGTTGGTAATTGGGAAGCACACGGTTTTTGAGTGGATTGTAAAAACTGAGTTTGCAAGGTGGATTGTAGTTGTATGTGGTCCATAAGGTATGGCTTTGTGTGTACATGTAAAAGTATGAAACTGAACATGAAACTGAACACTAAAAACCTAGAATTTCTTTTAGCATTCTTATTTACTTATTTAATTGCTTTATTATTAAGTAGATGTTACAATTCTTATGAGCTTGTGCATGACCGTGATTTGAGAAACCTGAAACTTCCACAAAATATGTAGGATTAGCCTAATCTCTGTGAGTAAAGGTTTTTCAAATGATAACTAAATATTCATTGAGTCTTAAATTCATAATGTGGACAGAGTATTTACGCTAATGTTGGCATTACTATTTTATTAAATATCAAATCCAGCAGAGCCTTTATCTTGATTTTATTATTGCCAACTACCCATCTTAATGAAACATTTATCTTAATTTAATTTGTTAAAAAAAGGCTAGTTTTTATTGGTGCGTTGATCTATGTTATAGGCTAAATGAGTCTAGACCTATTTGTGCCTAGAGAAAGTGCTGAGATATTACGTTGTCACAGAGGACTTATTTTATTTGTTTATTCCAACTTCCAAGTGGTCTAGTCTATGTTAGTTATGAATAAATTATGTTTAAACATGTATAAATGACTCATACTTGACAAAAGGCAAAAGAGCTGTGTGCGCACATCTGAATAATGTCGGGCTATAAATGGATTCGGGCTTTTAAAAAGCTGTCAAACAAAATTTACTTGTCAGGCTCGGGCCGAAACCTGTCGGGCTCGGGTCCTGTCGGGCATAACTTTTAAAGCCCGATTACAGCTCTAATCCCTACCTCTAAACCTATAATTTATTCCTAAAATCAGTGGGAAATGATAGCTGAATAACAAGGATGTAGAAGCACCTAACTCTGATTTTAAGCCGAAAACAGATATTTCCTGAAAAGTTAGTTCTCAATTCTGATTGGTTGATTGGAATGTTGTTCCAGGAACATGTACTTGGGGAAATCGTTCTTGGAGGCACACCAACACTAGACGTCATCAAATAATCTGCCACTGATACGAAAAACGTGACAGAGAGATAACAGGAGTACAGTTCAGGCTTTTTATTTATTTTTTGTCAAACTGGAATGCAAAAATACAAATATCGTTACAAAATGTTCACAAACGTATTTCCATTACTTACAAACATCCTCTAAAAACATGAAATGAAGCAACATCTTGCTCCATAAAATACTACAACTCTTAACAAATGCTATTGCCATAAAACACTGTTCTTTAGACCAAACCTATGATTTCTAGATTACATACAAATATATATTTATCTGTAAAAACACTGACAATAATAACTGTGTTGCATCGTGTTCTGTGGAGAGGTAGAACTGTGCAAATGAAGCAGACTTGATCCCTCGGTCAGAATCGAGGGGTCGAGGGATAGTCCAGATAAACTTCCCTTATCCAGACACACTTCAGTATGGCCGTGGGATTCCCCCGAGGGGAAGTGCTTGGGGAAGTTTGGGAGCGCGTGTCTAAAAGTGGTGTGGAACGCAGAATGTAATCTCAGGGTAAATGAGGTATATCTAGGTTATGTAAATCGTTTTTTTTTTTTTATTGTGTTGAACAGACCTTTTAGTGAATGTACATATGATTAATTTTGTTTTGTGAATCTTGTCTTGTCTTTTCTTCCATTAATCAATCATGAAACAGAACATATAACATGACCCAATGGTATTGTGTCTAACTCACTCAGATTCAAGAGAACAACGGCTGCAGTGTGTAAATCTATAACACTATATTGATCAGTCCATGTCGCCTCACACAGCTGCTTCAGTGCTTGGCTCTCCAGTGTTTGTAATGCTTTTGTAATTTTTTTCCTGTTTTTTGTTAAAAGAAACACGATCAGTTTCACCATGGAAGAACTGCTGAACATTCGGCAGAACACACCACAAGATCTTTTACTGGATTATAATTATTCAGACGTTTTACTGAACGTTGTTATCGGAGGTGCAGCGGCGCTGATCAAGCGCTTCAGGACGCGCAGACGGGGGAAGCGAGAGGGAGCGCTTGCCAGACTCAGGAAGCGTGGATTTCGAACGCCGTTGCCTAGCATCCATCTGGCAAATCTCCGCTCTCTACCCAACAAAACAAACTAACTCCTTCTTGCATATTTGGACAAATAAGGATTTCTCACACTCTGCTGCTCTGTGTTTCATGGGAATTCAGGTTTCATGGAAACCTGGCTGAATGACGCCATACCGGACAGCGCGCTCCATCTGCTGGACTTTCAGCTGTTTGGAGCAGATCTCAACGCAGAATCAACAGGGAAATCACGCGGCGGCGGGACATGCTTTAACATTAATGAACGCTGGTATACAGATGTAACTGTGTTAAAGAAGATGTGGTGTCCTGATCTATAAATGCTGTTTGTCAACTTCAAGCCATTCTATTCACCACAGGAGTTTCATTCGTTCATTCTGGTCAGTGTTTACATCCCTCCGCAAGCGCATGTGAGCTCAGCTTTACAGAAACTCACTGATCAGATCACAGAGACAGAACAACTACACCCAGACTCTGTTTTAATCATTCTTGGGGACTTCAACAAAGCCAATCTCTCCCGTGAACAGCATGTTACATGTCCCACCAGAGACAGTAATATATTGGATCACTGTTACACCACAATAAAGGACGCATATCACTCCGTTCCACGAGCAGCTTTGGGAAATTCTGATCACTGTATGGTTCATCTTATACCGTCCTACAAGCAAAAACTTAAATCTGCTAAACATGTAGTAAGGACTGTGAAGAGATGGACCAGGATTTACAATCTTGTTTTGACCTCACTGATTGGAGTGTTTTTGAAGCTGCTGCCACCGATCTGGACGAACTCACAGAGACCGTAACCTCATATATTAGTTTCTGTGAGGATATATGCATTCCTACCAGGACTTATTTATCATTCAACAATGATAAGCCATGGTTTACAGTAAAACTCAGACATCTTCGTCAGGCCAAAGAGGATGCCTACAGAAATGGGGACAGAGTCTTGTACAATCAGGCCAGGAACACACTGAACAAAAAGATTAGAGCAGCTAAAAAGACCTACGCTAAGAAGTTGGAAGACCAGTTTACTTCCAACGACTCAACTTCAGTGTGGAGAGGACTGAGGGCCATCACAAACTACAAGACACCATCCCCTTGCACTGAGGCTAATCAACGACTTGCTAACGACCTGAATGAGTTTTATTGTAGATTTGAAACCCCCAACACCCATTCTGACCATCTCCCTACACAACCATTAACACCTCCTGCAATCCCACCCTCCACACCTCCTGCTCTTCAAATCTGTGAAGATGATGTGCGCCAGGTCTTCAGGAAGAACAAAAGAAGAAAAGCCCCAGGCCCAGATGGTGTTACACCAGCCTGTCTGAAAATCTGTGCTGACCAGCTGGCCCCCATCTTTTCACAGATCTTCAACCGATCCCTGGAGTTGTGTGAAGTGCCTTCCTGCTTCAAACGCTCCACCATCATCCCCATCCCAAAGAAACCCAAGATAACAGGACTTAACGAATACAGACCTGTGGCTCTAACGTCTGTCGTCATGAAGTCGTTTGAAAAACTGGTTCTGGGTTATCTGAAGGACATCACTGGACCCTTACTGGACCCCCTGCAGTTTGCTTACCGAGCAAACAGGTCCGTGGATGATGCAATCAACATAGGATTTTACTTCATCCTGCAACATCTGGACAAAACAGGGACTTATGTGAGGATCCTGTTTGTGGACTTTAGTTCGGCTTTCAACACCATCATCCCAAAAACCCTCCAGATCAAACTGACCCAGCTCTCTGTCCCTAGCTCTATCTGTCAGTGGATCACAGGCTTTCTGACAGACTGGGGAAATTCATGTCAAATAGCTGCTTCACCAACACTGGTGCCCCTCAGGGCTCTGTTCTCTCCCCTCTGCTCTTCTCCCTGTACACCAACGACTGCACCTCTAAAGACCCCTCTGTCAAGCTCCTAAAGTTTGCAGACGACACTACAGTCATCGGCCTCATCCAGGACGGTGATGAGTCTGCTTACAGACAAGAGGTCGAGCAGCTGGCTGTCTGGTGCAGTCTTAACAACCTGGAGCTGAACACGCTCAAAACAGTGGAGATGATCGTGGACTTCAGGAGAAACCCCCCTGCTCTCCCCCCACTCACCATCATGAACAGCACTGTGACTGCAGTGGAGTCATTCAGATTCCTGGGAACCACCATCTCTCAGGACCTGAAGTGGGACAATCACATTGACTCCATTGTAAAAAAGGCCCAACAAAGGTTGTATTTCCTTCGCCAGCTGAGGAAGTTTAACCTGCCACGGGAGCTGCTGAAACAGTTCTACTCAGCCATCATTGAGTCTGTACTGTGTACTTCAATAACTGTCTGGTTTGTTTCAGCAACAAAATCAGACATCAGAAGACTACAGAGAACGGTTCGGACAGCTGAAAGGAATATTAGTGCTCCCCTGCCCACCCTTCAAGAACTGTATACATCCAGAGTGAGGAAAAGGGCTCAGAAAATCACTCTTGATCCCTAAAATCAAAGTTACCCCATCTTTGAACTTTTGCCATCAGAGCCGCAAACACCAGAACAGCAAGGCACAATAACAGTTTCTTCCCCCAGGCAATCTACCTCATGAACAGTTAAATGTTCCCCACTTATGCTTATAAACGTGCAATATCCTTATATTTATTTGTTAACCCTCCATCCTAGAACATTCCTGCATCTCACTCAATCCCATTCCATTATCATTTATAGCACAATTGTTTATACACTTATTTGTGTTTGTGCGTGTGTTGTTGTCTCTGTGTACTAGAATCATGAATTGTTTTAGCTTATGTCACTAAAACAAATTCCTTGTATGCGCAAGTATTCTTGGCAATAAAGCTCTGATTTTGACTAGTTTGTTGTTACTGGTCAAATTGTTTGAATTTTGTGTGCATTTAGTAAAAAAGGGCAAATTGGAAAAATGCCTCAATGCAATTCAAACTAACTTAATGTTGTTTGTTTTATCGTGGTCTTTGGCTCAAAAGGGTTCACAATTTGTTTTTGTTCTCTTTGTTGAATCTTACATGGAGAGGAGATTGAGGAAATAATCAAACGAAACGGTCAACTAACGGATGACAGTTAATTCTCTTTTAAACCCTGCTGTTGTTAAAGCTAACGAAGAAAGACATCAAATGACAATAATGAATTAAGATTCTATAAGAATCATAAGAAATATCTGTGTTAACACACAGATATGACAAATATGGCTAAATGTACACAATAAGTGGACAGATGTTGGAAGAGAGAACAGGAAGAGAGTCCTGTTGTCTCAAGCACAGAGCTCCAGCAGCGTCCCATCATGCAGCTTTTCTCTGTGCTTTTGGCTGCTCATCTGAAGGTCAGTGTGTGTGGTGGATCTGTGACTGGAGTCCTCCTCTGTGGAGTAAACGCCTGAGTCTCCACTGCTGTGTCGGCTGTGTGTACTGGAGTCCTGTTCTCCAGCGTTTGATTCCTCATTCACTGCCACAGCGTCCAGCTCAGTCCTGACCAAGACCAGCGGCACACACACAGACACTGGACACTCTGGAGACAGCAGCTGCGGCTTCTCGGACTCACTGAACAACAGCTGAAGAGAGAGAGAGAGAGAGCATGTATTTAAATGATAGGGGGAACCCTCGAGGATCAGAAGAACACAGAACTGTAGATGGTTTTAGAAAGAGAAATCTGTTCTAACACTCCACACTCTTTATCAGCGTAAATAATACATTTCTGCCATTATTATTCTAAAGCAATATTTTACACAAACAGTGTTTAAAGAATAATTTTGAAGTGAACAAAATATGGGTAATTCTAACCCTACACTCATAGTATTTAAAAGAATAGATCCCATCCACAGACACCAGATACTTACTTCATCTAGAGCTAATGTTGAATTGAATCATTGCTATTGATCCCTAAACATACAGACCTTTTTTACATTTCAGGGATTTTCAGCAGCGGAAGTCAAGGTTGGGTTAACTTTGACTTCCGCTGTGAATGAGTGAATGAGAGAGTACCACAAACATCGTTATTGCACTGCCATTTGCTCAAATAGCAAAAGAAGAGCTCCACGATAGTGTTTTCATAACCTTCAATGATAGGACAAATATTGAGAGACACTGATCATGAAGGTCAGAGGAGAGAACGATGTCAAATTGACCACCCCTCCCACAGACGCTGCATCAGAAACACCCTTGCATTGGCGTTTACTAGTAACGACTTATGAATTATAACAGTGAAGTGAAAACAGGCCATTTTTAATCAGATTTGCCATTTCTGACATAAGCAAATCAAAATAATATTTTCTGAGGTCATCATGATTAGCTGTTCAGTCTTAATCGACCAGAGTGAATCAAATAATAAGATACAAACAGACTGATGAGGTCAGATCAGTGATTTCCAGCTAGTCCCTAGACACGGTTCTTATAAGATTCACCCGAGAGCATACTGCTGAATAAGATTAGCTTTCCCCTTCTTTATTCTTTATAACCTGAGAATGCAGCGACACATACCTGGGGTTACGCCGCAGATAACCGCAGTGAATTACAACGCTGCGTGTTCGGCTGTACGCTCAGTAGCGCCTCCACGGACGAAAAAACAAATGATTATGTCTAAATACACTGTTCTGGTGAGTGACCTTGTAAATGTGGTCTTAAATGTTATTAAGACTTAAATTACTGTGAAGAGTTGGGGAAAAAAATTTGATGTGTGTCCTGTGCATCAGGTTTTAAAGAGACGGCGTTGATTTTAAAGTAAAACCCACTGAAGTCTTCTGTCATTGATGAAAATCGGACTAATATACATAAATGAATAAATGTGTGTGTGTGTGTAAATTCATTCTCTGCCAGCAGGAGGCGCTTGTAGAGCAGGAGAGAGAAAGAGGTTTCTCCAGTAACGGCTGTAATCAGATAAGAGCTGCTATTGTATGTAACAATTGTATTGTCTGTCTTTAAAGGGGGGGTGAAATGCTATTTCATTCATACTGAGTTTTTTACACTGTTAAAGAGTTGGATTCCCATGCTAAACATGGACAAAGTTTCAAAAATTAAGTTGTACGTTTGAAGGAGTATTTCTGTTCCAAAAATACTCCTCCTGGTTTGTCACAAGTTTGGGAAAGTTTTTTCCGAGCATGGCTCTGTGTGACGTTAGATGGAGCGGAATTTCCTTATATGGGTCCTGAGGCACTTCTGCCGGAAGAGCACGTGCTCCCGTATAGCAGAGCACTGAGAGCACAACAGACTTCACTGATCAGAGCGAGAGCGTCGCCAAATGTCACAAAAGAAGTGTGTTTTTGGTTGCCAGGGCAAGACAACCCTGCACAGATTACCAAAAGAGAAACAGCATTAAGGGACCAGTGGATGGAGTTTATTTTTACAGAGCATCAACGGAGTTGTGCAAGTGTTTGTGTTTGTTCCCTGCATTTCGAAGATGCTTGTTTTACAAACAAGGCCCAGTTTGACGACGGATTTGCGTATCGTTTATTTCTTAAGGATGATGCAATCCCAACGAAAAAGGATCACGATTGTGTGTTGGAACCGCAGGCGGTGAGTAAAACTGCTTCAAATATCTCTGTGTTATTAACTTAGCTATCAGCGCGTAAGCACATCAAGTAAACAACATGCGATGTTGTCATCAAACTGCACTTTCCACATGTACAGCTTAAAAAAAAAAAAAAAAAGACGACAAAGTGGAACTTAGTCATTTTCCAAAACCGCTAAGCAAATATATACAGTTTCAGTACATACCACATAGAGACGCTGTTGCTGATGCTACTCTTTTTAAATTTCAGCCTCTGGATCTGTGTCACAGCTTCCAGACGCGCTCAACACAAAATCCTACTGGCGCTCGTGATTCTTTAGCTCCGCCCACACGTCACGCCTCTAGGCGCTCGTGTTTTTCCGGGAAAAATGGTACAGACTATCTTTCTCTTATGAATATAATAAAAATAAAGACTTTTTGGAGTTATGAAGGATGCAGTACTACTCTATAGTACTCAAGATTAACAGGATAATGAGTGAAAACGAGCATTTCACCCCCCCCCTTTAAAAGAGTTTGGTGTATTTCCTCTTTTTGATGTAGCCACGTCTCAGTGCTTTTATGAAGAGAGCGCATCTACGCACCTTTCGGACAGCACACAAAGGACCAGGTTGACCGTTACTTAAAAAAAACCTGGAACCATTACGGTTTCATTTTTTCTGTAGGGACTTGGTACCAAAGTACCGGGTCTTCTGACAACACTAGTAGTAATAACTGCCTGATTTTGCAGAAATCATTTTTTTGGATGGTAAATTTTCTCATGTCACCAGCCATTGGCAGGTGTGGCAAAAAGTTACTTTTAGGCCCTGTTGAGAATCATAGAAACCTTGTGGTTAGAAGTAGATCCTCTTAATTCAGAAACATTGTAGAACTGAATCCTTGTTTTTTTTTTTTGTCTTTTAATAATTTTGAAGTTGTTATGCATGCTTTTATTACATCCAGACTGGACTATTGTTACTCATTGTATTACAGTGTTTCTCATGCCTCACTTTCACACCTGCAGTTGCTTCAAGATGTTTTTTATAAGGGTTTAAATAGGTTAGCACCCTACTTCTGCAGTTACTCATGTTATCTAGGCCATTAAGATCGTTTCAGTAAAATCTTGGTTAAAGTCGAAAGGCGTTCTCAGTTGCAGCTCTTCTCTTATGGAACAGCTTACCTCTTCACATTAGATATATTAGATATCGTTGTAATTTTTATTTATTTTATAATCCTAGATTGTGTGAATGTGTGCCCTGGTATGTAAAGCCAACATGTGCTATTTGGCTCTGGTCCAGAGACACGATTGGACGGAGCAGATCATATACGCGAGTCGGCATTTATTAAAAACATTTGCAACTACACCGCTTCAGCATGATTATGACCACTATTTTGTTTTACAAAGAGTTTTATATTGAATCTAGGGGGTACCTAGCTCAACGTCTCTGGCCCAAGCAGCTATCATCACAACGCCATTGGCTACTTTAGAAAGGGGGCGGGGCTGTCGATTTGTTATAGAATAACACTGCTTGTTTCAAGGCACTGCATTTTACAGTGAGGGTAAACTTTTGATAGGACTAAAAGGGCCAGGAGCACTCAGGAAAAAAATAAATAAATATGTGAAAAAAACCTTGAAGTCAACAGAGGACGAGCTGGGACAAAGAGCTAGATGAGAAATAACTTAAGGTAGAGGAGGCTAAATCTAATCCTACTCTATGCAGCAATTATGAGTCAGGAGACTATGCATCTTACTGTGCATGTAAAATATATCAATCAGAACTTCTGTCTTTATTCCTGAAGAGAGCTGATAAATGTATTTTGATAAACAGTTCATCAACGCATAACTACTAGAATGTATAAATTGACCTGAGATGCATCAAATGCATTTAAAACCTTATGAAACATAACATTTTGGAGCAGGTAACAGAGTATAAATGTTCTGTACCTCCTGAATGTGATCCGGGAGTTGAATGGCTGGGTAGAAGGTGTTCTTGAGGAGCGTGAACATCTTGTAAAAGCAGAAGTACAACAGCAGGAAGAACAACAGCAGACCGATCAGGACGTACAGAAATGTCTCCCAGTACGGCATCTGACCTGAAATCACACACAGCGTTCAGTCGTAATGTCACCGTATGCCACACTGTTCATCTGACAGAAGAATCACTTGTCATCATGAGCACTGCCTCTGCCTTATGAAAGCCATACATGCAGGCTATAAATGCTCATTAATGTGGATGAACAACCATGTAAAGTATTTAAAAGAACTCACAGGTATGAGTGATACATTTGTGACCCGTCACGGAAACCAGTGACACAAGTCGGCAGCACAACTTGAGCAAAATGAGAAAGAAACGTTTTTTTGTTTTTTTTTGTGATTTTCGTTTTTTTTTGGAGAATCTGTTAGTTGATATCACAAAGAAGCCTCTCCGTGTTTGAGATAGCAGTATTGGTTTATTTAAAAGCGTACATTTTGAGGTTGAAATCAGCTAGTTTGTCGGAGATTCTAGCACGCAGTAGGGGCGTTTCATTGTCTGTCTGTATTTCCATACTGGATAAGCCGGCTTTTGTTTCTTTTGTTATTGCCCCCGTCCTCCGAGGGAAGCGTGGCTACTTAGTATGCAGCGATCTGGCCGGCTCTAGCTGATATCAAAATTCAGTGGAGATGTACGCCGCAAAGATGAACGCAGATGAGCTGAACCGTGGCCGTTACACCGAAAATGTTTTGAAGTACTTCTTCGACAAGCCGGATGCTCATGAACAAGCGCTCACTGATTCTGAAGACGATCTGAGCAACGATGAAAGCGGCATAATAAGACTGTATAATATCCCTAATCTACAACTGAGCGAAGATGACGATGAGGAAGAATGTATTGGACTGGCGTCAGACGAGTTGGACAGTAAGATATCAGAGGCTTTATCGATAGCAACATTTGATGGGGATAAAGACAAAGAAATGGGGAAAATGTAAACATTTAGAGGCAAACAGACGCACAGTGCAAACTTCGGATCTGCAAGAATACTTTCTGTTTCTTATGGGGTGAGTTTCCATAAACATCAAAGTATGTCGTTTTGTGTTCATTCTAAGAACACGTACACGTTATCTCATGTTTAGTCCATGTTTAGACCTTCATATCTACCTATTGTTATTAGCTAGCTCATAGCTCATCGGTTATCACAGAATCCTGTTAAAAAAGTCCTAATGCTACACAATGAAATCAATTCACCAAGTTTTATGTGGAAAACCAGCAAATAACAAATAAAATTAGCATCAATATGTACTTTTTGTTTACATAAACATTAAAATAATAACATTAAAAATGATGGCCACATTTGAAAGATTAAAGATTTTTTATAAAAAGATAAAACTCACATATTTCAGCCTCTAAATCATTTTTATAAAAGTAAAAAAAGATAAATTACTGACATTTACAATGCACACTCCTTTATTATTAATAGTATGCGGTCTGATTTTTCCCGTTGTGTCTATCGTTGCTATGCAGGGGGTATAGCTTATCTAAATGAGATGTAAATGAGCCCCTTTGTCACTCGCAGCAGTGAGAACTGCACGATGTTTAAAGGCTATTTTCTGCTTTTTGAGCTTTTTTGAGTGCCTCCCTTCAAATGGCCACAACTTCTCCAAATATTATCAGATTTCCATGTGTTACACATCGTTGGAAAGCTTGGAGACTACACTTTCAGAATCTGCGAATAACTCAAAATGCCCCAGAACTGACTTGTGTGCCTACTTTCCGTGTTTGGTCACATTTATTAAATTAATCATTCTCCCAAAACAGAAGCCTTTACTAGGTACAGTTTGAGGTTAAACTGTGTCACTGGAGCACTGTTTGTTTTTTATTCTATTGGCTGCGAGTGTTACATATATTTGATTCAGTCTGACATTACTTGTGTGTGTGATGGAGCTGCTGACCTTCAGTGTGTGTGCACTGTGTGTCGCTGAAGACACTGCTCTTGTTATGCAAGACATCACGGCTCTGAACTCTCACACAGTACCACGTCTGTCTGTACAGCTCAGTCAACATTACCAGATTGTTCTTCGTCTCCAGAACTTTAGCCTTCTGCAGGGATAGAGCAGGAAATGATGTCACTCAGCAGTGTTATTTATTCAGTAATACTGCATTAAAAACAAAACACATCAGTCATGGCCATAAAATAAGGTGGTCCGTTAACGTTAGGGCTGTGCGATATGGACAAAAAAAACCTTCACGATTTTTTGATCAATTTTGCGATTTCGATTTTAATCACGATTTTGACAAACATAGACATGCTTTACAGTCATAAATGCATTCAGTATAAATTTTAAACATTTCCAAAAGAAAACCAATGAGAGATTTATCAAATGTCTCTAGAACAGACATAAGTCAAAATAATCACTAAGTAAAGATGTCAAACAAAATGTCTAGACATATGGAAAAAAATAAAAAAAATAAAATAAAACCATGTTCAGGGATCTTTTTTTTTTTTTTTTCTCTCTCCATGCATTGGTCAGAGCTCACTGTAGCAGTACCTCAGGTGTTATACGTTTTGCCCAATATATTTATTGCCCAACTGTCACGTACTCCATCTGCAGTGCGTATACAGTAAGTTATGTGTAAGCGGTTCAGAAGCACCACTCGCACCAGTGATGCGCGGGTCAATGTATTAATAACCCGCCCGCAACTCGGACTGCAAAAAAATAAAATAAAATATTGTACCCGACTCGCATTTTTAAAAAGCAGTAAATTATCATCGTAGCGTCATTGGGCTATAGGAACGTAGGCAAAACTAACTAGGCAAAAAAACAAACAAACAAGACTTAATATATCATAATTTTGTCAAGAATTATAAACAAATGGTCAGTAAACTCATAATTTGTACTAAAATAATCTAGTCTGGCTATGTCTGCATGCCCGTAGGCAGGGAGGGTTCGGGTGGTTCGAACGAACCCCCCCTCACTGCCAAAGGTCCAGAATTTAAGTCTTTTTTTTTTTTTCATGCATCGGCTCTGAATAATGATGGGGGGGGGGGGTGTATTTTTTTATTATTATTATTAAAATGATTTCTCTATTTTTTCCACTCAATAGTCTACAATACAATAGCCATATAAGCGTAGTGTAATTATAATAATAAAACATAGTAGGAAATTATTATATTTTTAATTATATTAAATACAGTTGTTGTTATAATCATGGCCGTAGCCAGCTATGAGGTAAATTGTTCATGTTCGGGAAAAAATAGTTCTCTGATTGACTAATTTTCTGCTAAACTCCTCATATGAATGTCTGCATGTATAATTCAGAATGTTTAGCGTCCGTGGTATGAAAATAATCGCTGCGAGACGCTTCCAAAGTGAACGAGTCTTCAGAGAGTTGAGAGCGAGAGACGCAGCATCCATGTTGTTAGATCCAGCTATTATTAGGGGGTTTTTTTACTTGTTTTTCCACTTAATTTAACACTTTAGAAAGTTAATAAAGTAGGAAGTTGAGGTTTAGGGTCAGCTATAACTTTATAATTTCCAAAATATCTGAAATAATTTCAGTCCATTTTATTTATTTATAGGTTTTTGTTTATTTTAATAGAAAATCTGGCAACATTCCTTCTCCCTGCATTAGTCTGGGAGTTATCAAAAAAGTGAGCGGCTATTTACACTAAGTGCAAATAGGAGAAAAAGATTCAAACATCCACTGATGCTCCAGAAGGAAACAAGATGCATTAAGAGCTGGGGGGTGAAAACTTTTGAACACAATGAAGATGGCCAAATTAGTCTTATTTTGTTGAAATATTTTTTTTTTCCATTTAGTTCTGCCCTTCGTAAGCAACAGAAGATACTTGTATGTTTCCCGGTACACAAATTAAGTACAATTTACCTTGATCTTCAAATTCCAAAAGTTTTCACCCCCAGCTCTTAATGCATCTAGTTTCCTTCTGGAGCATCAGTGAATGTTTGAATCTTTTTAAATAGTTATGTTTGAGTCCCTCAATTGTCCTCAGTCTGAAAAGATGTATCTCAAAATCATAAAGTCACTGCTGGAAAGGGTTCAGATATGCAAAGATGCTGGAAAACTGAAGAATCTGCAGGAGTTTAAAGATTTTTATGAAGAACGCTGCTCAGTTTAACTGTTCAGAACAAACAAGGGACTCATGCACAACCATCACAAAACAGAAAGACAGTCGAGGATCATCAGGTAACAGAACACAGTATTAAGAACCAAGGGTTCCCAAACTTTTGAGTAGGGTTATTTTAATAATTTCAGCATTTTTTTTGTCTTGTGGACTAAATGTTAATATCTTTTATGCACAATATCTTACTCAGGACAGTACTAAATAAAATATAACATGCATTTAGTATGATCTCTCTTATTTTTTGAAAATTACTCATTTTCACAGATTCTGCAAGGGGTGCCCAAACTTTCGAGCCCCACTGTATAATTTATTATTATTATTGTTGTTGTTAAGTTAGTGTTCATAAACAAGTTATGTATGGTCTTTTAAGAATTTCAAGTTAATAATTTCCGAACAATATTTTTAAAGCTTGTGTAATGTGGTGCCCCCCTAGTTGTTGTGAATGGTTGGTGCCCCTGGGCACTGGCCCAAGGGCCCTTATGGATAATCCTGCTCTGGGTGCGCTGCATCCTGATTGGTTCAGATAACATACTGCGGGAGGTCAGGGCCGCGGAAAAACGTGCTATAAAGCGATTTAGAAATCGCGCACTCTCAAATCGTGATTTTATTTCGATTTCGATTAATCGCACAGCCCTAGTTAACATGACTGAATACATCAGGTTTTTTTCTGAAATAATAAACTAGTCTATACTTCCAATGCACTTACCATTTCAGCCTAGACTAAAAACAGCAAACACTTTTAACTCATGAACATATTTTGTTTTGAAACCAATCACCTGTGCGATGGGCAAATGCTCAAATTCTCTGATGACTAAGCATCACTTTGATGACCAGCATCAGTGATCATTTATGCTGCTATGCTCCAATCACCCATCACACAGCAGTGGAGTAACACAAACCTACAGGCTAGTGTCAGAGTTCACCTCTCAGTGTGCTGTGAGAAGCCCAATACTGGATTTACTTTATACACTTACTGAAACTGCACAATATCTAAATAACAATGATCATCATTATACCTAGTATTATTATTATGAGTATTATTTCTTCTTTGTTTTACATTTTTCAAAGTCACACATTAAAAAAAAAAGTTCCCTAAACATTCCCACGTTACAGACTTGAGACAATAAAAACTAGAACTAGTTTGAACTAGAAAATTTTGAGAGTAAAGAATCTGGTTTGAGATAAGAAACCACAATCTTTCTACAGGATGTGGTCACGTTACTTAACAGCATTTCCGAAATTGAAACTGAAGATGGTGAAGTGCATTGTGTTCCAAGCTTCTTCTAGTCTCAGCAGTCACCACATACAGACAGTATCCACAAGCAGCTGTGCTTTTGGCGTGAGTGTGCACAGATACCTGAGGCTCTTCAGAGCGTCTCCAGTACTGGATGAGGTAGCTCAACTTGTCTTCTAGCAAAGTTTTCATGGACTGGTTAGTGCTGCTCAGAGGATCGGTGATGATGATCTCTAGATCTCCTTTAACCGGGCTCAGCTTCACGCTGGAGGGAGGACCTAAAGCAGCTGAGAACATTAGAAAAGAGCCGGGGTCAGCATCACAGAATCAAACGCCAGTGCCAGGAACAGAGAGACAGACTTCTAACAGAATAAGAGAAAGACTGACAAACAGAATACTGACAGACAGACTATTGACAAAGAGACTACTGGAAGACAGAGACTGACACAAAGAGACTAACAGACAGACAGACTACTGACAGTCTACAGACAGACAGAGACTACCGACAGACAGACAGACAACTGACAGAGTCTACTAACAGACAGACAGACAGACTACTGACAGAGTCTACTAACAGACAGACATACAGAGACTACCGAAAGACAGACAGACAGACAGACAGAGACTACCGACAGACAGACTACTGACAGAGTCTACTAACAGACAGACAGACAGAGACTACCGACAGACAGACAGACAGACTACTGACAAACAGAGATAGAAAGATTAATGACAGACATACTACTGACAAACATACTTCTAACAAACAGATAGAAAGACTAATGACAGATATACTACTGACAAAAAGAGACTGACAGACAGACTACTGAGACATACTACTGACAAACAGAGAGACTGACAGACAAATGACAGACATACTACTGACAAACAGAGACCGACAGACTAATGGCAGACATACTACTGACAAACATGATACTGACAGAGACAGACAGACTAATGACAGACATACTACTGACAAACAAAGAGACTGACAGACAGACTAATGACAGACATACTACTGACAGAGACAGACAGACTAATGACAGACATACTACAGACAAACAGAGATAGAAAGACTAATGACAGACATACTACTGACAGACATACTACTGACAAACATACTACTGACAGAGACAGACAGACTAATGACAGACATACTACTGACAAACATGCTACTGACAGAGACAGACAGACATACTACTGACAAACAAAGAGACAGACAGACTAATGAAAGACATACTACTGTCAAACAGAGATAGAAAGACTAATGACAGACATACTACTGACAAACATACTATTAACAAACAGATAGAAAGACTAATGACAGATATACTACTGACGAAAAGAGACTGACAGACAGACTACTGAGACATACTACTGACAAACAGAGAGACTGACAGACATACTACTGACAAACAGAGACCGACAGACTAATGGCAGACATACTACTGACAAACATGATACTGACAGAGACAGACAGACTAATGACAGACATACTACTGACAAACAAAGAGACTGACAGACAGCCTAATGAAAGACATTCTACTGTCAAACAGAGAGACTGACAGACAGACAGACTAATGACAGACATACTACTGACAGAGACAGACAGACTAATGACAGACATACTACAGACAAACAGAGATAGAAAGACTAATGACAGACATACTACTGACAAACATACTACTGACAGAGACAGACAGACTAATGACAGACATACTACTGACAAACATGCTACTGACAGAGACAGACAGACATACTACTGACAAACAAAGAGACTGACAGACAGACTAATGACAGACATACTACTGACAAACAGAGATAGAAAGACTAATGACAGACATACTACTGACAAACATACTATTAACAAACAGATAGAAAGACTAATGACAGATATACTACTGACAAACAGAGACTGACAGACATACTACTGACAAACAGAGACCGACAGACTAATGGCAGACATACTACTGACAAACATGCTACTGACAGAGACAGACAGACTAATGACAGACATACTACTGACAAACATGCTACTGACAGAGACAGACAGACTAATGACAAACAGAGACTGACAGACAGACTAATGACAGGCATACTACTGACAGACATACTACTGACATACACTACTGACAGAGAGACAGACATACTACTGACAAACAGAGAAAGACTAGTGACATATATACTACTGAAAAAAAGAGACTGACAGACAGACTACTGATACATACTACTGACAAACAGAGAGACATACTACTGACAAACATGCTACTGACAGAGATAGACAGACTAATGACAGACATACTACTGACAAACATGCTACTGACAGAGACAGACAGACATACAGACCAACAGACTAATGGCAGACATACTACTGACAAACATGCTACTGACAGAGACAGACAGACTAATGACAGACATACTACTGACAAACATGCTACTGACAGAGACAGACAGACTAATGACAGACATACTACTGACAAACAAAGAGACTGACAGACAGACTAATGAAAGACATACTACTGTCAAACAGATACTGACAGACAGACTAATGACAGACATACTACTGACAAACAGAGATAGAAAGACTAATGACAGACATACTACTTACAAACATACTACTGACAGAGACAGACAGACATACTACTGACAAAGAGACTGACAGACAGACTAATGAAAGACATACTACTGTCAAACAGAGAGACTGACAGACAGACTAATGACAGGCATACTACTGACAGACATACTACTGACAAACAGAGATAGAAAGACTAATGACAGACATACTAACAAAAATACTACTGACAAACATGCTACTGACAGAGACAGACAGACATACTACTGACAAACATGCTACTGACAGACATACTACTGACAAACAGAGATGGAAAGACTAATGACAGACATACTACTTACAAAAATACTACTGACAAACATGCTACTGACAGAGACAGACAGACATACTACTGAAAAACATGCTACTGACAGAGACAGACTAATGACAGATATACTACTGACAAACAGAGACTGACAGACTACTGAGACATACTACTGATAAACAGAGAGACTGACAGACAAATGACAGACATACTACTGACAAACATGCTACTGACAGAGACAGACAAATGACAGACATACTACTGACAAACATACTACTGACAAACAAAGACTGACAGACAGACTAATGACAGGCATACTACTGACAAACATACTACTGAGCGAGACAGACAGACTAATGACAGACATATTACTGACAAACAGAGATAGAAAGACTAACGACATACATACTACTGACAAACAGAGACTGACAGACTACTGACAGAAAGACTAATGACAGACATACTACTGACTAGGGCTGGGCAATATATATAACGATATGATCATGCGCATCTAATCAGTAAAGCTGCTTCCTTGATCAATGCTAAAAGCAGCTTTACTGATTAGATGCGCATGATCATATCGTTAGATATATCGCCCAGCCCTACTACTGACAAACAGAGACTGACAGACAGACTACTGAGACATACTACTGACAGAGAGACTGACAGACAAATGACAGACATACTACTGACAAACAGAGACTGACAGACAGACTACTGAGACATACTACTGACAGAGAGACTGACAGACAAATGACAGACATACTACTGACAAACAGAGAGACAGACTAATGGCAGGCATACTACTGACAAAACATGCTACTGACAGACACAGACAGACTACTGAGACATACTACTGACAAACAAAGAGACTGACAGACAGACTAATTACAGGTAGTGTTGTCATGGTACCAAAATTTCAGTATTCGGTACCGATACCAATGAAAATCCACCAAAGCAAAACACAAACATATGCTAATTTAATTTTTTTTTTACTTTTTAGCACAAAAAATAAAACCAATGCCATTCTTTATACTTACAATTGTGTTTAAAGTTTTTCTACAAGTTACACAATAATGAAAAACAGTAAATAAGTTTAATAAATTTATTTTTGGTAAATAAAGGGGATTTGCTATTAAAATTAAAACATGGAAGAAATATTGTGATTTATTTCTTTAAAAAATAAAGCTTTATAATTTTTTTCAACAGTAGCAGTATCACATACATTTTACTAAATAATAGTAATATTTTTAGTACAATGCCTTTATGTAAAAATTAACTTTTAGGCCTAATGAATGCATATTTGTCATTTTAACTGAACTTAAGACTGGTGGTGATGTTTAATATATTTTTGGTCATTGAGGGTTTCTGTAAAAAAAAAAAAAATAGTAATAGATCATATTAATTATTATTAAAAGATAATACTACTACTATTTCTACTATCATACTAATGTATATACAATGCACTATGAATTGATGAGCTGCTGGGTTCATGAATATTAATCACGTTGTCTGCGTTCGATCAAACTGATTTGCTGAAATCAAAACAGGGACGGTACAAGATCAGCTCCAGCCAATGAAATTGCCATTTGCGCATTAGCTCCGCCCACTACCGGAGAAACCGCTATGTCTTCTGCTTGTTTGAAAATGAATATGAATAATTCTAAAATGAACTCCATTTTGACAGGAGAAGAAAACAAAGAATAGTTTACATACAGCGTGTCGATTCAGCGTGGTAAGACTCTCGCTCTCTCCCTCTCTTTGCATGTGTGAGACGATGAGAGTTCAGATCGCTTGATAGAGAGATAACTCTGAAGCTCAGAAGCTGAAATTAATGCAAGCGCCATGCGCTTCAGTCTATGTAGTAAACAAACCCGCACGTCTCTGCCATTCATTAATTCAAACTTTTTGCGGCTTAACATTTACAGATACTGGTCCATATGGAGATTTGATTTGATCAATTTATGTTAACACAAATTCCATGACTGTCCATATTAAAATGTAAGTTTCATTTTCATGACTGGATTTTGAGATTCCGTCCTCGTTCTCTGCTTCGTGGAAATCATAGCGCTGAACCGGGTTTGAACGGGACCTCTGTACTACCGGTACTTAAAGAAACCTGATACAGTCACATTTAAAAAAATTTTGGACCGACTTGGTACCAAAGTACCGGGTCTTTTGACAACACTAATGACAGACATACTACTGACAAACACAGACAGACAGACAGACAACTGACAGACGGACAGAGACAGACTGCTGAGAGACAGACAGACTACTGATAAGCCCCTTTCACACTGCCATTCCGGCAAATACACAGGTAAAGTATTCCTGCAATTGTTCCCTGGTCACTAGATTTTGCACTTTCACACTGCCAGTGTTGACCCGGGATATGTGCGTGCTTTCACACACAACCCTTGAAGATCCTGTAACGACACGTGACATCAGCGCGTGACGTGTAATGTACGAGTCGAAAACGCTTGGCACGTTATACTTTCACTGAAGCAAGTGAACGATCTCGGCGTCAGCGCGGAAAGTGAGGAACTAACTGATCTCTGCTTCATTACAGTTTGCACACGTTTTCGTCGCGAACGTTGATCTTCCTTCAAAACAGCGGATAAAAAAGTCGCGCGATCACTTCGACACGGCATTAAATCTGGCTATTGTTCACAGAGTGCTCGTCCCGGGTCGAACCCCGCAATGTTACAAGGTCCCCGACCCGGGTTCAATGTGGTAATCAATCCTGGGACGTGGTTGCTTTCACGCAGAAGGCGACCCGGCAATGTTCTGGAAATATTGCGGCTCCGTCGTGCAGTGTGAAAGGGGCTCTAGACACACAGATAGACATTTAGATGGCTCACCATGATCCTCAGGACAGAAACTGATCTGGACCCAGCTGGAGGACTGCTGTTTTGTGTTGGCCCGCACACGCAGCAGAAAAGAGATTTTGTAATGCAGTATAGCTCCAGTGAAATCACAGTGATGCTCCAAAACATTGACACACACCAATCTCCATTTCTTCTCATTACTGGCCTTCCGGGACTGATACTCCCTGTTGGAGGAAAGGACGACATGAGTGCACTTGATCTGACAGTACAGCAGTGCTTCCCGAGCCCGTTCCTGAAGCCTGTTCCCCAGTGCTGTCTCCATCAAACACATGATTCAGCTCATCAGCAGACACTGAAACGAGTCTGTCAGATAAGTACATGTTGGACGTGGTTGTATGGGGCTCCAGGAACAAGCTTGAAAAGAACAACAAAACAGTTCAGGTGTTCATCCGATCCTGGACAGATGAGTACCTCAGACAGGGTTTTTGCTACATTGAAAATTTTTTGGTGGCCGCCAAAACGATTTTTTGTCCCGCCAAAGCCTTATTTGATCTGTAATTGGATTTTGTGAATGAAGCAGGCTACTGACGCAGTGACGGAGAGAAAGAGCACATCGCCCCTCCCCCGCGCCCGCACTCTCCGTCTTCAGTTCTGTCTTTGCCCTCTCCCTCACATCAAAATCAACTGATCCAAAGGTCCTGTGTCCACCACAGAGTGGCAGCTGCTTTAGGGGCCGTTCACATATCGCACCTAAAAACGCAAGGAAAAATGCTAGGCGCACCGCTTTCTCCTTCTTTCCAAAGCGCTCGGGCAGTTGTGCTAACGCCCACAGCGTTCACAGAGTGGCACAGCGTTTTCTTCAGTTGAGACGCTTAGGTTGCTATGATACGGAATATCCGCTAAACTGTTACTTTTATCTGATTTTGGTAGATTTTTTCCGAATAAAATGCTCTGGATGCTAAGAGACCAGTAATATTAATTTCTATTCCATTTTTGTTGTTGTAGCGCTTGTTGACACGTCGTAACAAAATGACAGAGATACAACCCTCCTGCGCTCTGATTGGTTAACTGACTAGAAAGTGACAGTGATGAGCGCAACGTTTTATCCAAAGTTGAACATTCTTAAACTCTCTGCGGAGAAAAATAACGCCCGAACGCTCAGCGCGAAAAAGACGCTCAGCGCTCGGCACGCTCCTGGCATTTTAAAAAACCCGGCACTCCCCTTGAGAACTGCAGAAAATATATACTAGCCACGGGGGAAAACACTCTGGTGGACACAGGGCTTAAAGGTCGGAAGACGAATCCATGTTTCACGTGTTTAATCGGAAATTATTTCTGCTGAATTACCGCTGGGTGCAGTCAAAAAAAAAAACTGCCTTATCTCTTACAACTTGTGACAAGCATTCCACACATGCAGCGGACATAACTTTAAATAAACGCAATAAAAAAAAAAAATCTATCCAGTTATGAAGTGTTTTTGTGTGTGTGTGTGTGTGTGTGTGTGTGTGTGTGTGTGTGTGTGTTGACAAATCTTTCGAGATGTCCTAACAGCCAGGATTCCAACACAACACGTCCGCTAAAGTCCGATTCGTGACTTAATGACTCTTTTGAGCCGATTCATTATAATGAATGGTTAAAGCATTTGGTCTGCCCGTCAGTGTCTGAATCGGTGTATAACAAATCATTACTTCTTAGAAGAACATACACATCTGAAATGAGAAATTGTGCTTACATCATTTAGCAAGAGTGTTAATGTGGATTATTAACCCTAATAATCCACAGTATGTTTAGGCCTATGACAATGTGTAGTAAATTACCTATAAAATCATTTAGTTTAAAGTTGGACTGGAGTGAGATTAAACTAGATCAAAGCACAAAGCAAGCTGTTGCTAGCTAGCTGCTAATTTTATATGGTAAAAAATAACACTATTACACCTTTTAACGCTACGTTTTAATTTATATGATTATACCAAAATAATTATCAGGTCTATCAAAAAAGGATTTTATCTTTCTAAATCACAGTTCTTTTTTTGCAAAGAGGGCAAGAAAGGGTGACAGTGATCATTTTTTTCATGAATAAATAGGATAAGAAAAATCACACTGTTTCTTTGTATTTATTTTAAATTTAACATTTATTGTAAATATTGGGCTTGCGGATCATGTGGGTATAGGGTACTCTTTGCTGTGTGTGGATGACCATGTCGGTCAGCCACCACCGAAGACAAGTTTTGACCCAGGAAAAACCCTGTCAGAGAAACAACTGAACAGCTCTCATTTAGAGTTCACTGAAGCATTAAATTGTCGTCCCACTTTTAGACGTCCCAAGGTTTACTAGCTTCTATTTTTGTCAAGCCACTGCCTCACAACCCTACTATACAGTAAGGCACCCTAATCATTCATAGTTTATGACTAAATGATAGTGCTGGAAAATAAAACATTGTCAATATCTTTGTGTGACATCAGAACACCTACAAGAAAAGTGGCGTACCTGTAGGCAGCGTGGAAATGATCAATAACAGAGGACATGTCAGCTCGCCAGTGTAGCAGTATTTTGGTTTCTATTCTTCAGAGCAACATCAGAACACCATTGTATGTGAGCTCTATAATAAAAATGTCCTGGCAAAGAACGGAAACACAAGCAACTTATTTCATCATCTTAAATCACTTCCACGCTTTGGAATATGCAGCTTGTTGTCCATTTACCTAACCTCAACAAACAACTCACAAGCAGCCCACAATGGAGAGGTACTCCGCAACCATGCCTTATGAGAAAACTTCCAAACGATAACATTACAGACGTGCATCTCAATAATTTAGAATTTCGTGGAAAAGTTCATTTCAGTAATTTAACTCAAATTGTGAAACTCGTATATTAAATTAATTTCAATGCACACAGACTGAAGTAGTTTAAGTCTTTGGCTCTTTTAATTGTGATGATTTTGGCTCACATTTAACAAAAACCTACCAATTCACTCTCAACAAATTAGAATATGGTGGCATGCCAATCAGCTAATCAACTCAACACCTGCAAAGGTTTCCTGAGCCTTTACAATGGTCTCTCAGTCTGGTTCACTAGGCTACACAATCATGGGGAAGACTGCTGATCTGACAGTTGTTGATCTGACAGAAGACAATCACTGACACCCTTCACAAGGAGGCTAAGCCACAAACATTAATCGCCAAAGAAGCTGCCGTTCACAGATTGCTGTATCCAACCATGTTAACAGAAAGTTGAGTGGAAGGAAAAAGTCTGGAAGAAGAAGATGCACAACCAACCAAGAGAACCACAGTCTTATGAGGATTGTTAAGCAAAATCAATTCAAGAATTTGAGTGAACTTCACAAGGAATGGACTGAGCCTGGGGTCAAGGCATCAACAACCACCACACACACAGTGTCAAGGAATTTGCAGAACCACAGACAACTTCAGAGGCATCTTACCTGGGCTAAGCTGGAAACCCAGGTCCTTGGCATAGTCTACACCGAGTCGCGTTTCACTGTACATGTATACATTTTGTGTCGTATAGGGGTTTGGACCACAGGGATCTGGCGTTTTGGGATAGTGAAAAAAACAATATCTTTTTTTTTTAAACTGGGTCCCGTAGATAAATTTGAATACTTTGCCTTTGCATTTGCATTTTCTTTTTGACAGCGAATCTGTATATTTTCTGAAACTATAACTTCATCAACCCACATCTCGCCCCTAGTTACACCACTATGTCTTGTAACAGCAATAAAACATGAACAAACACGGAATAATTGTCTTTTTATTAACATTAACACAGATTAATAAATGTATTGTTCCATGTTTGTGTCTACACCATGAGCAATGTTTATGCGCATAGGCCAAGTCTTCTTCTCCATCTTCAAGTGTATCTCTGTGGCAGAAGGAAGGGTGGAGAAGCTCAAAGACCAAGTTGTTTGAAGTCCAGTGTTAAGTTTCCACAGTCTGTGATGATTTGTTGTGCAATGTCATCTGCTGGTGTTGGTCCATTGTGTTGGCACCCGTTTACCACGAAATCTTGGAGCACTTCATGGTCCCTTCATTTTCCAGCAGGATTTGGCACCTGCCCACACTGCCAAAAGCACCAAAAGTTGGTTAAATGACCATGGTGTTGGGGGAATTTATTGTGCAAAATCTGTCTGATGCACTGGTCTCATGGGGTCGGCATGAAAGCAACCAAGTTTGCATCACCACAGACAGCGGGGTGAATATAGTGAGAGCCAATTCACTTAACAACTGGGACTCATTGCAAAGTTTTGGCCACCACTTGCAGCTATTGGCAAGTAGTGTTGTAACTTAAATTAAGTACAATCACGTAAAAACACATTTTGTCCAGCTGATTACTAACAATATCTCTAATGTTTTCAACTACTTGTAAATTATAAGAAAATTCCCATTCTAAACAGTGACACGGGGCAGTGCAGTCACCTGTCAATGATGTTAGTTATCGCCTTTACTGACATAGAATCCACATGACAACAGTGTCATGGACAAATGCGGAAGTAGTGTCTAGCGTCCAGCAAACCACAAGCTTGCTTCAAGCAGTTCCTTATTTACTTCTTGCATGTTTTATGGTGGATTGTTTTACTTATTTATGTAACATAATTAGTGTTTACCGACTGCGGCTGGTTCTGTCGACAAGGACAGCTCCCGTAAACGTAAGGGCCAACCAAACGACTCAAGAAGTGTTTGGGGCAAGAGGAGAGGATTAATATCGGTGTTGCATTTTCTAGACGGAGAGAGCTTTGCGACAAACTTCAACTAGAAAGAGATGCCGATCTCACTAGTTTTACTTGACAGGTGAGTTGTTTTGATTTGTATCTTTACAGAAAACGTATGCTATTATAACGATCAACAAGATCAGTATTATGGGGCATACACGCCAAATGCAGGGCATCGCGTCTCTAGATCCATGCGAGGACGCGTCTGATCAATAGTCTGATCGCGTCTTTGCATCCGTTAACTCCATGATTTATCTTTCCGTCTGATTGATGGCCATCAGCAGTTGGGTAGAAGACTACAAATCCAATCATTCCAAAACTCAATCAACCCAAACATCAGTTTATGATGGAGCCACCCACCAGAAGATGGATGCAAGAATGCTGGAACAACGAACGGCCATTGCTGAAGTCCAGGCTTCAAACAGAAGCACCTGACACCTGGTTCCATCATGGCAGGATGTTGATGTCTTAGAATCTGCACAAAGCACTAAGTCCCTTACTGGAGTTTACAGATTCCCTTTCTGGGGAGTCATACGTGAATCCTGTTCTCCAGCTACTGAAAACAAAATTACTAAGTGCTAATGAACAAGACGCTCAACACACAAAAGACTTTAAGACCAAAATCATGGCATCCCTTGATGAAAAATATGCAGACCAGGTCACTGATGACCTACTCAATGTAGCTAATTTAGTTGACCCGATTCAAAGCTCAATACATCAAGCCAGACAAGATAGAAGCCATTAAAACAGAGGGCTTGCTAAAATGATGGATGATGACCAAGGCCCACCCCAGGCAGACTCTTATCTAAATCTAAGGGTAGTTTCTTCAAAAAGCAAAGCCCTAGTGCAGATGCCTTATCTCTCACTGAAAGAACGAGTGAGCTGGAGAGCTACCTGATGTCTCCTGACACTGACAGGGTGTCTGAACCGCTGGAGTGGTGGAGGCTACATGAGCGCAACTTCCTGAGAGTGAGCAAGCTTGCACCACCAGCACCCCTTCTGAAATCATTTTTAGCAAAGGGGGTTAATGTGGTCACATGTACCAGGGTAGCATTAAAACGAGAGAGAATGAACCAACTTGTCTTTGCTCACAATTTATAATGAAGCTATGTTTCTGTGAATATTGATGTTTGGTTGCTGTACTTAAAAGCTGAGGTTGGTTTGTTAGTTAGAGTTTCATCTTGTTTTGCTTATTCCACTCATTTGTATCATATCGTAGCCAACGATTTAAATAAATGCCTTTTTAAATATATACAAATAATAGAACGTGTATTACTAAAGGTGATATTACTCTTGCCAAGCTCTGATTTCTGAGAGATGCACAGAGAGGCAACAGCAATGCTGAGATTGCAGGGTTACTGCAGGGTTTAAACCGTCAAATTTAAAGGGTTAGTTCGCCCAAAAATGAAAATTATGTCATTAATAACTCACCCTTATGCTGTTCCAAACATGTAAGACCTCCTTTTATCTTCGGAACACAGTTTAAGATATTTTAGATTTAGTAAAAAAATGTATTTTCGATGCTTCAAAATATTCCAACGGACCCTCTGATGTCACATGGACTACTCTGATGATGTTTTTCTTACCTTTCTGGACATGGACAGTAGACCGTACACACAGCTTCAATGGAGGGACTGAGAGCTTTCGGACTAAATCTAAAATATCTTAAACTGTGTTCCGAAGATTAAAGGAGGTCTTACGTTTGGAACAGCATAAGGGTGAGTTATTAATGACATAATTTTCATTTTTGGGTGAACTAACCCTATAAGACTTTTTAAGACCTTTTTATGACTATTAGGATTTTTATTTTTTTATAAGTCACACTTTTTTTCATAGTTTGGCTGGTCCTGCGACTTATAGTCAGGTGCGACTTATTTATCAAAATTAATTTGACATGAACCGAGAGAAATGAACCAAGAGAAAAACATTACCGTCTACAGCCGCGAGAGGGCGCTCTATGCTGCTCAGTGCTCCTGTAGTCTACACTGAAGACACAGAGCGCCCTCTGGTGGCTGTAGACGGTAATGTTTTCTCTTGGTTCTTGGTTCTAAATAAATGCAACTTATAGTCCAGTGTGACTTATATGTTTTTTTCCTCATCATGACGTATTTTTGGACTGATGCGATTTATATTCAGGTGCGACTTACAGTCCGAAAAATACGGTATATGAATTACGTCATTAAAATTCATTTCAAGTCTTTTTTTTTTTTATTATTGACTTTAATTGAAAAGAAGAAGTTTTATTATTTAAAGAGTTATTCTATTATTTCTTAAGATTAAGAAACTGAAGCCTTCGCCTTCTTTTTCTTGAGTATCAAGAACACAGGGACACTTAACAATTGTAACATTGTAAAGTAACCTTGTAAATTAATTATTTTATGGCATTACTTTCCAAAATAACAAGTGGTGTTTGGTCACAGTATTCAACACCCACAGGCCGTAGCTGGGGTCAGCAGGGAACCCGGTGAAGGTTGTACAAGTGGGCCGTTTGAAATTGTTTAATTTGTATGTTCGTTTGTTTTTATTTATTTTTGCTATTTACACATTGTTTAAATTTTTTTCAAGTTTGTAGGTGTCCAGGTACAGAAACCGAATAATTAAATGTAAAATAGCACTGGATAGTCTTCAATGTAAAAATAAAATATACAATCAAACCAAAATGTATTCAGACACCTTGAACATTTCTCACATTATTACAGTTTATTTGCTATTGCTTCTAAAATGGTTATAAAATATGACAAGAATTTAGAGTTAAACTCTGTCAGAACAAATTCATCTTGATAATGTCATAACTTTGATAGAAATGTACGTAATGGATTACAATCAACCAAAACTACAGACAACTGTTACTGATAATATTTACACAACTGTCAATACTTTGTTGACCAATTACCAAGCAATGCTTCATTTTGTTCAGTCTGTGGTGTGAAAAGGTTGCATTAGCAATTCAGAAAAAAAAACACAAATAAGCAATGCATGGTGCTTCATAAGGTGCTGAATAATTTTTGTTCCAAATTTTATATATAGATAGATAGATAAAACATTTATATCCATCTATTTCACTAGTAGTTCACTGTACGAAGATTCTTTGGGTATAATATGTCACAGTTTGCTTATACTCACTTACATAAATGTATTAGTGTCCTGTACCTACTACTAAAATATGTATATCAAAAATTATATCTGGAGTCTGGATAATTTTTGGTTTGACTGTGCATAAATTCTTGTTAAAACTACAAAGTAATTCAGTCAAGAGCAGTGAATGATTTTTCTTTCATTTTCTTGGATTAACATTTAGGGTTGGGAATAGTTCCGGTTCCACCTAACGGTTCTGGTTCTGATTCCTGTTCCATTAAAATAATTAAACAATTATTAAGAAATAGTGGTAAGGATGCGCAATACTCAACTACTCAATGCTCAATACTGTTTATTATTTACTGTCAACCTAATTTAAAGGTTGGCAATGTCAAAATGCAACATATATTACAGTGTACAGATCTTCATAAGTAGGGTGGGGTATTTTTAGACATTTTCTGGTTCGGCTTCTGGTTTCATTTTAATGAACTGTTTTTCACTATTTTACCTTCACTGAATGTAGCATTGCTGGTAGGTAGTAAGTAATGTCGAGTAATGCTAGTTCATCAATCAGCATGTGTTTCAAAGTTGATGTTTTTACACTATCAATAACGTTTTGCTTTTCAAGCAGGAATAAGCTTGTTGGCCGAATAGTCCCTTGAGGGCTGAGACACTTGTTAATTTCCCTTAATTAATTAAATATAAACGGTATTTTATATTTTCTATCACTTTGTTTATCACTCTTGAAATGACCTGTACACTAAATAATCTAACCCTCATACTTGCATAACAATAGCAGTCTATTTATTTAGTGGTCCAAGTTGAAGCCAGTATGTTAATGACAATATGGGACAAATATAATGCATTTATATTTTATAACATTTAGTGGCGGCAGGTGCAGCACGCTGCTGTTAGATGTACAGTCAGACAAAACGATGTGCAGTTATCAAAGGAGCGAGTGCACATACAAGGGACAAGGGAAACAATGTGTTCGGCAATTAAAGACGGGACAGCGCAACGAGTTTGTGGATGTGCATCACTGGAATCAATGTGCTCTGTAATTAAAGAGGCAGGGAGGCGTGTCTGTTATTCGGTTTGTGACATCCTTTACGGCAGCGGTTCTCAATTCCAGTCCTCGCGCCCCAAGCTCTGCATATTTTGCACGTTTCTCTTTGTTAACACACCTGATTCAGATAATCAGCTCGTTAGAAATGAACTCCGTACATGAACTGTGTTCCAATTCTTCATTGCTCCCTACTCCCTGAGCAGGGCAAATCTGTTGACATTTACCTCTCATCGAAACATTCATTCCCTGATTTTTGCTGTGCAGTGTCTTTAACCCTCTGGAGTCTAAGGGTATTTTTGGGGCCTGGAGAAGTTTTGTCATGCCCTGACATTTGTGCTTTTTTCAGTTTCTTATAAATATCTAAATGGGTAAAGTCTAATATCACTGTAATCAGCACAAACTGGGCTATAATAATATGTGAAATGCATGCATGTACATGATTGTATTTTTGAGAAAAAAATGTTATGCATGGTTAGTGAAAAACTAAAAATGTTAAATCACTTGAATAAGGCAATAAAACACATACATAACATTGGTTGCCGGAAAAGTTGAGAACTGGAGCTTGTAGCCTAGAATTTTTCTTTCTGAATGATGTGAAAATCATCTTGTTTACTCACTCACAGAAAACAATATATTGATTTAAATTTTCTAAAACACTTTTTGTTGGTAAAAGTCATATGCGAGTAGGCGTCAACTATCATGAATATCATTGTTATTTACACCTGAGAAGACAAAGCCCTGCATAATGAGCTGCATAATGAGCCTCTCATTCAGCTGTGCCACTGTGAGGGAGGACTTACAAGAAAGAATGTGAGAACAAAATAAAAGTATATAATTTTATGTTTGTAGTTTATTAAGAATATATTTAATTATCCCACAACATAATTTAATATCCACTTGGGGGAGCAGTTAAACAGTTTATTAGAAACAATCAAAGCTGACTTTCAAATTTTTTGGCATCCTTTCTCTAGTCACACAATCCTTCAGAAATCCTTTTAACAATCTTATTTTCTACCAAATAAACCCCATTTATTATCATCATCATTATTATTATTATTATTATTATTATTAATGTTGAAAAGAGCTGAGAATATTTTTCAGTTTTTTTAGGGGGAATAAATCGAAAGAACTGCATTGTTTTTACATTTGTTAGAGTTATCTCTATTTGTCACATTTATATTATTTACATCAAGCTTTTGAATGGTATAGTAGTGTATATTGTTATTGAAACTTCATAATGTTTCACTTGATTATACATTTAGTCAGGAATTGTAGTTTGGAAAAAGTATTTGGAAAAAGTCTAACTAGTAAAATGTTTACACGTTATGTGAAAACTAGTACAAATAAATAAAGAGAGACTTACTCATGTTTATGATCTCTGCTGAATAAAGTGCTTCAGTCTTTTTTCTGAGGAAATCCATTTCTCAAATCCTCAACCACATCACATCCTTTTTGGGGTGATTTATGTCTTAGTCCTCTCATCGCGAAGCAAACAGTAAAATAAAATAAAAACTTGAAGAACAGTCTTGCTGCTTTTTCTTCTGTGTGTGTGTATTCGAGCCGCGCGCTTCAGTTTGAATCTGAATAGCGCGTTCAGCGCGGGGCGTGGTCACATTAGATATAATGAGCGGAGATATGAAAAACAGACATTGCGTTGTTTTCATATGGATTACTTTATCTCAGAATATTTGTTTTCGGCAGCACTTGTTTAGTTTAAAAGTATACATTCCAGGCTTTCTATAGATATCTCTCTCATGTCTCTTCGTTGAGTATTCACGGAGTTACAGTTCATTTTAATGACGTGTTTGTACATGACGATCAGCTGAGACAAAGACTGCAGACAGCGCACCTTGTTTGTTATCTTTATTTTATAAGTGCACAAAGTTTTGTTGTTATTATGTCTGTATCCAAAAAAAACTAGACCCTTTACAGATTCGATTGATGTATTGCGCTTATCTATACGATTAAAACTGAGAGTGTAATTTAAGTTCTTTTCGGGGTTATCAGGTGAAAATGACTCAAAACGCATATATGCGTTAATCGACTCGAAAGGGTTAAACATGGACAACTGTGACATCATATTCCTCTGTAAATCAATACAATTTAAATTCACGTCTTGCACACTTCAATGCACTTTGATTGGAACATATAGCTATGTTCACTTCGAACTGGAATCATGGCTGAATTTCCTGTGATGTCCACTTCGCAGGGCACTTATGTTCAAATAAAACAAATGTCTGAAGCACTAAGAGAAACGTTCAAAATGTGCAGAGCAGTGGGGAGCGAGGACTGCAATTGAGAACCGCTTTTCTTTTACGGAAAACGCAGAATATTCAGAACACCAGTGCAAGGCTGCTTACAGCGCTTGATGACGTGTTGTACCAGAACCATTTTCGGAACCGAAACTTAGAAATTGCTCACGGTTCCGCTTCTTTTCAAAGAACAAAAACGGTTCTGAATGAGAACCGATTTTCGGTTTCTATCCCTATTAAAATTACAGCAGCTTGTAGCTAAATTAGGCACGGTCACTTTAAGAGACGATGAACGCATCTTTTTCCTCAACTGTTTACTTTCTCTTAAGAAATAACTGGAAAAAAAAGTTTTTGAGCATACTTTCCAAGGTGGGTATTGTGATATTTTGTATGTATTTGTTGGCACAAGAGGAAAAAGAAGCAAATTCGTTGTACAAGTGTTTTGAGACGCCTTTCTCTGCGTGAGTCCTGAACACCTGAACACCGTGGTACTGAATTGGGCTCTTTCACGTCCTTTTGTTTGTTCAAAACTGCTATTTAAAAATGTGCAGGAGGGACTGTCCGTGATACGCGGCTCTCTCTCCGCACCGAACACAGCGCGCAAGTATTAACCAGCTACTCAGTTCAGCTTTTCAGTGTCTTGTGTTTGGATGCTTGATACCGATTGTTAGGGACGGGCTTGAGCCAGCTACTAAATGCACCGTCTTCGAGCCATAGATCGTTAAAGGTACATTTTCCCATTGTGATAGCAAGGATGATTTCAATTAATCTAAGCAGTGACTCAGTATGATACAGTATGTTCGGAGTTTGCGCAGGTCTCTGTGAAAGTCCGTCTGACAAGTCTGTATGCTGCCGCATGGACCTTGTAGTTCTGGAACGTTGTGATACCAGTGTGATACCACCCAGATTCCTCATACAGAACTACAACAGGCAAAACAAATGAATGCCATTGCCGCGGGGAGCGCATTTTGATGGAAGAACAAATTAATGGACCAGCATATCAATTTAAGATGTGGCTAAATGTTTTATGACCTTGTATGGAAAATCCGGATGTTTTTATGACTTTTTATGGCCTTAAATTCTTATTGTTAAATTTATCACTTTTTATGGCCCCGCGGAAACACTGTGTTTGATTTGCGCTCTTTACATAAAAAGTTTACATTCATTCACGTTACACTATTGCGTAAATTTAGAGGTCTGTGTAAAATATTGTGCTGATCCCCTGATTTAACTGTCATCTAGCAAACACCAGACTGTACCAGCCTCAGCCCAATATTCAAGCAGGATTATTCCTAGCCCTTTATTCATTTTTGGAGCCATTACCCGTGCCATTCCGAAAAAGGTATTCTCGAGGTATTCACACAAGTGCAGTATGGAGTACCTCAAGGCTCAGTACTAGGGCTGCTACTCTTCACGCTTTATATGTTACCCTTGGGAGATATCATCAGGAAACATGGTGTTAGCTTTCACTGTTATGCTGATGATACTCAGCTCTATATTTCTTCGCGGCCCGGTGAAACACACCAATTTGAAAAACTAAAGGAACGCATAGTCTATATAAAAAACTGGATGACGAGTAATTTCTTACTGCTAAATTCTGAAAAAAAAAAAACAGAGGTTAATTATAGGACCTAAAAACTCTGTATGTAATAACCTAAAACACTGTCTCAGACTTGATGGTTGCTCTGTCAATTCTTCGTCATCAGTTAGGAACCTAGGTGTGCTATTTGATCGTAATCTTTCCTTAGAAAGCCACGTTTCTAGCATTTGTAAAACAGCATTTTTCCATCTGAAAAATATATCTAAATTACGGCTATGCTCTCAATGTCAAATGCAGAAATGTTAATCCATGCATTTATGACTTCAAGGTTAGACTATTGTAATGCTTTATTGGGTGATTGTTCTGCACGCTTAGTAAACAAACTACAGCTAGTCCAAAATGCAGCAGCAAGAGTTCTTACTAGAACCAGGAAGTATGACCATATTAGCCCGGTCCTGTCCACATTGCACTGGCTCCCTATCAAACATCGTATCGATTTTAAAATATTGCTTATTACTTATAAAGCCCTGAATGGTTTAGCACCTCAGTATTTGAATGAGCTCCTTTTACATTATACTCCTCTACGTCCGCTACGTTCTCAAATCTCAGGCAATTTGATAATACCTAGAATATCAAAATCAACTGCGGCGGCAGATCCTTTTCCTATTTGGCGCCTAAACTCTGGAATAACCTACCTAACATTGTTCGGGAGGCAGACACACTCTTGCAGTTTAAATCTAGATTAAAGACCCATCTCTTTAACCTGGCTTACACATAACATACTAATATGCTTTTAATATCCAAATCCGTTAAAGGATTTTTAGGCTGCATTAATTAGGTAAACCGGAACCGTGAACCCTTCCCATAACACCCAATGTACTTGCTACATCATTAGAAGAATGGCATCTACGCTAATATTAGTCTGTTTCTCTCTTATTCCGAGGTCACCGTAGCCTCCAGATCCAGTCTGTGTCCAGATCAGAGGGTCACTGCAGTTTTTTTTTTCGTAGTTGTAGTGATGTTCACACTCGTGTGATGCCTTTTGAAAACCTTAGGCCGGTGACACACTGGCATATTACTGCACCTGTCAAACAGTCTATTGTGTCCTTTATCAGGAGGCTTTATATTTGTGCTCAACATGAAGTATAGATATTGTTGTTGTGAAGATAAGATCCTGGTCTGTCGGCGGTCTCCCTCTGTCACCTACAGTAACAGCAGCGCGCCAGCGCCGCGTCAGGCACGATTCTGGTGTGTAAAGACACAGAAAACGCGAAGCAGGTGTCACGCAACTGACACGCAGCAGAAACGCCACGCTCACGCCACGCATCCAGTGTGTCACCGGCCTCAGGATCAGCTGCAGGGCGGGATTTACGCTGAACGCGGAGACTTCCGCCACTTAATATGTTCGTTTGGAAACACGAAAATGTACCTATGTTCCGCACACAAAATATTACATTCAGTACACACGTGCACCGTACCGAAAGCCCTGTACCGAATGGTCCGGTACGAATACACGTACCGTTACACCCCTACGGTGCATGCATTATGGTTAATGCACGCTCAAGTAGATTGTTTCCGACTAGTGGTTATAGTACAGAGAGTATGTGATGTCTCGTGACCTTTACAAACTATCAGTTGTATTTTTTATTTCTTCACTTTAACAGTAGATTCAGTCACAAGCCCAAGTAAGCATGTACACGCTGGTCATGTGCATGAAGCAAACACATATAAAGGCTCTTACAGTATATACTGTGCAGTGAAGGTGACGGTCTGGTTGATGGCGGTCTCATGAGGCCAGTCCCACCGCAGCACATAACGGGTGTTGAGTGAGTCCATGCTGACGTTCTCAGGACGCCTCAGATCTCCAAATCCTGCCAGACACACAGAGACAGCACACCCATTTATTTATATATGAACAGACTATGGGGCTATGCGGGCTAACGTTGGTTACATTTATTTCAGGTTAGCACAACCTGAGGAGTGTTACAGCAAATTATAAAGGAAAAGAGAAAAATAATGCAGATGAGAAGAGTTCGTGCCACAAGCCATCCTGTTACAGCAAGTCACAGTCAAAAACCAAGACGGTGGTTAGTTTGACATTTTTTTTTTTTTTTTTTTTTTTTTTGCCAATTAAACAGCTCTGTGTAGTAACAGCTGCTCTATGTGAAATCTGATTAGAGAACCAGATTTACTGATGAGATGCGCATTAATTATCAGCCGATATATATCGAGCAAACCTAAAAAAATATTATATATATATTCAGTACTGTATATAAAAACAATAAAAGGTATAATCTAAAACAAACAAGCCTTGTGCATCCTAATAAATAATATTCTGAATATTTTACAGTTTAATACCTTTATCTTAAGTAGTGTCAGAGTTTAATGGATTTATATTATTGCACACATTAAAAGTTTTACAATTATTATAATACACATAAAATAGTATGTATAATAATTCCAAAAAGAACAGGGATGTTTTGAACATTTTTTTCTGAACATTTGTATAACATAATGTCACCTAAATCTTTAATTAATTTAAATGGTTATTTATTTATTTTTATTTTTAATTTTCCCCAAGGAAATAAGCCTTGTGCAACGTAAAGGGCATATATTTATGACTATCTGAGTTAGTTCGGGCTCAAAACATAACAGCCACAAAGAGTTTAACTGGCAAAAACAATGAATATCCAATGAATGTCAAACCTCTAACTTTACCGCATCACTCTCCTGACGTCTGAACGTCAAACTGAAAGAAATGACCACACAGTTAAATCTTGATGACTCTACATTATTTGTTTTGGTCTTTTTGAGCGGAAATTCCTCAAACTGGAAGCGCCTCCACTATCTAAGAAACAGCAGACTCGTTCAAGGTGGTCTAAACCTGTTTTACAGTCGCGCAGTGAAACCGTTCTGTGGCAGATGATGAGAAGTAGTTAGAGTGAGTACAGAGTCAGAAGATGAACTCACCCGTGGACACTTTCAGCAGAAGCAGAGAACAGACGCAGAAGCAGCGGAGCGACTTCATGTCCCCATCGAGCTGCGGCTCTGGGTTTAGTGCACACTTCTGTCGCTTCCGCTCGAGGACACAACACAGTTCTCATTCACGCACTCGCTTCTCTCCTTCTTCTGCCTCTTCCTCTTCTTCCTTGGTGTTTTATTGACGGTTGGCAAACCAGCTTATAGGTGCATTACCACCACCGACTGGACTGGAGTGTGGATCAAGACTTGTGCAATCCATGATGGCGGAGAGTCGGGAAAGGGCCCATATACAACAAATAAATAAAAATAAACACCAAAAATATACCATATTATATTATATTATATTATATTATATTATATTATATTATATTATATTATATTATATTATATTATATTATATTATATTATATATTTTCTTACTTAATTCATAATCTTTTATACACCTAATAATATCATCATATATCTTGTTAGCTGATTTCCCAAATAAACCTGACAAAGAAAAGTGATGGTGTTTTCCCTTATGAAACAAAAATATATTGCAGTATATTGGAAAATATCATGTGATATATTAGGCATATATCCTTATATATATTTATTTTTTCCAATATATTGCAATATATTGAAAGCGGCAATCATTTGTATATTTTGCAATATATTATATAATATATGTATCATCAATATATTATTAAATGTATTCAAACATATAAAATATTAGAAAATAAAAAGGTAAAATAATATATTAAAATATATCACAATATATTTTAAGAAATATATTGGTAAATATATTTCCCTTTCGTAAGGGTTACTTCTTAATGGACTGAATAAGGCAATATCTCTCATTGTTGTATTTTACACATTGAAGTAATACATGTTTTACTGTTTCTTGTTGATTACAGAGATGTGTATGTACCAGGAGCACCTTAAAAACCCACAACGAATTCCTTGTTTGTTTGCACACACCTGGCCAATAAAGTTAATTCTGATTCTACAGTAGCCTACTATTAACTCCAGTATGTCCAATTCTAAGACATGTAATGATATTTCCTTCCTTCGATTCCTACTCTCCTTTCTCACAACATCAGCTGTATTTTTGTATATTATACAAATGTCTACCTGTTCCATGGTCATCCCAATGTATCTGCCATACTGACTGTGTATATGTTCTAATGTACACTTTAGTTTCTGCTTTAATGGAATATGTAGATCTATTTGCTTTATTCTTAGGGTTTGTTTATTCAGCATTTCCACCTTCTGATTTCCCTCCACACCAACGTGAGCAGGAACCCAAATGAATTGTGTAGACACACCCTTATCTTTCATTTCATACATCCTGCAGAATACTTCATTAATAATATCATCCTAGCTGATGATCTGACGGATTTCATACTTTCAAGTGGTGAAAAACTAGATGCAATGACAGTGCTATTTATTTCCTTCTCTTCTATCCACTGTAGGGCCAATAATAATGCCAATAGCTCTGTACTGACAAATGGTTAGTTACTCATTTCTTAATATAAAATTCACCAGTTGGAATATATTTTTCTTCTTCTTCTTTTGATTTAATGGCAGGTTGCGAACCAACTTCAAAGGTGCACTGAATCGTTTTAAACTGTTCACGTCTCCAATACGCATTAATACACAAGTGACTTAAGCTGTTAACTTGACTTTCAACATCATCTCCCAACATTTTTGACCAATTAACCAAATACATTTTCATCTACCATCCTTCTCAGCTGCTCGAGTGAACTGAGAAGATGGTCTGACTTCACACATTATACACCCTTCTTGCCTGTAGGTGTCTCCCCTTTTTTCAAGATGCATTCTACAAATTAACATTGAGCATAAGTTTATTTTATAACTAGAAGTTCTGATTTTTTTTTACCCCATTACACTGGGACTAGCCTGAGTTTAACCATGGTATTTGTAGTAAAACTGGTTATACAGATAATAATCAATGCACCAAAAAAAAAAAAAACATGGTTATTACACTTTTAATATAATAAAACCTTGGTTAATTTTCATAATGGATGGCCCACCTAATTAAAACACTCAAGTATCAAAATAATCTTGTCAAGTCAAGTCAAGTCACCTTTATTTATATAGCACTTTAATCAAAAAAGATTGTGTCAAAGCAATGGAACAAAAGAAAACACATCAGCAGCATCGTGAACCCTCTCACAACAGACAGGGAAAAGAAGACAATGCTGAATAAAGTCGAAATTTTTGTTATTTTTGGACCAAAATGTATTTTAAATGCTTCAAAATATTCTAACTGACCCTCTGATGTCACATGGACTACTTTGATGATGTTTTCCTTACCTTTCTGGACATGGACAGTAGACCGTACACACAGCTTCAATGGAGGGACTGAGAGCTCTCGGACTAAATCTAAAATATCTTAAACTGTGTTCAGAAGATAAAAGGAGGTCTTACATGTTTGGAACAGCATAAGGGTGAGTTATTAATGACATAATTTTCATTTTTGGCTGAACTAACCCTTTAAATGTGACACATTTAAATCCTACACATAAGCTAATTTTTATCATAGCAATAAATGTAAATCAAAAGTTTATTTGTTAACAGGGGCAATACACATTAATAAACATAACTGTAAATGTGCCAGAAATAGCCCAAAAGGCTATTTTTTTCATCTGTAGACCCTTGACAGAATGTTAAAAGGTCACCCTAAAACAAAGAAAGAGCATCATTACATATATACTGTACACATCATATGAAAAAGAAAAGTAACAAGTAAAATACTGAAATAATTACAGAAACAAATGCACAGTTAAGAGCGCTACTAAAATACAAAATATAAATAAATTATATAGACAAAGTAATTAATATTAGGGAAAGGAGAGAGAGAAAGAGAGAGAGAGAGAGAGAGAGAGAGAGAGAGAGAGAGAGAGAGAGAGAGAGAGAGAGAGAGATGGCAACATAGCCAAGAGCAATTAGTACAAGGAAGTCTATTGTCAGGAATGCAATAATAATTTTGACAGTGCTGAGTTGTCAGTAACCATTTTTTTGATGAATCTAGAAATCCCTAGTCATCCCAGTTTAGCAAATTGTACAATTTTTAAATATTTAACAATGATCAAACTGTTTTATTTTTTATTTTTTAGTAATTGTTTATACATAGACTAATATGTAATACTAGCTTGCGACCAAGTAGTTAAACAGTAAGTAATATGAGAAATAATCATGGAATGCACATCAAAGCGGCCTCAGATCACATAAAATCACGAATAAATCAAAAAATTTGGTAGACAAAATCTGACCTGGTTACAGACCATTTCCAACCTGAGCCTTAAAATAAAGTTTGGAATCAATCAGAACACAGATGTACTTTATTCAGATATAATTTGTAATCTTTCCCCTGATACAAAAACATCTGGCACTATACTTAAACTATTAGATTTGATAAAGAACATACTCACTGTTTTAGAGATGTTTAACTGTAAACAGCATTGTTCTAGTCAAGCTGTGACATGAACCAGGGATTGTGTAAGTTCATGTGCAATTTGTTACACACTACTTCCATGTAAGAACCAAAAGTATGTAATCTTCTAATTGTTGATGGGAAGGAGTTCCATTCCCTTGCAGCTTTGACTAAAAATGCAAACTGACTGAATTTACATCTTTTGAGAGGTGTAATCACTGATGACCTTAGTGATGACATAAGGTCCAATAAAACAGGGAGCCAGTTTCCGAGCAGGTGCTTGAAGGGGTAAATTACATGTGGAGAGCCAAAATATTTTCCTACATGCATACCTGGGAGCTTTGGACTGGCGTCAGTTGGCGACACGACAAGTGCGTCCCTTGACCTGGCACAGAGCTGACCTCACCCTCCTCCAAGTGCGACGACAGCGCCCTATAAAGGCCTGGACCGAGGGGACGGCAACCTCTGGTTGCTGAATGTGAAACAGAGGTGGCTGGTAGGCCAGACAACAAGAAAATGGGGACAGGCTAGTGGAAGACGGCAGAGAATAATGAGTGTACTCCTCCCATGTCAATTGTTCACACCAGGAGGTGTGGTTATGATCCGCCAAACAGTGGAGCATCCAACCGAGGTCCTCATTAGCGCTCAGCCTGCCCATTACTCTGTGGGTGAAACCCTGAAGACAGACTGGCAGTAGCACTAATCTGTCTGCATAATTCCCTCCAAAAGTTAGAGACAAACTGGGGTCCCTTGTCTGAAACAACATCAGAAGGAAGCCTGTGAATTCTAAAGAAGTGGTCCACAACCACACGTGCAGTCTCTTTAGCCAACGAGAGCTTGGGGAAGGGAATGAAGTGAACCGCCTTAGAAAACCGATCAACAACAGTGAGAATCTCCATTTAGCCACTGGAGGGGGGAAGCCCCGTGATGAAGTCCAGGGCAATATGGGACCAAGGCCGGGAAGAATAGAGAGAGGGCGAAGCAGACCATCAAATTACTGGACTTCTGCTGGGCACAGACAGAACATAATGCAACAAATTCGGCATACCAAAGACTCCTTGACAAATAGCTTCCCCTTAGGGCACCCACGGGGAACAACAGTGTGAGTAAGAACTTTTTGCACCAGCTGTTCCACCCCCCATGTGAAAGACCCAACCACACATCCTTTTGGTAGGACGATCTCAATGGTGGAGCAACCCTCGGAGGAGGAGAACTGGTGAGAAAGAGCATCAGGCTTAATGTTCTTTTGACCCGGGACAGTAAGAGATTGAAATTGAAGTGCCTGAAAAAAAGAGTCCAGTGAGCCTGTCTAGAGTTAAGCCTCTTGGCGGAGTGGATATACTCTAGATTATGGTGATCAGTCCAGGCCATAAATGTACTGGAGGATCCCTCCAGCCAATGGTGCCACTCCTCCAGGGCCAGTCGAATGGCTAGAAGTCTGACCGAGTGCAGAGTGTGTGAGAGGACCACTCCCACCCCGATGTCAGACGCATCCACCAGCAACCTAACTAAAATTTTGTATTGACTAGAGTACATGTGTAATGTCTTGTAGCCTATATATTCATTTTACTAAAGCATAAAATACAGGCGGATGACTCATGAGAAAGCCAAAAAAGCAGGACCTCAGTTTTTAATTGCACGTGCTTATTCTGCTTAACACAATTCTCTCACGTGGTTGCGCAGCCGACAATTGCGCATTTAAGGTACTATTACATCGAAACATGGCAGAGAGGGCTAACTTGGTGGCAAAGCCAAATGTCACGTCCCCAATATGGGCACATTTTGGCTTTGAACCTGATGAAAAAGGACTTCCAGGCAACTTTAATGAGCCCATTTGTAGAATTTGCTACAAAAAGATTCTGCTATCACGTTCAAATACGTCCAACCTGAGGACGCATCTTATAATACCGTCTTTTTTTAACTTATAAATATCATTTATACTTATCTTATTTATACAAATTATTTATATTTAGGCTATCTTATTTGTAAGTAAAAAACAACCACAATATTGTGAGCAGCGACACTTTGTTAAATTAAATAGCATTCGTTAAATTATAGCCTTGAACCACACTGAGACCAAAGCGCATGTCATGTTATTAGGTAAGACACGGCTCGTTCTATTTATTCAAGAGCGTTCTTTATTTTACTACAACACAGAGCAGCCTAAGCCATCCGTTGGACTCCATCAATAATAATCATGCAGTGCCCTCTAGTGGTTAGCATACCCAAACTACGGTAACTTAGCATGGACAAAAGACAATCTCTCAACATCTTCCCCTTTTAGAAGTTAGCAATAACAAGATCCCAAACATCTGCATTTTGCAATATTAATTAAATCTTAAATTTTCTTAAATAATATAACAAAATAAATGCAACAACTTTGTTATCAAATAACATTTTTTTTTCTTTTTTTTTCATTACGTCTTAGCAACAGTCTTAGAACGGTGCAGGACATCACAGGGGTAGACTGCCCTCAATCCTGAAAGGGATTATTCTGCCCTTTTGAACATCATCAGTCTTGAAACCTAAGAGGCACCTTTATCTCACGGCCCCTGGAAGTTCTTCTCACAGGAGTAAATGTGCTTGAGCTTGTTGATAACCTGCTTGCTGGTAATGGTGGTGAGGGAAGCAATCTCAATGTCTCTAGAGAAATAATCGACAGCGACAAGAAAAGTCTTACCCTCTAACTCAAACAGATCAACGGCAATCCTTTGCCATGGGCCACTGGGCAGGGGAGTGGTTACCAGCGGTTCACGTCTTTGTGTAGGTTTGTGCTCTCTGCAAAAATCACATAATTTCACTTTGTTTGTGATCTGAGCTCCGATGTTTGGCCACCAAACTGTCAACTTGGCTCGCTCCCGACATTTGGTGAGGCCCTGGTGACCTTCATGCAGTTGGTCCAGGACCCCAGCTCTGAGTACTGCTGGAACTACTATGCGGTCGTGATATAGGACCAGACTGTCCGACTCCGATAAGTGACCTCTGGCTGCATAGTATCCACGCAGTGGTGAGCTCTCTGTCATTCTACGAGGCCACCCTTTTCGGATGAATGTGATTACTTTTTGAAGTTCGGCATCGCTTTGTGTGACTTTGCGAATTTCCTCGAGCTTGTTTGACTTGATTGGTTTGCTAGCCACCATAGTGTTCACATATGCCTTTACTTGCGTTTTCTGTTTCAGGCACGTAACTGTCTTTCAGTGGATGTCTGGAGAGTGTATCTGCAACTACTAGCTGCTTACCGGGAACATGTTCAGCAGTGACGTTGAATCGCATGAGGCGCATAAGCAGTCTCTGGCATCGTAGTGGCATTTTATCCAGATCGTATGAGTTGATCAATGGCACCAGTGGCTTGTGGTCAGTTTGTAAACGGACTCGTCCCATACCTTGGATGTAGCGGGCGAAACGTTCACAGGCCCAGACAGATGCCAGACACTCCTTTTCGATCTGCGAATACCTCTTCTCTGCATCAGTGAGTGTGCGCGAGCAAAAGGCAACGGGCCACAACTCTCCATCATGGTCTTGCAACAGGGCAGCTCCAAGGCCATAACTGCTGGCGTCGGCACTGACCACTGTTGATTTGTTGGCATCGTAATAACTAAGAGCTGGTGCAGCCATGAGCATTGCTTTTGCTTTGTTAAATGCTTGCTCCTGAGGCTCACCCCAAACCCACGCAGTCTCTCTCTTGAGCAGGTTAGTGAGTGGATGCAACACTGAAGACAGTCCTGGCAGGAATTTTCCAACATAGTTAACCAGTCCAAGCACCTGCCGCAGCTGCTCCACGTTGGAGGGGCTGGACATCTGAGCGATAGCCTCCACTTTGCTTTCATCAGGCTTCACGCCATCCGCGCTAATGATGTGTCCAAAGAACTGCAGTTCAGTCTTCCGAAAGTGACACTTGGCCCTGTTGAGCTTGAGACCGGACGCCTTAACCGTCCGCAACACCGCGTCGAGATGGCGGTCATGTTCCTCTTTTGTAGATCCATAAACCAGGATATCATCCATTACAATGACAGTCCCTTCTAAGCTTTTGAGCAGGTCGGTCATCAGCCGCTGGAAAATCTCTGGCGCTGATGTAATGCCAAATGGCAGACGTTTAAAGCAAAACCGGCCCATTGGGGTAATGAAGGTTGTCAATTTTTGGCAGCTGGGGTCCAATGGAATTTGCCAGAACCCGCTAGAGGCATCCAGAGTGGAGAAAACCTTGGCTCCTGCCAGCTTAGGTGTTATATCATCCAATGTGGGCAAAATATAACGTTCACGCTTCACTCCGTTGTTCAAGTGTTTCAAATCCACACACACTCTGACCTCGTCCTTGTTGCGTTTTGGAGCGGGCACCATTGGGGCACACCAATCTGTCGGCTCTGTAACTTCCTCAATTATTTCGAGGCTCAGCATATGCTTTAGCTCTTTCTCTACTTTTGGAAGGAGCGGAAACGGAACTCTGCGTGGCGTGTTGACGCTATATGGGACTGCTTCCTCAGTCAGCTCGATCTTTACAGGCTCACAGTTCAGTAGTCCTATTTCCCCAAACACATCACTTGTTAAGTCACTAGTGATAGCATTGACTCTTTCTACCAGCCCCATATGCTTTGCCACTGCCTTGCCCAACAAGTTACTAACATACTGTCCTTTAACAACTGTAATCCAGTATTGGTATTTCTGACCTTTGTATGTAGTGGTGGCAAGGAACTTACCCACGCATCGGACTTTCCCACCTGGGCTGTACACTGTTGGCCTGGACTTGTTCAGTTTTGGTTTTTGATGTAATTTGCTGAAAGCCTCTTCAGTCATAACAGTGGTATCCGCACCTATATCAATTTTAAAATCCACTGGACTGCCATTCACAAGTAGCTCTACATCCCAGTCAGTATCGGCGTTTGACTCCTCAATGATGTTTGGTTTTGACCTTGTGGTTGCTCTCAGGAATAGTTCTCCAATAAAAAATGAATCCTCATCTGAATCCATAACAGCCTCTGCTCTGACTTCTTTCAGCATCTTGGATTTACACATGGCCTCGAAATGGCCGATTTTATTGCACTTCCTGCACCTTTTGTTACGGGCTGGACAGCTTTCCTTTTTATCATGCATCCTGTTGCATCTCTGACAATTCAATTTGTTCTCGCTGTATTTCTGTTCTTGTCCCTGCCGTGGTTTATCATAGCTCCTCCTTGTGTTATTATACTGTTTCCGTCTCACCTCATTCACTGTTGTTTCCACACGCTCTGCACTTTGTTGTTTCACTTGTTCACTTTGCCGTGCAAGCTGGATAGCTCTTTCCAGAGTCAGGTCCGCCTCTAGCTGGAGTTTTTGCGAAACATCTTTGTCCATTATCCCGATGACGATCCGGTCGCGGATCTGCTCGTCTTTCCCCGCACCAAACTCGCAGTGCTGCGCGAGCTCGTACAGGCTCCGCATGAAAGCTTCAACTGTCTCACCGGCCCTTTGGTTCCGCTTATGAAAACAGGCGCGATCGTGGATGACGTTTCTTTTCGGGACAAAGTGTTCATCAAACTTCTGCATCACTAGATTAAACTCATACTCTGGATGTGGCATGGCCTCGGTTGCCGCCGGAAACACAAACGAGCCGTAAATAGGTTCGGCATCTCTCCCCATCGAGTACAAGAGCGAGTTCACCTGCACTTCGCTGCTCTCTTTGTCCAGCTTTGATGCAACTCTAAACCGGGAGAATCTCTGCCGCCATGTAAGCCACTCCGCTGGCTGCGAGAAATCGAACGGCTCGGGAGGTCCAAACTTTGCCATTTTGCTCTTAATGTCGGCGTGGAGTACTTAATTCTGACACCATGTCATGTTATTAGGTAAGACACGGCTCGTTCTATTTATTCAAGAGCGTTCTTTATTTTACTACCACACAGAGCAGCCTAAGCCATCCGTTGGACTCCATCAATAATAATCATGCAGTGCCCTCTAGTGGTTAGCATACCCAAACTACGGTAACTTAGCATGGACAAAAGACAATCTCTCAACAGCGCACATGAGATATAGGCTAAATAAATATAAATATGTAAAAATATATAATATAAATAATATTTATATATATTATAGATTTTTAAATATTTATATTAATTTAGCCTATATGTCTACATATTTATTTTACTCTATATGCCTTCGTTAAATAGCCTTCATTAACCACTGAGACAAAAAAGCGCACACGTAATATCTATATAAATATTAAAATAGAAAGAAAAAATGTCTTCCGTTTTGATGGAAAATTACAGTGAACCCTCAACAGCTATTGGCAAAGACCGCGTTTGTCGACCCTAGGTATAAGGATATTGACATTTCTGACGAGGTGAAGGATGAGCTCATGGAGGAGATGATGAATGTCCCCGCCCGAAAATATATGACCATTTGCGCTACAAGCATTCCCTCAGAACGCGTGTTCATTGCTGCACGTAACGTCGTTACGTCTTTCAGGGCCTCCCTTTAACCTGACAAAGTGAACATGCTAGTTTTTCTAGCAAAAAATATGAAGGCTGGCATTTAAACCATAGCGCATTTCATTTTGCCAGCACTTTTTTTCAGACATAATTTCTGTTCTAAATGTTCTTATTCTAAATGTGAAAAATAAATGTTAAACGTGTTCCTTATGCTCAATTGCCTTAGCCTCTGTGTGCGCAAAAGTCGTTATAGTTTAAGTGATTGTTTGATGACGACGACTGTAGCCTAATCTGAAGGTAAAAATATTGTGGTTTACCGCAATACCGCGGGAATTTATTGCTTTTCAACCGCGGTAAGAAAAATTCAATATCGTCCCAGGCCTACTAAAAGTTCACAAACCCCAAAAAATGCTGCAGCGCTGAGCAAGAATCAGGAACAGGCCAGTAAGTGACTGCCTGAACCTTGGAGGGGTCCATACTTATGCCCTCCGCAGACACGACCGAACCTTTATTTACGACCGAACTGACTGGACATGATTTCTCATTTGCATTTCAGATGCCTAAAAATCTCTCCCCCGCCCACCTTTTGGCAAATTAGATCACTCTTCCATCCTGTTGCTGCCTGCTTTTAGGCAGAAACTGAAACGGGAAGCACCCGCCCTCAGGACAATTCAATGCTGGTCGGATCAATCAGAAGCTATACTACAGGACTGTTTTGATCACGTGGACTGAGACATGTTCTGGGCAGGATCTGGTGACAACATAGAGGTGTATTCAGAAACTGTAACCTGTTTCATCTGGAAGTGTGTAGAAGATGTAGTGCCGACAAAAACAATCTGCATCAACCCCAATTAATAGCGATGTTCGAGCAGCCTTGTCAGCGCGGACATCCGCTTTTAAATCAGGGAATGTTGATGATTGCAAACAAGCCAGTTACGATCTCAGAAAATCTGCAAAAAGACAACACAAAAACAAAGTTGAAGAACAATTCAACACCAACAATGCAAGAAGCATGTGGCATGGCAGAAGCTGTGAGAGCACTCTCCGTCTCTGTCTCGGATGTGACCCGATCCTTCCGACGGGTAAATATCCATAAGGCTGCGGGTCCCGCTGGCATCTCAGGCTGTGTGCTCCGAGCATGCGCATTCCAACTAGCTGGTGTTTTCACAGACATTTTCAACCTACCATTGTGCCCATACCAAAGAAAAACAAAATCACATGCTTAAATGACTGGAGGCTCATTCCTCTTACACCCATCTTCAGCAAGTGTTTTGAGAAACTCGTCAGAGATTACATCTGCTCTGTGCTGCCTGCCTCATTGGATCTGCTACAATTTGCATATCGCAGCAACTGTTCTACAGACAATGTTATTGCTTTCACCCTACACACTGCTCTCTCCCACCTGGAAAATAAGAACACCTATGTAAGAATGCTGTTTGTGGACTACAGCTCTGCATTTAACATCATAGTGCCTGCCACACGTGTTGCGAAGCTCCAGACACTGGGACTAAACAGGCAGAAGTCAGGTGGTCAGAATGGACAACAACACTTCATCCCCGCTGACCCTCAACACTGGGGCTCCTCAGGGCTGTGTTCCTGTACACACGACTGTTCAGCCACACACAGCTCCAACGTCATTGTCAAATAAACTGATGACACAATGGCCTGATCACCGACAAAAATTAGATGGCCTACAGAAAGGAGGTGAGCACCCTGACTACATGGTGTCAGGATAACCACCTCTCACTCAACAAGACCAAGGAGCTGGTGGTGGACTTCAGGAGACAGAGCAGAGAACACAGACCCATCACCATCGACAGGACACCTGTGGAGTGGGTAAGCAGCTTCAAGTTCCTCTGCGTTAACATCAGTGAGGATCTCACCTGGTCTATACACACTGATGCAGTGTTGAAGAAGGCACATCAATGCCTTTTCTTCCTGAGACGGCTGAGGAAGTTTGGAATGAGCATTCTACACCTACGCTATAGAGAGCTTCCTGACGGGCTGCATCACTGCCTGGTTCGGAAACAGCACCACTGGCAACCTAAAAAGCTCTGAAAAGAGTTGTGTGAACTGCCAGCCACATTGTTGGAGGTGAGCTTCCCTCCCTCCAGGACATCTACACCAGGAGGTGGATGAGGAAAACCCAGAAGATCATCAGTGACTCCAGCCACCCGTCCCACAGACTGCTCTCTCTGCAGCCCTTAGGAAGATGACTTTTTCCCTCAGGCTATCAGAATAATAAAAAGTCAGAACTAATATGCCTTACAGCACCCTACAGCATATTGCCACAATATAGTATGCCACACACTGCACTTTAACAGTTCAACACTGGACTATACATACACACTGCATTTAACCTGTTAGCCAACACCACCACCCCCCCCCCCCCCATTATGGGATTCACAGGTGAAAGTGCCATACCTAACTTAAAATTGTAACAGTTCCTTACTTATGTTTGTTACACACATCATTTTGGTGTCTTTGGAAAGAAGACCCTTTGGGCTTTTCTTTTTATCAACCAGATTTGATAAAAAAAAATATTAAATATCAAAAATATTAAAAGTTATAGACACTGAAGTGCCTTGAATTTCTTTTACCACACTGAATTTTTTTATTTGATATAAAAATACATGAAATCAGTCCTGGAGCAATCTAGAAAAGTAATGGGTTGAAAGTCATGTCTTTAATGAAATGTCTCATGAGTTTCTATTTCAAATCTAAAGAAGATATCATGAAAAATAAGATTTTTCTGAGACGGTCTACACCCCCAACCCTCCAAATATAAAAAAAATATTTACCAACTGGATTGAAGGCTTCTACAAAATATTTTTGTCTTTAAACATACCACTACATATTTTTTTTTTTTTCAATTATAAAAGATTAGACAGAAACTAAGAAATCATATAAGTGATTTATTTGAGCCCTTGAAAAATAAAATGAGAATAATATAAGAAAAATAAATAAATTTATTTTTAATTATTTATAACTTTGTATGCAAATTACAGAACATCCTGAGATTGCTAGAAATGCCACATTTACAATGAATTAAAATGCAAATAAGTGCTGATGTGCTGATGGCCAGTTATTAGGGGTGTAACGGTATGCCAAAATCACGGTTCGGTATGTACCTCGGTTTTAAAGTCACGGTTCGGTTCATTTTCGGTACAGTAAGGGAAAGAAATGCAAACATTAAACTGCAGGTTGTTTATTACTATACACTTTTTTTAAAATACTTTTTAATAAAATATAAAATATATAATAATTCAATTAAATATAATGATTAAATAAAATAATAATTATGAAATATAATAATATATAATTAAATATATAAAATAAAAAAAGAATAAGAAATAAAATACTGCTGCAAAGTTCTCCACTAAATAATATACTCTCAGTCTCAAACCAATATCATATAATAAAATATAATGAAAAATATAAATAAATAAATATGATTACAGTGCAGCATTACCAATCCCAGCTTGTAGGCCTGCTTCACCAGAACCGTGCCATGCCTGCTTCTGTAGGTGACAGAGGGAGACCGCCGACAGACCAGGCTCTTGTCTTCATGACAACAATATCTATACTTCATGTTGAGCATAAATATAAAGCCTACTGATAAAGGACACCATCAACAGTATTGATGGCAAAATAGACTAAGTTTGACAGGTGCAATATTTGAAAATCGATAATTATTAATTTATTTTTTAAATTACATTTATATCTGAATTTATGTCAACCTATAGACTTTCAAACATCAAAGTGTCATGAATTAATATGTATTTGTGTACAAAATGACATATAAACATATTTTCCTATTCTATTTTATAGAACGCTTCCAACACGCCTGCGTGTCGCATGAAAAATAGACGTCGGTTCTATTTCTAGCTGGCACGCGTTTTCCGCGCGGCTCTCTGTTAACATGGGAGCCGAATTAAAAACGGACACGCAACGCAGTTGAGAAGCTTGCGCTACGCATCTAGTGTGTCGCCGGCCAGAGTCAGCAGCAGGGCGGGATTTGCGCTGAACGCGGAGACTTCCGCCACTTAATATGTTCGTTTGGAAACACGAAAATGTACTTATAATCCGCATACAAAATATTGCATTCGGTATACCCGTGCACCGTACCGAAAACCCTGTACCGAAACGGTCCGGTACGAATACACGTACCTTTACACCCCTACCAGTTATAAAGATTGTAATAATACCAATGCGCCATAAAGTCAATAAACAAAGGAATTATCATCCGTATTACAACGTTGCTTCGTTAGACTAAACATGCTCCATTAGATGTCATTCAGTGGACCCTTTACCTTCAGCTGTGGATGTGTTTATGACTCGTTATTACAATGAATCTGGTATGTACTGTGTTTTCATTCTTCATGTTTTGATGTGTACTGTCTTTATAAGCTTTACATTGAAAAACAGCAATCTGTCGTCAATGCTTGAGGCTTAGAACTTTATAAACATATATAATTTGTCAAGATTAAATTTGTCCCATTTCATTTAATCTATTCGCCAATATTGACACGTGCGAACACAGGGAGTTGAGGACGCCCATACCTAGGTGCAGGTTAACAGGTTAATACAATAACCTACCCTTTACCACTGGATACCATCCGATGCACATCCATGACATTTCTGTATCCAGTTCACGTACACTCTGTTGCACATTAGCATATTTTTATGCGTATATAGGTTTACATAATGTAGAACGTGTACATTCTGTGTATAGTGTATATGGATGTCTAGTGCTAACTGTATGTATGTACATATTGTGTAGAATGTGTAGTGTTAACTGTAAGTATGTCTAATAGTATACTGTGTGTACTGACTATATGTATGTGTATATTGCACATTTTCACCTGTGGAAGTCTGTATAGTTATATACAGCAGTTCTGCAATTTCTGGAACAAGCTCCCAAGAATTTCACTCACCAAGTCACATGTGCTGTGGTGATGTGAAAATAAAAGTGACTTGACTTGACATGTTGGGTGTGTACCTGGAGACAAAAATGCTGAGCATGTCTCTCAATAAATAATTTACGAGCGTTTGAAAATTGCTGGGGTGTTTACCAGCCTAAACAGTAAAACCCAATATTCAAAGTGCCCCAACAGAGTATTAAACACAGTCTTCCACTCATCCCCCTCCTTGATGCACACTAAGTGTTACGCATTATGGAGATCTAACTTCATGAAAATTCTTATCTCCTGCAGGATCTTGAAGGCTGATGACATCAGTGGTAAAGGGTACCAGTTTTTTTATGGTGATGTCATTCAGCCCACGATAATCGATGCAAAAATCCCGCCCCGGTGGGGGAGGAGGAGGGAACGATGGTACCAGCCATGAGTGAAGTATCAAGGTACTTCCCTCATTTTCAGGTGCGGATAAAGAATACAAACGCCCATGGGGAGGAATGGTGTCAGGAAGAAGGTCGATACTACAATCATAAGGAGGTAGAGAAGCGGCCTGGGAACGGCTGAACACTGCTTGCAGATCATAATATTCCTCCAGAACCATAAAAATCAATCGACTCCTCCTGAAAAACAGACAAAGAAGAAACAGAGGGAACAGCACAGACAAGAGAATTGGTATAACAAGACAAGCTCCAAGAAACAATAGAACTATCAGATCAGTTAATTTGTGGAATGTGCTTAGTTAACCATGGATGTCCTAGGACAATGGGGGCCATAGGTAACTGAAACACAGGAAAATAAATTGACTCTTGGTGGTTACCAGATGTGGTGAGACTCACCAGGGCAGTGGCCAGGTGAATTTTAAAAAGAACGTGGTCATCCAGGGCTAAGGCTGTGGGAGAATCCATTAATTCATGAAGGGGCAAACCATGTTCAATAGCCCACCTCTCATCTACAAAAATCTCCTCAGCCCAGGAGTCAATAAGAGCATAGAAGGAAACAGAAGTGGTGCCCCAGTGAAGGACAGCTGAAACCATGGAGTGGGAATTGAAGGATTGGCATAGTGCTCTTCATTCAAGCCTTCCTAAAAGCATGCCATTAGGGCTGCCTCATTTCATTCGCAGGTAGCAGATATATTCTTAAAATCTATGGCATAATCAGCTGAGGGGCATCTTCTTTGACTAAGTGCAGCTAGCTGGTGAGAAGCTTCACGCCCGAAGACAGACCAGTCAAAAACCTTCAACATCTCCTTCTTGAAAGAATTAATTTGATCGCAGCGATCAGCTCCCGCCTCACAGACTGCCGTTCCCCATTCCTGGGCTCGGCTAGTGAGAAGGGAAACCACAAAAGGCTCTTCTCCTCTAGCTTAAATCCCAGTGAGGTAGCAGAGGAAGGAGAGATCTGTTTGGTGAAGAGGAAGCATGGTTTTATCATCAAGTATAGAGTCCAGAATTTTCAACCAGTACAATTAAAAGACATTCTGAGAGACCAAACAACATCTTTTTGTATAAAACAGGTAGACCAGAGAGAAACTGCTGAAGTTTTTAGACAGTTACGGCAATCTAAGGCCAAGGATAACTTTTGCTTGGATACAGCTTTTATACAAAAAAAAAAAAAAAAAAAAAAAAAAACACTGTTATGTCCTCTTAATGCCAGATACACATGTAGTGAATTTATCTATAAGATCAAATGAATTCCCTCAGCAATGGAAAACAGCTATTATAACTCAAGTATTTAAGTCTGGAGCATCTGACCAGGTCTCGAATTATAGACTGATTTAAATTTTACCTGCACTCTCAAAGGTTCTTGAAAAAACAGTTGCCAAACAACTTGTTGATTATCTTGAAAGTAATCATCTTCTACATGCCAAACAATTTGGGTTTAGACCACGGAACTCAACAGAGTTGGCAAACTGTTACCTCACTGAAATGATAAAACAGTCTGTTACATCCCCCAGCTCTGTTTGATCCTAATCATGTGTTTGAACGCAGTGTCCCTTCTCTTAATTACAGATGATCCACACCTGTGCGGAGCCCTATAAAGAGCTGCTGAAACCACACCTGAGTGCGTACACAGAGAGCTGGAGAACAGAGCCGATGCACTGCTGTGCTGTTTAACTTTATAGGGATTGCTGTCCACCCAGTTGTAGAAAACGTTCCGCTTTTGTAGTTGTTTTTTTGTGTTACCATATCTTTCATTTTTCTATCAAACAAGCATACCCCTACCTTTGACACGAGCTGATCTGTGTGCGTCTCTCCTTGATGTTAAGGGTGGTGTCCGTGCGCCCGTAACATTAGTGGAGGTTCGTCCGGGATTAATAATTTGATTAAGTCGGACTTTAGTGTTTAGTGTGAATTGCGGAACTTTTGAAAGGGTACAACATTTTGGTGAGTATTCTGGTAGGCAACTATGGTTGTCTGTCCTTTTTAGTCGACTGTTTATTTTTTTATTTTGGTGGATAACTCAGGAGGGGGCACATGAGAGGCCTCGAGCTGAGTAAGCCACTGACGATTGCGTAAGTATTTAGGATTTTTTTTGTTTTGTTTTGTTTTTGTGTGTATAGTTAGATAGAGAAGTTGGACAACATTTTTGCTTATCAGAATACCTTTTAGTTCAGTTGTTTAGCTTGTAGTATATTGTGGCATATTGCCTATTTAGTGAGCGCTGGTACTTTGGAGGTACTAGTGTATTAGTTAAATTTTATGGGTGGACATAAAAATTTGTGGTCTTTGTAGCCTACACTGTGCTTTTCGTTTGACCACTTTAGATATTTGCTACTTTGTAGCCTGATCACAGTTAAACTGCTTAGGTGAGTGCTTGTATATGTATTTGTGTGTGTAAAAAAAGAAAAAAAAATTAATTATAATTTTCTTTGTGATCTTGTTGCATTGAGTTTTTTTCTTTTTGCGCTTAAAATGGCAACAGAGGAAGCATTTGTTAAGGAACCCTCTACTGAGTTATTTTGAAGACTTTCGAAAGAGCAGTTGCTAAACTTAGCTGCAACTTATGAGGTTGAGATCACATCTGCTGAGAAACGCACCAAAGATACAATCAGGGCCGTCTTACAAGCTGCTTTGATTAATAAGGGCATTCTGCCTGTAGAAAAACAATCTCCCGTGTCTACGGAGGCATTACAGCTGCAGGTTCGGTTGAGGGAGTTAAGCATCAAAGATAAGGAAATTGAGTATGATCGTGAGCGAATGCAAGCACAGGTCCATGAGCATGAACATCGATTGGCACTGAGAAAGTTAGAAATCGAGGCCCAGAGGGAAGATGTCACTCCTTCTGATCCTCATTCATAGGAAAGTCATAGTTAGTAGGAAAAGCGCAGGAGGTTTACTCCTCACTAACAGTAGAGCAGAGTGGTGATTATGATGTAGTGAAAGCGTCAGTTCTGAGGTGCTATCAGCTGATCCCTGAAGCATACAGACAGAAGTTTAGGAACTTAAAAAAAATGGGGCGTCAAACTTTTGTTGAATTTGGTCGAGATAAAGCAGCTCTCTTTGATCGTTGGTGCTCGGCACTACAGGTTGATAGTCAGGAGAAATTGCGTGAACTAATTCTTCTAGAAGAATTTAAGAACTGTCTGCCAACCACAGTGGCCACCTATCTAGCTGAGCAGAAGGCCGAGTCAATTTCTGAAGCTGCTATCCTTGCTGACGAATACGTTCTAACGCATAACATTAGCAGAGACCGTTTTCGCTTCAGAATTAATCCCTCTATGACCTCTGATGCAGACAGGAAACAGAGTGCAATAAAACAAGATGACCGACACTGTTTTTATTGTAAAAAGCCCGGGCATATCGTCGCAGACTGCTTAATATAAAAAAAAAACAGTCCACGAAACCAATGGGACTCGTTAGTTCTGCGAAGAAAGTATCATCTATCCTTCATACAGGGTTAAAATCAGAGAAAGCCCAGTCCATGTACGATCCCTTTCTGACGAATGGGACTGTATCAGTGCCGGGTGAGGAAGCTGTTGCTGTGCGCATCTTGCGAGATACGGGTGCTGCACAGTCCTTCCTCCTTCGCGGTTTGTTGCCATTGTCCGAAAAGACTGCAACTGGTAGTAGTGTTCTTGTTCGAGGAATTGAGATGGGTTTTCTTGATGTTCCCTTACATTATGTGCATCTCGAGTCAGATTTGGTGTCTGGTGATGTGGTTGTTGGTGTGCAAGACTTCTTGCCAATCCCCGGTCTCACGTTCCTCCTTGGCAATGACCTAGCCGGTGGGAACGTGTGGAGTCGGGGTGATGTCCCACCAGAGGTTGTGTCAGTGCCGCTCAGTCAAGGGTGCCCTGATGAGTGCTCACTAAAATTCCCTGATGTTTTTCCCACTAGTGTCGTCACTAGGTCGCAGACTCGAAGGTTGAGGGATTTCGTACCTCCTAAGGATGTAGACCTAAGTGACAGTTTTGTTGCTCACCCCGCAGAGTGTGAGAGGTTATTCGAACCCCCTTCCACTCCATGCCACGGTAGTCCTGTACCTGTGGCGAATGGTGAGAAAGAAAGAAAAACCAAAGAGCCAGATGTTTTGCTGTCCTTAGAGAAACTTATTAATGCTCAACAAAAAGACCCCTCTCTTGTTTCATGTTTTAAGGCAGTTCAATCTGTTTCAGACCATGTCAGCGAGAGTCCTGCTTATTTCATCAGAGACGGTTTGCTTATGCGGACGTGGAGACCTCAGAAAAGTAATGAGTGGAATGACATTGAGCAAATCGTTATGCCCGCTGAAAATAGATGTGCTATTCTGAGTGTCGCACATGATGGTGTTTCTGGTCATTTAGGTGTGACTAAAACATTCAACAGCATTCTTCGTCATTTTTTTTGGCCTGGGCTGAAGCGTGATGTGCGGCAGTATTGTAAAACGTGCCATGTCTGCCAGGTTAGTGGTAAACCAAACCAGATAATTCCACCTGCACCATTATACCCCATACCTGCCGTGAGTGAGCCTTTTGAGAGGGTAATCATTGACTGTGTCGGTCCTCTTCCACGGTCGAAAAAAGTGGATATCAGTATCTATTAACAATTATGTGTACTGCTACTCATTTCCCGGAGGCGGTGCCTCTGAGAAAAATCACTGCTAAAATCGTGACCAGGGCTCTATTAAAGTTCTTTGCTTTTGTGGGACTACCGAAAGTCATTCAAACTGACCAAGGAACAAATTTTACTTCGCGTGTATTCTCCCAGTTCATGAAATCGCTCCAGATTACAGGTACGAACTGGGAGGAGGCGATTCCTTGGATGCTGATGGCCTCTAAAGAAGTAGTACAAGAGTCAATTGGTTTCAGCCCTGCGGAGCTAGTGTTTGCACATGACATTCGCACACCTTTGAGCGTCCTTAAAGATAAGTGGATGAGCAAGCCTACTTCTCGTAGTGCACTACAGTTTATAAGCGACGTTCGCACCCGCCTACACCGAGCTCGTGAACTAGCTAGAGAGAACTTAGAAAAGACCCAAACTGGCATGAAAACTTGGTATGATCGAAAGGCAAGAGCCTGTTCATTTAAACCTGGAGACCAGGTGTTGGTTCTCTTACCCGTGTCCGGTTCTGCATTCCAGGCACGATTCAGTGGACCATATACCATTGAAAAGAAAATATCTGATTTGAATTACATAATTTCAACCCCCGACAAGCAAAGACATTCTCGCATCTGTCATGTAAATATGCTTAAACCATACTATACGCGCAAAGATGTTAAGACTGACTTGTGTTACCTTATCGTACACGGTCTTGAGTCCTCTGTGTTGCCTTCACTTGTAGATGATGATGATGTGGAGACCCCTCCATCGAGATGTGTGATTGAAGGTCGACTTAAAAACTCTGCTATGGTGTCGGTCATTGCAAATCGATTACCACATTTAACTCCCTCTCAAATCGGTGACATATTATCTGTGATGGATGATTTTCCTGAGTTATTTGGAGATGTTCCAACTGTAACAACAGTTTTGGAACATGACATAGATGTGGGTGATAAAGGCCCGATTAAACAACACCCATATAGGGTAAATCCAGAAAAGCGTTCTATTCTGCAACGAGAGGTTGACAAGGAATAATATTGCTGAACCTAGCTCTAGCCCTTGGAGCTCCCCGTGCCTTTTAGTTGGAAAACCTGATGGCACTTACAGGTTTTGTACAGACTACAGACGTGTTAATGCCATCACTCTACCAGACTGCTATCCATTACCGCGGATGGATGACTGTGTGGACCGGGTTGGCTCGGCCACCTTTATCACTAAAATCGACCTCCTAAAAGGTTACTGGCAAGTGCCCCTTACACCAAGGGCAAAACAAATATCAGCTTTCGTGACCCTGGATTCATTTATGCAATATAAAGTTATGGCCTTCGGAATGCGTAATGCGCCTGCCACGTTCCAGCGATTAGTAAATCTTGTTTTAGCTGGGATGGAAAACTATGAGGCATATTTGGACGATATAGTCCTTTATAGTACACACTGGTCTGAGCACATAACACAACTTCGAGAGCTTTTCCGTAGGTTGTCCAATGCAAAGCTCACAATTAATCTTGCAAAATGTGAGTTCGGAAAAGCCACTGTCACTTACTTGGGGAGGATAGTTGGCAGGGGACGTGTTTTACCAGTGATGGCAAAAGTTGCCGCTATTCAGGAGTTCCCTGTGCCCTTAGGAATGGTAGGCTACTATCACAGTTTTTTCAACTGTCGTTTGTCCCCTCACTAACTTATTGAGCCCCAAGACTAAATTTGAGTGGACTGAGTCTTGTAACAAAGCCTTTGAAAACGTCAAAGCTCTCTTTCTGACTAGTCCCGTGCTGGCTACGCCAGACTTTAACAGACCATTTGAGCTTGCTGTGGACGCCAGCAATGTAGGTGCCGGTGCCGTACTTTTACAGTCAGGGGTAGACGATGTAAACCATCCTGTGAGTTTCTTTTCTAAGAAATTTAATTATGCCCAGCGAAAGTACTCCACTATTGAGCAAGAGACCTTGGCTTTAGTTCTAGCTATTCAACACTTCGAAGGGTATTTAGGTTCTACGGTACATCCAATTAAGGTCTATACTGACCATTATCCACTCAAATTCCTCAATCGCATGTACAACTCGAACTGATGGTTAATGTGCTGGAGTCTCCTGATTCAACCATTTATCCCCATATTGTGCATGTCCGGGGGATAGAAAATGTTATTGCAGATGCGTTATCTAGGGTGGATGCTTAATCGTGTTATTTTTTTTTTGTTCCTCTCGTCTTAGAGGAAAAGGAGGATACGTTTGAAAAATTAAATTGCGTGACGTCTAGGTTATGGTTAGTAATAAAACAATACTATATATATAGTAGCTGCTATGTTTCTATTTTTTGGGAGGGGATTTGTTTTAACTGTTTGTTTGTTTGGCTTGCTGATCTAAGGTAAGTCATTTGCATCGCGTATATTCATAAGTAAAATGAGTATTTGTCGTGTCCAGAGTATGGTGACAGGTCACCATTTTGGGGTGGGGGTGTTACGTCCCCCAGCTCTGTTTGATCCTAATCATGTGTTTGAACGCAGTGTCCCTTCTCTTAATTACAGATGATCCACACCTGTGCGGAGCTCTATGAAGAGCTGCTGAAACCACACCTGAGTGCGTACACAGAGAGCTGGAGAACAGAGCCGATGCAATGCTGTGCTGTTTAACTTTGTAGGGATTGCTGTCCAAATGTATGCAGATGACACAATTATATATGTCTCAGCAAAAACCCCTCAGATTGCAGCTGAGATGCTTTCAAAAGAACTGGATGGTGGCTCCGAAATAATCATCTGACCCTGAACTATGATTAGACAGTCTCTATGTGCTTCTCAATAAAAAGAAAGGTCAATGAAAATTTTAGAATAAAGATTGATGAGAAGGAGATAGATGATGTACATGAATTAAAATCTCTAGGGGTTATTTTAGATTCTCATCTTAAATTTGATAGTTATGTAAAGAGACAAATTTAAACTGCTTCAGATTAATAAGACAATATATACCCATTAAGGCAGCACAGCAGTTTATGCATTCTATGATATTTTCTCATCTATTGTATTGCATTACTGTTTGGGGTCAGGCCAATCAAACAACAATTACACGTTAGGTCATTGTATAAACAGGCATTAAAAGTAATGGACCAGAAACCTTTAAGATGGCACCATTGCCTCATTCTTAGGAAGCATAATGTTTTGAGTTTTGACAGTTTTGTAAATTATTCATTTTTAAAACTAATTTTTAAAGGGGGGGGGGGTAAAATGCTATTTCATGCATACTGAGTTTTTTACACTGTTAAAGAGTTGGATTCCCATGCTAAACATGGACAAAGTTTCAAAAATTAAGTTGTACGTTTGAAGGAGTATTTCTGTTCCAAAAAAAATCCTTCGGGTTTGTCACAAGTTTTGGAAAGTTTTTTTTAGAGTATGGCTCTGTGTGACGTTAGATGGAGCGGAATTTCCTTATATGGGTCCTGAGGCACTTCTGCCGGAAGAGCGCACGCTCCCGTATAGCACAGCACTGAGAGCACAACAGACTTCTCTGATCAGAGCGAGAGCGTCGCGAAATGTCACAAAAGACGTGTGTTTTTGGTTGCCAGGGCAAGACAACCCTGCACAGATTACCAAAAGAGAAACAGCATTAAGGGACGAGTGGATGGAGTTTATTTTTACAGAGCATCAACGGAGTTGTGCAAGTGTTTGTGTTTGTTCCCCTGCATTCTGAAGATGCTTGTTTTACAAACAAGGCCCAGTTTGACGTCGGGTTTGCACATCGTTTATTTCTTGAGGATAATGCAGTCCCAACGAAAAAGGGTCACAATCGTGTGTTGGAACCGCATGCGGTGAGTAAAACTGCTTCAAATATCTCTGTGTTGTTAACTTAGCTATCGCCGTGTAAGCACATCAAGTAAACAACATGCGATGTTGTCATAAAACTGCTTCAAATATCTCTGTGTTATTAACTTAGCTATCGGCGTGTAAGCACATCAAGTAAACAACATAATAATAATAATAATAATTCTTTACATTTATATAGCGCTTTTCTAGACACTCAAAGCACTTTACATAGAAAGGGGGTATCTCCTCATCCACCACCAGTGTGCAGCCTCCACCTGGATGATGCGACGGCAGCCATATTGCGCCAGAACGCCCACCACACACCAGCTTACTGGTGGAGAGGAGACAGAGTGATGAAGCCAATCAGTAGATATGGGGATTGTTAGGAGGCCATGATGGTCAGAGACCAATGGGTGAATTTAGCCAGGATGCCGAGGTCACACCTCTACTCTTTCCGAAAGACATCCTGGGATTTTTAATGATCACAGAGAGTCAGGACCTCGGTTTAACATCTCATCCGAAGGACGGTGCTTGTTGACAGTATAGTGTCCCCATCACTACACTGGGGCGCTAGGACCCACACAGACCACAGGGTGAGCGCCCCCTGCTGGCCTCACTAGCACCTCTTCCAGCAGCAACCTAGTTTTCTCAGGAGGTCTCCCATCCAGGTACTGACCAGGCCCAGCCCTGCTTAGCTTCAGTGGGCAACCGGTCTTGGGCTCCAGAGTGATATGGCTGCCGGAACATGCGATGTTGTCATCAAACTGCACGAGTAGATCCGAAGATGCTTGTTTTACAAACAAGGCCCAGTTTGACGCCGGGTTTGCACATCGTTTATTTCTTGAGGATAATGCAGTCCCAACGAAAAAGGGTCACGATCGTGTGTTGGAACCGCATGCGGTGAGTAAAACTGCTTCAAATATCTCTGTGTTGTTAACTTAGCTATCGGCGCGTAAGCACATCAAGTAAACAACATGTGATGTTGTCATCAAACTGCACTTTCCACATGTAACGTTACAGCTTAAAAAAAAAAAAAAAAGACGACAAAGTGGAACTTAGTAATTTTCCAAAACCGCTAAGCAAATATATACAGTTTCAGTACATACCACATAGAGACATTGTTGCTGATGCTGCTCTTGTTAAATTTCAGCCTCTGGATCTGATTCTGGATCATAAATATACAACTGAATCTGACTGTTAGCCATGGTTTGTTTTGGTTGGTTTTGTCCTCAGGGTGTCACAGCTTCTCCTGCAGTTGTACCTGCACTCACTCACATCATCAACACAACCCAACCTCAACCCATCTCTTTTAGAGAACTACAGACCAGTTTCCCTTGAAGGAGCTGTGTTCAACCAAGTCTCTACATTTCTCACAAACAATAACCTCCTTGACAGCAACCAATCTGGCTTCAGAAGTGGACATTCATCTGAGACGGCCTTGCTCTCAGTTGTTGAAGCTCTAAGACTGGCAAGAGCGGAATACAAATCTTCAGTACTTCTCCTGCTTGATCTGTCCGCTGCTTTTGACACTGTTAACCACCAGATCCTCCTATCAACCCTACTGGCAAAAGGCATCTCAGGAACCACACTCCAGTGGTTTGAGTCTTACTATCAGATAGGTCCTTCAAAGTATCTTGGAGAGGTGAGGTGTCCAAGTCACAAAATCTAACTACTGGGGTGCCTCAGGGCTCAGTTCTGGGTCCACTTCTCTTCTCTGTCTACATGGCATCATTAGGTTCTGTCATTCAGAAACATGACTTTTCATAACACTGCTATGCTCATGACACTCAACTCTACCTCTCATTCCATCCTGATGATCTGACGGTAGCGATTCGCATCTCAGCTTGTCTAACAGACATTTCTTCCTCAACCTTGCCAAGACAGAACTGCATTTTATTCCAGCAAACCCATCTTTTCATCACAATTTCACCATCAAGTTAGGCACATCAACCATAACTCCTTCAAAAACAGCTAGAAGCCTTGGAGTTATGATTGATGATCAGCTGACTTTCTCAGACCACATTACTAAAACTGTCTGATCCTGCAGATTTGCTTTATTCAACATCAAGAAGATCAAGCCCTTTTTTTCTAACATGCTGCACAACTCCTTGTTCAAGCTCTTGTTCTGTCCAGGCTGGACTATTGCAATGCTCTCTTGGCAGGTCTTCCAGCCAATTCTATCAAACCTTTACAATTAATTCAGAACGCGGCAGCAAGATTAATTTTTAATGAGCCAAAAAGAATACACGTCACACCTGTGTTTATCAATTTGCTCTGGCTTCCAATAGTTGCTCGTATAAAATTCAAGGCATTGATGTTTGCCTACAAAACTACCACTGGCTCTGCACCCATTTACCTAAATTTGTTACTTCAGACTTATGTGCCTCTAGAAGCTTGCATTCTGCAAGTGAACGTCGCTTGATTGTGCCATCCCAAAGAAGCAGAAAGTCACTTTTACAGACTTTTAAATTAAATGTTCCCTTCTGGTGGAATGACCTCCCCAACTCAATCCGAGCAGCTGAGTCCTTAGCCATCTTCAAGAATCGGCTTAAAACACATCTCTCCCATCTTTATTTGACCCTCTAACTTTATCACTCAATATTATAATTCTATTCTTTAAAAAAATCTAACTACCTTTCTAATCTTTTTGTATTTCTATTTTCATTAATTATGCAATTGTATGTGTATTGGGGAGGTGTGTGTATGTGTAAAGACCTCTAACACTAGCTTGCTCTATTCTTCTTTTTATTCCATCTGTTTTCTTTATATTATATTATTTAAAATCCCATGCTGTGTGTACTGTGTTAACCTAACTGAGACTTGTTATAGCACTTATATATCATTGCTCTTTTTGTTGTTTTTGATTGCTTCCACACTGTCTTCATCTGTAAGTCGCTTTGGATAAAAGCATCTGCTAAATGAATAAATTTAAATGTAATGTAAATGTAAAATATTCTGTCAGCTAGTTTTGAAACAAAAGAGTGGAATAAGAACCAGAGGCACAGCAAGTGGAAACTGTATAGCTGCTGTAGAACAACATTTGGTCAGACATCATTTTCAGTAAGGGGCATAAAATTGTGGAATGCCTTACCATCAGAATTTAAAACACTGACAGAACTCAAGGTTTTTAATACACATTTAAAGCGATGGCTGAAACTGAAACAACTCTGTGAACATTGACTGTACAGGATATAACACAATGCATATGTGGCAGGATGGCTAGATCCTCCTATATTGATTGTTAGGATTGTTGGCCTATCAGTGGTTAGGGGTGAGCATATAAAAGGTGGAGTCAGACTGCTTACTTGGGTACGTGTATAAAGTTTATAGTACAAAGTTTAATCATACTGTGGGAACTAGTTGGTTGTTTTTCATTGCAGCAGTTCGTTGCTGCCCGCTCCTGGCTCCCACACCATCGTGTACATCGTTCATGACTTTGCTTCGGTGTGACGTTTGGCTGCATTTTCCTAGTTTTTATTAACAAATTTTGGTTCAGTGCTGGCCCTGTCCATTTAACATTGCGAGGTGCTCGTGCGTTGGAGAGTTCCTGCTGACTCCGGACATCAGTATTAAGAAGTGTTGCTGTCTTGTTCCTAGCTTGTTTGTTGTGCATTTGTTTTTCTTTGTACTCCATGTGGAAGGCCGGATGATTTGAATTATTCAGATTTATTATTTGATTGTTCATTTCTTTTGAGCCCAGTGTGTATTTAATTTTTTGTTTTTTTTTAGTTTAACTTTATTCTCTTGTGAATGTTTGTTTGGAATTGTAAATTATTTTCCTTTTTAGTTTTTTTTGATCTGGTTTGTTCATTTACAGGTGCTGTGGGTCAAACCCCAAAAAGGGCAGGGAGGCAGATCTCCACATGTGTGCGGTGGTGGTGCTATCTTGTCACCGTGTGCAGTGTTGTGGCGTGTCGATCAGCAACCAAAATCTCACTGGGTATTGTGTGTGTGTATGTGAATGGGTGCACCGATAGTGTGTGATAACTGCATTTTGTGATTCTTTAGGAGTTGATTCCAGCTGACCACAGCCCTGTAAATCTTTGCTCTTTTTGTGTGATCAGTAACAAGTAACCAAACATTAAGTGTGTCAGTGCTCATGTGATTTATTTATTTATTTTTTTCCTTTTTTAGTAATTTATTATTTGGATTAATAAAGCTCTGTATTTTGGTACCCATGTCTCTCGCTCTATTTTTTGGAACCGAACCTGCATTGCCTTGATTAGCACCTGTGGGTGCGTAGTATTTCCCTGGGTGCAAGTCTTGGGGTGGCGTAGTCCTTTGTCTAGTGTTATAGTGTCTGTTTGCCTATGGCCATGCTGCTACACATACAAACATAAAGATTCATATGTTAGCATGCACCGACATATGCATACTTTCGTGTTTTTGTATTGTTAAATGTTTCTAAACTGTGTTTTATAGAGATTTCTACATCTATTTAAGCCCATATCTTTTATGTATGGGATGTATTTTTTGTATGTATTTTAAAAGTTATAATTTTTAATTCAATACTCTGTAATTTCTGTTTTAATTTTACAAGCCTGGGCAACTAGTGAATCCACGGCATGCTTGGGGGCAGCTAATTCTCCGGAATGTCTGCCCAGCAATGTTGCCTGTAGTTTAACAGCAGAGCGGATGGTTGTATTGTTAGTAGATGCGCTTGATAATTGTTCCTGTTGCATGCTGTGTCAATGACAGCAACAAGTGCTATAGATGCACAATAATTCATCTTTAAACTAAACTGCAGATCTCATGCTATGCGTAAATATTTTAGTGAGATCAATGATGTGTACTTACTTCGATATTATGGGGGACACTGCTGGATTCAGTGGTCCCATGGTCCATTGAATAGATCCAATGATGTACAACTGCAGCTGCACGGAGATGTTGATTACGTTGATGTTGTGTAAAGTCATCTCTACAACATTATGAAAAATGCCACTGTATTTGAATGATACAACTTAATTTGCATGTTTTCTTTTAAAAATAGGCTACTTTTGTCAGTGAGACACAGAGTCAGACAATTCTATTTACACTGCAATACATATAGGCTAAAAATAACCAAGAGATGTTCACCTTATCAGCAAAACCGCATAAATCAAATTTGATTTTAAAGGTTTAAAACAGCTGAAATACTATTCAGTCACTGGACAGATTTTTTTATAGATTTATACCAAGGATACTGGATGCTTTTTAGCAATAAAAATTGTGTATGGCACAAATAGCATTTATAGTCCATATCTCATATTTCTTTTGATGTCTTGAACCTTAAACAATGTTAAATATGATGTCATTTGAATGGGAATGTGCATAGAAATGATATGCAAATGAGGTTATGCATAGTAAAACTAGGCGTTGTAAGCTTCATATATGGTGATTTCAGGGAGGAGACGAGGTGGAGATGCATGTTCGCACAATCTTCCCCTGACTGGGATTTATAAAGGGATTTTTGCGCAGGTTCTAGAGTTTGTGCCTACAGACACTTTCAGGATAAAATATAAGGAGTTTTATAAATGAGACCCCAGGATAGTTTCTCAGCATAAGCTGGCACAGTGACTGAGCTTGAGCTTTGGTAATTTTGCTTTATGAAACCAAATCAAGTGAAAATAAGTCAGACTTACTGAAATAAACCTGGCTTATTTGGTAAACTTGTTTTGTGAAACAGCCCCCTGGTGTCAGGAGAAATGGGCAGGATTCAGATGCGGGTTGACACAAGGCTTTATTTAAAGCAGAGGAGGCAGATCAGATGAGTCACGTTCACAGGATTACTCGTAGTGACTGGAAGAATAGTCGAAGCAGATGAATCAAACCGATGAGTAACGTTCCACAGTTATTTGTACGACCACTGAGACCGGAGGGATGACACTGAAGCTTCCAAGAGCTCTGCGCTGGGGAACAGGGGGCAGAGAAAACGGCTAAACACACTGGAGCCTGAGGACAAGACACGACCAAGGTGAGTGCTAAGAACAGCTAGAAGATCCGAGCTATTGGAACGAATAACAACAGTCTGACAATAGGCAGAGAAACACAGGGAATGATAAAGGTGTAAAATTAGAAGAACATAGAAAACAGGTGGCGAGCAATTAAGGTTCACAACACAGAAACAAGGAGGGCGGGGAAAACTCAAACAGGTAGACACGGTGAGCTGACAAGTGATAAACACACACACACCAAAAAGGCAGGTGATTAGCCCCGAGACCCGACAGTACCCCCCCTCCCAGGAGCGTCACCTGACGCTCTAGGAAGGGCCCTACCTCGATGTCGCCGGAAGTCCTCAATCAACGAGCGGTCCAGAATGTCCCGGGACGGCACCCAGCACCTCTCCTCTGGGCCATACCCCTCCCAGTCCACAAGATACTGAAACCCCCTGCCGCGGCGCCGCTCATCGAGTAATCTCTTAACCGTATAGGTGGGAGATCCATCCACAAGACGAGGGGGCGGGGGGGTGGGCCGACTACAAGCAGGATTAAGGGGGGAAGAGAACACCGGCTTGACCCTGGAAACATGAAATACCGGGTGAACCCGACCAAAAGTTGGAGGGAGCTTGAGCCTGATCGCCACCGGACTAACCACCTTGGTGATGCGGAATGGCCCAATGAATCTGGGTGCCAGCTTACGAGAAGGCGCCCGGAGAGGCAGATCCTTGGTAGAAAGCCAAACCCGCTGACCACACACATAGGCAGGAGGAGAGGACCGGCGACGATCAGCTGCGGTCTTGGTTCGGCCAGAGGTTTGGATCAGAATCCTCCTGGCTTTCTCCCAGGTGCGACGGCAGCGCTGGACGAAAGCCAGGGCGGATGGAACCGCTGCGTCGGGTTCCTGTGAGGGGAACAAAGGTGGGTTATAACCAACAGAACACTCAAAAGGGGACATACCTGACGCGGCCACCGGAAGTGTGTTATGAGCGTATTCTGCCCATGAGAGCTGCTGGCACCAGGAACTCGGATTGTTGGATGCTAGACAGCGGAGCATTCTTCCTAGATCCTGGTTGGCCCGCTCACACTGCCCATTGGTCTGGGGATGAAACCCTGAAGACAGACTTGCGGAGGCCCCAATCTGTCTACAAAATTCCCTCCAGAACCGGGAGACGAACTGGGGACCCCTATCAGAAACCACATCCACCGGAAATCCATGGAGACGGAAGACGTGGTCCACCACCAGTTGGGCGGTCTCCCGGGCGGAGGGCAGCTTGGGCAGGGGGATAAAATGAACAGCTTTGGAAAAGCGATCCACCACCGTGAGAACCACAGTGTTACCCTTCGACGGAGGAAGCCCAGAGACGAAATCAAGGGCAATGTGTGACCAAGGACGGGAAGGGATAGGGAGAGGGGTTAGCAGACCATCAGGAGGACGATTGACCGGCTTACTTTGGGCACATGTGGGGCAGGCCAACACAAACTGTCTAACATCGGCAGCCATAGTAGGCCACCAGAAACGCTGTCGGATGGCAGACAACGTTCTCCGAATACCTGGATGGCAGACTAACCTGGATGAGTGACCCCACTCAAGGACCTCAGAGCGCAGCGCAGCCGGCACAGACAACCTGCCCGCCGGGCACTCTCCTGGCACCTGCACCCCTCGACCGGCCTCCTCAACTCGCTGCTCGATACCCCATGAAAGAGCCCCGACCACCACCCCCTCAGGAAGGATGGCCTCGGCCGCAACCTCCCCCCCTGGAGCATCGAACAGACGAGAGAGGGCATCAGGTTTGGTGTTCTTAGAGCCCGGCCGGTACGAGAGGGTGAAGTTGAACCTGGCAAAGAAGAGTGCCCAACGGGCCTGGCGCGAGCTCAGCCTCTTGGCCGAACGGACGTATTCCAGGTTCTTGTGATCCGTCCAGACCAAGAAGGGCTGCACTGACCCCTCCAACCAGTGACGCCACTCACCCAAGGCCAATCGTACCGCCAACAGTTCTCTATTGCCGATGTCGTAGTTACGTTCTGCAGGGCTGAGACGATGAGAGAAGAATGCACATGGGTGGAGCTTCCCATCGTGGAGGGAACGCTGAGATAGAACTGCGCCAACCCCGACGTCCGAAGCATCAACCTCCACAATGAACTGGGCCTCAGGATCTGGAACCAACAGAACAGGTGCAGAGACAAAACGGGACTTTAAAATGTCAAAGGCTACCTGCGCCTCCCGGTTCCATCTGAAGGACACCTTGGTGGAGGTTAAGGCTGTGAGCGGTGCAGCGATCTGACCAAAATTTCTGATGAATCGCCGGTAGAAGTTGGCAAAACCCAGGAATCGCTGCAGAGCCTTCCGGGAGTCAGGGACCGGCCACTGGGCGACAGCTTCAATCTTAGCGGGATCTGGCTTGATCCCCTCCGTGGAAATAATGTGGCCAAGGAACGTAACTGACTCAGCGTGGAATTCGCACTTCTCCGCCTTGACAAACAACTGATTTTCTAGTAAGCGCTGGAGAACCCGTCGGACATGCTGGGTGTGTAATTGGAGAGAAGGGGAGAAAATCAAGATATCATCCAAATACACGAAGACAAATTGATTGATCATGTCACCCAACACGCTGTTGACGAGTCCCTGGAAAACGGCTGGAGCATTGGTAAGACCAAACGGAAGAACCAAGTACTCGTAGTGTCCCGAAGGAGTGTTAAACGCCGTCTTCCACTCATCCCCCTCCCGAATGCGCACCAAGTGGTAGGCGTTGCGCAGGTCTAACTTGGTGAAGACGCGAGCTCCCTGTAATAACTCAAAAGCAGAAGACATTAAAGGTAGGGGGTACCTGTTCTTAATAGTAATGTCATTCAAACCTCTGTAATCAATACAGGGGCGCAGGGAGCCGTCCTTCTTCTGAACAAAGAAAAAACCTGCACCAGCGGGAGAGGAGGAATGGCGGATGAGCCCAGCTTGAAGTGACTCACGTATATATTTGTCCATGGCCTCTCTTTCAGGACCCGAAAGGGAATATAAACGACCCTTAGGCGGAGAAGAGCCCGGGAGAAGATCAATGGCACAGTCGTAGGGGCGATGCGGAGGTAGCGAGGTGGCCCGGGCCTTACTGAAGACCGACCGAAGATCATGGTACTCCGCAGGAACACCGGACAGGTCAGAGGGATCCTCCTGAGGAAGACAAGACACAGAGACAGGAGGAAAAACAGCACCCAAACATGACACGTGACAAGACTGACTCCAGGCTAACACGGAATTGTTGACCCAGTCAATGTGAGGATTGTGTTTGTGCAGCCATGGGTGTCCCAGAATTAAAGGGGCCTTAGGGGAATCAATAATAAACAACTCAATCAGCTCGCTATGGCTATCAGCAATATGAAGGTTTAACTTGGGGGTGATGTGAGTGATGGTGGTAAGGGGACGGCCAGCTAATGACCATGCTGATACGGGACTAACTAAGGGGATAAGTGGTATTCTCCATCGTTGGGCAGAAGCAGCATCAAGGAAGTTCCCCTCAGCCCCTGAATCCACAAGGGCGAGTCCAGCGTGAGATTGACTCTGGACGGAGAGTTGGAACGGCAGCTGAGTCCGTGCTGCAGGAGAGCTTGAACTAAGGACCGTGCCCACCAGGACGCTCCGCCTCACGGGTGGCCCCTGGCCCTTTAACGAACAGTGAAGAGCGAAGTGACCTCCCCCGCCGCAGTATAGACACGCCCCCGACGACAGACGCTCCTGCTTCTGTTGTGGTGTAAGCCGTAAACGACCCAACTGCATGGGCTCCTCCTCCGAGGGCTGTCGGTCGGCTGAACTGGCTGAAGAGGACTCTAGGTGGCGCCACGGGGCGGGAGTTTGCCGTTGCTTGCGGCGGCGGCTGAGACGGCCCTCAATACGGAGCGCGAGATTAATGAGGTTATCCAATTCCCGCGGGAGCTCTATGGCCGCGAGTTCGTATGAAATGGCGAAATCCAACCCCTCAAGAAAGCGGGCGCGCAGCGCGCTCTCATTCCAGCCACAGGCCGCCGCTAAAGTCTGGAACTGGATGGCGTAGTCCGTGACAGAGCTCCTCCCCTGAGTCAGACGCGATAACTGGGCCGCCGCCTCGTCTCCCTGAGCTGAGCGATCAAATAATTTTGCCATCTCATGACTGAAGTCCGCGAAGGTTGCACAACAGGAAGCCCGCGATCTCCACACGGCAATCCCCCATTCGCGGGCACGGCCCGAAAGAAGTGTAAGTACGTACGCAACTTTGGCCTCTTCTTTTGCGTAACGCCGGGGCTGCAGAGCGAACACCAGCGAGCATTGGGAGAGGAACGCTTGACAGGCGTTAGGATCGCCATCATAGACCGGCGGATTGTTGGCATGAGGTTCGGGCTCGTGGAACATACCGGTGTGAAGAACGGATCCGCTCGTTGCCTCTCGCCGAAGACCGTCCACCCGTGCGATGAGCTCGGAGACCCGGGCAGTGAGAGTGTCCACTTTCCGCGCGGTGGTGCCGAGCTGAGTGGCATGCTGTCCCAACAAAACTCCCTGCTGAACGAGAGCCGAGCGGAGTGGATCAGATCCCGCTGAATCCATGATCTGGTCAGACTGTTATGTCAGGAGAAATGGGCAGGATTCAGATGCGGGTTGACACAAGGCTTTATTTAAAGCAGAGGAGGCAGATCAGATGAGTCACGTTCACAGGATTACTCGTAGTGACTGGAAGAATAGTCGAAGCAGATGAATCAAACCGATGAGTAACGTTCCACAGTTATTTGTACGACCACTGAGACCGGAGGGATGACACTGAAGCTTCCAAGAGCTCTGCGCTGGGGAACAGGGGGCAGAGAAAACGGCTAAACACACTGGAGCCTGAGGACAAGACACGACCAAGGTGAGTGCTAAGAACAGCTAGAAGATCCGAGCTATTGGAACGAATAACAACAGTCTGACAATAGGCAGAGAAACACAGGGAATGATAAAGGTGTAAAATTAGAAGAACATAGAAAACAGGTGGCGAGCAATTAAGGTTCACAACACAGAAACAAGGAGGGCGGGGAAAACTCAAACAGGTAGACACGGTGAGCTGACAAGTGATAAACACACACACACCAAAAAGGCAGGTGATTAGCCCCGAGACCCGACACCTGGAGTCTGAGTGAAGTCTTTGGGAACTGTAACTCAGTAAATACTCAACAAAGACAGAGACATGAGAGATATATCTATAGAAAGATTGACTGCAAACAAAGCAGCGAGACTGTTCTTCAAGTTTTTTATTTATTTTTCTGGTCACATCATGCTAAAAGGAATAATACATAATTCACCTGAAGACGACGTGCTGAGAAGAATAAGCTTTGGCTTACCTCAGAGAAAAGAATAAAAAGGCTTGATCCAGCAGAGACCATGTTATTAATCTACTTGAATCTATTAGTTTTCTCATAACTTGTACACATTTTACTAGTTAGGCTTTTTCCAAACTATCTGATTTACTAATCATTATGAAGTTTCATTCACATCATCCAAATGTTTCACGATGCCAGGATGATTTTATTTTTTATGTTTTTAAGTCTGAAAACACTGAATTCAGTACAAACTGGGCTACAGTAATATATAAATGGCATGTATGTACATGATTGTGTTTTTGAGAAAACAATGTTTATGCGTGGTTAGTGAAAAACAAAAATTTTGAAGTCAATGAAATAAGGTCATAAAACACATAAAGAATATTTGTTCACAAGACTGTCAAACTTGGATCTTGTAGTCTAGATTTTTTTTCTCCAAAATTACGTGAAAATCATCTTGTTTACTCACTCACAGAAAACAATATATTGATTTAAATGTTCTAAGACACTTTTTGTTGGTAAAAGTCATTTGCGAGTAGGCGTAAACTATCATGAATATCATTGTGATTTACAGCAGAGGAGACAAATCCCTGCATAATGAGCTGCATAATGAGCTGCATAATGAGCTGCATAATGAGCCTCTCAGTCAGCTTGTGCCACTGAGAGGGAGGAGTTACAAGAAAGAATGTGAGGACAAAATAAATCTATATAATTTTATGTTTGTAGTTTATTTATAATATATTTAATTATCCCACAACAAAGCTGACTTTTTAGCATCATTACTCCAGTCACTCCTTCAGAAATCCTTCTAATATTCTGATTTTCTACAAAAACAAAAGTTATTATTATTATTATTATTATTATTATTGGTTATTACTGAAAATAACTGAGAATACTTTTCTACACAGACACTTAAAAATGAATAGTAAAAGAGAAAATTTATTTTAGGTAACAGTATGGGATCCACATTAAAATGAATTTTAACAAGTCTACAACCAACACAGATGCAGTTATAAGCAAATTAATGGCTATTTGACGTTTTAAAATTATCTAATGGCCGATGTCACTCAAACTCATTGATCATTAGTGTTTTTGATAAATCTCTTTTTAATTAAATATATACAAATCAGTCAATAAATTAGTTAATAATAAACAAATAATTATAAAATGCTATAGACTGTAAATAAGATAGAAGTTTCTGATTTTGCATATGGATTACAAAGTAAATAATTTTTTACATGCAATTATCCAATATAAAAACCTAACAAGATTTGTAATGAAGATAAAAAATGTAGACAAATAAGAATAAATGCTGTGCAAATCTTGCACTATATTTTAAGGAATAGTATACACTTCTGCATTTAAAAGGCAGCTACCTTTAAAATCAATGAAGTTGTCAATTAATGAAGATATATATATATTTTTTTTTACATCCTTTGCACTTTGTTGATTATAATGAGAGAACTTAAGTTTAAATGTGAGGACGTTTTCTTAATCCATCCATTCTTTTCAGTTTCAGTGATTTAGCTAAGTTATGGCCAGGTTTAATTTATTTGTCTCTTGTTATAATTAGGCCTAAATAATGGGAGAAAAATTATACATTGCCTCACATTTTGCTAAAATAAAGGAAATAATTAATAAAACAGCAACCATTTCTTAATCAGTGTACAAACAGATATCTTTTTTCCTAATAAGTTTTCTGTCAAAATTAAGGACAGGTAATGAATAACAAAGTATTTGCATGTCAAAAATGCATGCTGTTTTAAAGGAATTTTAAAAATATAAATAAAAAATGTCCTCAGGAAAAATATAGGCTGCGTTTACACTTGGCATTTGCTTGAGCAGATCAGATCACCAGTCATTCAGAACATTATGCGTTTACACTTGACATCATCAACTGGCTTTTCTATCTGGATAACCGATCGGATCTGTCTTTCCTGCACAACATTTAAATAAGTCTGCAGAAAATGGTCCGGTGCAAAGTCAAGTTGAAGTGATGGGTTTTCTTTTGAAAAGCATTTTCAGCCACGGGACATTTTACAAAGATAAGTGTAGGAGTCTAACTAGTGCTCCACACACGTGTTCTCCGTCTCTCTTCTGACAGTTCACGAGAGAGGGTGCTGGGTTTTGCTTCATGTCGACCTGCGAATGCAGACACAATGGCTGGATTGCATTTACACTACACTTAGATCAGATCACAATGCCTCCTCGACTGTATCTGGACCAGGACAAGCTGTTCGGATAACATTTCGACCAGAAGTGCGTTTACATCTTTTTTCTTTGGTTATCCTTACTCTTGATAGCTCTTTGTTAGTCTTCATGCTTAAATTGCCTTTTAAATTAGGCAAAATGTATTTACAGGTCTCTTCAGTACATTTGTTTTGGTCTTTAACTTTACAGGGCTTACAGTTCCTCTTGTGTCTGGTAAGGTTTGAATTATTTATCCCATTATCCATCAATGTGATGGTAAAAACTGTCTACAACTAGCAGCACATCACCAGGTTCAAAGTTCTTTTTTAATCTTGACCATTAACTGTGTTCCTGAATAATGGGTAGTGCAGTGCTTTAGGAGGCCCAAAAGAGGTGCCCCTACTCTATTATAGCCTATATATATATATATACATAGGGTTGAGGAGTAACGGAATACATTTTTTTTTTTTTTTTTTTTTTTTTTTTTTGATCACTCTCCTTATCCCCTGAGGTAACAATAACTATATTGAAGGGGTTTTATATACAGCAGACGACCTTATAAAAAATAATAAATCTTTTATTAGTCTGTGGATTAGCTTGAGCTAGAAAGAACATAAATAAAATGTGCAAAAGGATTTTGAAAAAATACCCTTAGAAAGAGCTACTGCATTACTTCATTAGCTTGCGTCTGACCTGCAGCGATATCATTCCGGCTTTGTGGGGTGTCAGCCAGTGAGTCAGCTGATTCTGACTGTGTTCTTTTAGTACTCAGAGTCTGAAGCCAGGAGAGCATATTAAAGCCTGGCTCACACTACAGGATTCTTAGCCTGATTTAGCCCCGATTTCCCCCTCCCAAGAATCAGTACACATCATGTCGAGCACCTCGATCAGTCCCTATGTTCAGCGAGGATTATCTGGTAATGTGATGCGTTCACCGATCGAATCTCGCACCTACTGATCTGCTTGCACACAAATCAGGGCTGCCCCGATAACATGTTTGATATTTAGGCTTTAAATCGGGATGATGATGGCTATATGGTTAAATCAGTACTTTCACAGCCAATGCGCAAAACTACAAAACGATGTGCAGCTTCGTTGGATAGTGGATAACTGATATCTGAAGCAACCTTATCAAGGACTTGGGAACGCCCCTGAATGAAGTGAGAGCAGGATTACACGACGTGGAGATTCTTATCATTAACGAAATATCAATGGTTTCAAAGGACCTGTTTACTTATGTAAACTGGAGATTTCAACAGATCAAAGGCAAAAATAAACCTTTTGGAGGAATATCTTGCCTTGTCGTAGGGGATTATTATCAACTGCCACCGCTTGGTAAAGCCAAACCGCTCTGTGTGTATGAAGAGGATGTGCTGGACTTCTGGAAGGACCACTTTCAAATCATCACACTCACAGAGATCATGCGGCAGAAAGAAGACCTTGCTTTCGCTGAACTGTTGAACTACGAGTGAGGCAGAAGACAGAAGCTCTCAGGGAAGATGATAGAGCTTTGTTATTCCAGGCTGTGAAGAAGCCAGAAGACTGTCCACGTGATGCTCTGCACATATTCGCCACTAACAAACAAGTTGACAAGTACAATACTGAGATTGTACAGGCCCTTTTCACTGACATCACAACCATTGATGCCAAAGACTACAGGACAATTGGCACGATTGCAAACATCCTCAGAGAATGTCCTTTTAATTGGTCGGTTCAGTCATTGTGAGTCACTTATCTTAGCAACGATTACGACAAGTGACAACAGCGGGAAATGTAAAAATGACTACCTCCGAGCAGCCAGCAAAAAAGAAATAATTGAATTGAATGGGAAAATAACTACCAGTGGCTGGAATGCATGAGAGGCAATGAATACAAGGCCAGCTGTACCATATGCCATCGTGTTTTTTCTGTTTGTCACGGCGGAGTGTGTGATATTAAGCAACACGCATCAGGCGATAATCACAAGAGGAGCGCGAAGCTGTGGCACAGGAGGAGCGAGGTCAAGGTTCCTTGTCCGTCAGACAACTCCAGAGACTGATATAATGGTAGGCGATGTAATCATGAGGATTTTTAAAACTCAAATATAGTTGATAAGAAAGTGATTATATTAAAAGAGATAGTACAGGTTTAGCCTAACATTTCATATACATCTCCCCAGTGTTCCCTCTTGTTGTGTTCCTGTCTCCCGCTCCCTTATAATTTGAGGGAAACAATTATTATTTATTAATAATAGTTTTTTTTATGTGTTATTGTTTTGCACTGGAAATACATTTAATTATAATGGAAGTATAATTATATTACATTTATTCATTTAGCAGATGAAGTTAAATGTAATGTCATTATATAAAGACATTTGCACTACACTTCCTTAAAATGCTGTCTAATTAAATTACAAATATTATTTTTTGCACCGGAAAGAATATTCTAGAAGTCTAATTCTATTGAATAAGTTTGCACAAGGCTACAGAAAACTGATGTGTTTATTTTTCTTCAAATGCAGTCTAAGCCAATGAGTTTTGAATGTTATATGTTGTATTTGTTTAAGTTAAAATTAAAATGTATTATAAACTAAACAAATCCATGGTTAATTGTTGGCAAAATGATCATGATAACCTTTATATTTCACATCTATGTGATTCAGTCTTGTATATTGATTAGGGCTACTTTGCTATTCTATAAATATATAGGCCTAATAAATTGTATTGTAATATGCTATAATGTATTAAATATATTTATCTAAATGTATCAATTAGTTTCCACAATATTCACCAGAAGTCATCATTTCAGGGGTTATTTTTCTAAATGTTCTTCCGTGGGGGCATGTCACCGGGAGAGAATTCATTTAGTAAATGCTTGTTTTGAGACCATGGTGACTTGAGATGGTTTTGCACAGGACACTTGACTTGAGTTCAGACCCTGAGGTGTTAAAGTGACAGAAGCTGCTAATAAAGCTGCTGTCGCCATTTGTGTCAATGTTAATGATCAGAAAAGAAACTAATTTAAAGCCCTTGACTGAATCACTTTTGTAAAATAAATAAGAATGAATGTTTAATTTATAGTGAAAACTATGTATTGTATATTTGATTACTTTATACAATATAATATTATTCAGTGTTTTAAGTTTTTCAAGTAGCTATTTTCTTAATTGTATATTGTAAAGGAATTGGCAACTGTTATTCTGAATGATTCCTGATTATATTTATGTAAAACAACTTCAGCAGTGTTTTAGAAAAATGCGTTTTTTTTTCTCTCTCTCTATAGTTGGTGACCTAAAGTGGTGGTGGGGGGCCCTGCAGTAATTCATAGCATTGTTTTAAACTGTCTAAACTGTCTAAACAGTCCACGTTTTAAAAGCAACATGCTTTTTAAAATAATCATTGTGTTCTGGATTCTAAAATGCGCTTTAGACTGTGTGTCTGCGTTGGGAGATGGAGTGGATTCGGGAAATCTAAGGAACAACGGACTAATGAGGACAATGTTTTACAGCCGCGAAGATCTGTTGAGATTCCGACACAATGTTAGAACCCCATTGCTTCATGAACCTTCCGAAATAAAATGCTCGAACTTACAGCATTGGTGAAAATATAACAGAGACTTTAAAAGAGCTAACCTGATCTGCATTACGGAGACATGGCTGACGGAGGCGCTTGACAACATACACTTGGAAGGATACTCATTAATTCGTCTGGACCGCGACAGTGCCAAGTCAATCAAAACAATCGGAGGAGGACAGTGTATGTTCGTTACTAGCAGGTGGGCGAATAATATTACGGTATGTGAAACACATTGCTCTCTTCACTATGAACTATTGACTGTGTCTTTTAGGCCATATTATTTGCCTCTTGAATTCGGACAAATAACAATTATCTTAGTCTATGTGCCTGGACCAAACTTTGCACTTGCTGCCGAATGCATAGCTGCTAGTTACAACAGAGCACTTTGCAATTCTGCCGATGACCCAGTCTTCTTGCTTGGAGATATTAATAAATGCAATGTATCTACGCTGTTGCCAAATCTTGAGCAATACGTAACCTGTCCGACAAGACTGGTTAAGACTAAATGCTTTGGTAACGTGGAAGGTGCATATGTGCCAAAGCTATATCCACCTCTGGGATGTTCGGATCACAACATTCATCTGTTACCAAAATACAGGCAGCTTTTAAAGAGGATCAAGCCTGCCGTTCAGCAGGTTCAAACGTGGTCCAGGGACAAAATAGAAAAGCTAAGAGGCTGTTTTGAGTGCACTGAATGGGACTTATTTTTTAACGATGATGACTGTTGTAGTAATCATGAATTGTTGAATGATACAATAACCTGTTATTTTAATTTCTGTGTAAATTCAGTTGTTCAAACAAAGAATATCAGAGTCTATCCAAATAATAAGCTGTGGATTAACAAAGATTTAAAACATTACCTAAACATGAAGAAAATTGCCTTCTTGCAGAATGATCAGCAGAAAGTAAAAGAGTTAAACAAAGCAGTAAAACGAAAGATAAAAGATGCACAGAATGAATATAAAGAGAATGTTGAAGAGAAATTAAAAACAGGGAATGTAAGAAAGGCATGGAAGATGATTTGTCTGTTAGTAATGAATTAATGATGACCATAACTCAATCACAGCCTATGATTATACAGGAGAGGGAGGTTGTCACAGTGCGTCATAAAATAAAACCGCATAAGGCATCTGGCCCAGATGGCCTGAAGGGGAAAGTCCTGAAAGAATGTGCAGCACAACTTGGACATGTGTGTACAAGGTTATTTCAAATCTTCCTGGACAATGGTTTTGTACGATTAGCCTGGAAGAATTCCATTGTCATCCGGTGCCGAAAATACCTAATGCAAAATCTCTCAAAGACTTTCACCCAATCGTACTCACATCTATTCTGTGTAAATGTATGGAGCGCATAGTATGTAAGGAACTGTTATTCCAAATCGAGACATGCATAGACCCCATGCAATTTGCCTATCGGGCAAATAGGAGCACTGTGGATGCCTCTCTCACTCTTTTAAATAAGGTTCAAAATCATCTAGATAACTCAAATTCCTATGTTTGAATACTCTTCATGGATTTCTCATTCGCTTTTAATACTGTCCAACCTCATCTTCTTTTAAAGTGCCTCTATGAGTTAGGTGCTAGTAGTTGGATGATTTCATGGATTAAGGAGTTTTTAAAAGGTCGACCTCAGCGAGTTTGTGTTGATAATGTTATGTCGGATTGCTTAGTTTTAGATACTGGGGTACAGCAGGGATGTGTACTGTCTCCAATACTTTTTTCCGTATACATAAATGAACTGAAGTGCAATGACGATGACCTTACCCTTCTAAAATATGCCGATGATATGGCATTGGTCTCATGTCAGAAAGAAATGAACTGCACCTCAAATTTTGAGTACATTGACAGTATTATCTGTTGGTCTGAGAGTAGTTTTTAAATCTAAATATTGAAAAGACAAAAGAGCTATGTTTGAGAAATCAGTCGAGAAGAGTAGATAATTAATCAAGCAAATAAGATTACTGGACAAACACAACAGCCACTTCAGAGCTTGTTCGATCATTTTATGGGTAAAATGGCAATTGCGATTTTTAAAGATAACACACACCCTCTTCACTCTGCTTTTGAATCGCTCCCATCTGGACGTAGACTAAAAATTCCCTTGGCTAGAAAAAATGTCTATAAAAGATTCTTCCATTGGCAGTGATTATCTTGAATCGTAAAGTATTTTAATTGAAACAATAGAATGGCTGTCGATATTTTTAATTTTTCTTTCTTACAGTGTTTAACTATAGAATTTTTTTTTGTATTTGTGCTGTTTATGTGTGATGTGAATGTATGTTACAGTGTCAAAGAAAAATTTCCTCTGTGAAAACAGACATGACAATAAAGTTCAATCAATCAATCAATCAACTAGACACAGGATATTTATATACGTGGCACTACTGCTCGGTAAGTATGCTCGCAAGGCTCAAATTGCTCACGAGAGCCATTGCTCACTCAGGAACTATCAGATGGTAAATCTATCTCCATAGGAAGCATTAAATCAGATTTTGATAGGATTCCCACAGACTGAATTGATATGAGTGAGCTCTTGATATAGATACTTCACACGCGATTCATCGTCAGAGTGTACTAATACGACCGACTCACAACTTTACACGAGATCTGCTCCCCACTGGAAAAAGCTATACATTCAACAAAATTAAAGCATCCACAAAAAACTGCCAATTTCAACTTTAATTCATCTCTGGACGTCTTCACGAAGCTAAGCAACTTATTTCATTTTTACTGCCTAGTGCTATTTGGCAAACATGCTTCAGACATTGCTTATTGTAAAAGTTATTGTAACCCCCCAGGGCGGAGCAGAAGACCACCACATCTGTGCGGCCGGACCAACAGGAGGATTAGTCTGGCTGGGCAAGTCTGAAACAAAGAATCTGAACAAGTTAAGAGTAGCCTCCGTGGCCACAACAGGATCAGTCGGATGCTCATAGAGTTCGACTGGGACCTGACGAGGCTCTTGTAACCCTATGGTGTTCAGACTAGATTCCAGAAGATCAATGCTGACTTGACTCTGCTCCTGAAGATCCATGGTGGTCTGACTCTGCTCATGAAGATCATTGGTGAGTTGCATTTGTTCATGAAGATCATTGGTGACTTGCATTTGTTCATGAAGATCAATGGTGACTTGACTTTGTTCTTGAAGATCACCGGTGACTTGACTCTGTCCCTGAGGATCACCGGTGACTTGACTCGACTCTGGAAGGTCAACGGTGATTAGTCCTGACTCTGGAGGGTCAACGGTGACTAACCCTGACCCTGGAAGGTCAGCGGTGACTAGCCCTGACTCTGGAAGGTCGTCGGTGACTAGCCCTGACTCTGGAAGGTCAACGGTGACTAGTCCTGACTCTGGAGGGTCAATGGTGACTAACCCTGACTCTGGAAGGTCAGCGGTGACTAGCCCTGACTCTGGAATGTCGTCGGTGACTAGCCCTGACTCTGGAATGTCGTCGGTGACTAGCCCTGACTCTGGAGGGTCGTCGGTGACTAGCCCTGACTCTGGAGGGTCGTCGGTGACTAGCCCTGACTCTGGAGGGTCATCGGTGACTGGCCCTGACTCTGGAAGGTCATCTGTGACTAGCCCTGACTCTGGAGGGTCATCGGTGACTAGCCCTGACTATGAAAGGTCAACGGTGACTAACCCTGACTCTGGAGGGTCCATGAACACCTGGCTTGACTCTGGAGGGTCCACAAGCACTTGACTCAACTCTGGAAAGTCAACGGGCACCTGACTCGACTCTGGAAGGTCAACAGGAATCTGACTTGATTCAGGAGGATCAACTGGAACGTGACTCGACTCTGGATGGTCAACAGGAACCTGACTCGACTCTGGAGGGTCAACCGGAACCTGACTTGACTTTGGAGGGACAACCGGACACTGACTAAACTCTGGAGGGTCAACGGGAACCTGACTTGACTCTGGAGGGTTCACGGGAACCTGACTCAACTCTGGAAGGTCAGCTGTGGCTGTCATCCTGTGCAGAGGCATTGGGCAAGCAGTGCTTGTGCCATGACTCTGGACTGGTGGCCATCTTGGGCTGTGGTGCTGGGCTGGCGACCATCTTGTGCTGTGGCGTTGGACCTGTGGCCAACTTGGGCATTGGCGCTGGGTTAGCAGCCATCTTGTGCTGTGGAGCTTCGCTAGCGACCATCCAATGCTGCGGTGCTGGGCTGATGTCCATCTTGCGTCGTGACACTGAGCTGGCGGCCATCTTGTGCTGTGGTACTGGGCTGGTGGCCATCTTGTGCTGTGGCGCTGGATTGGCGGCCATCTTGGGCCATGACTCTGGACGGGTGGCCAACTTGGGCCGTGGCTCTGGACCAGTGGCCATCTTGGGCATTGGCACTGGGTTAGCGGCCATCTTGTGCTGTGGTGCTGGGCTGGCGACCCCCTGGTGTGGTGCCGCTGGGCTGGCGGCCATCTTGGGCTGTGGCGCTGGCTCAGCAGCCATGACGTGAACAGTTTTGGGAGTCTCTAGTATCCTTGACAGCATGGAGAAATAATCCAGAAACGTGTCAGCGGTCATCTTGGGTGTTGGCGCTGAGCTGGCGGCCATCTTGCACCGTGGTGCTGGACTGGTGACCACTTTGTGCTGTGGCGCTGTGCTGGCATCTATCCTGCCTCATGGCGCTGGTCTAGCGGCCATTATGGGCAGTGGCGCCACCATGGCGGAAGTGCGCTTCTTCTCCCCTCTCTGTCCGCCATGGTGAGACGGTGGCTCTGATCCATCCCACACGAGCCCCGGATCGAAGGGGATGCTGAGCCTCCTCTCAACCACTCCCGCCTTGGCGACCTCCCCCGGAAAACCACCAAGCGAGTTCCCTCAAAACCATTCCTCTCCCGCTCTGTGGCTGGGGAGGAGACATAAGCAGACATACCGCTGGTTCTTTGTGTGACGGAGTCCTTCTGTCACGACCAGGATACAAGGATACACGGAGAGAGAACCAATTGCGGGTACGTCTTTATTAAAGGGGCAATCCAAAGAATAAACAGTCCAGGCAGGGGTCAAGATCCAACAAATCCAAAACATAAACAAACAAGAACACAAGGCAAGGGCACAAATAGATGACGGACATGAATTAACCAAGGACTCCGTGACACATACTAAGACAGACAAGGTATAAATGCACAGGGAGAGACCGGGCTAATATGGTTATACTTCCTGGTTCTAGTAAGAACTCTTGCTGCTGCATTTTGGACTAGCTGTAGTTTGTTTACTAAGCGTGCAGAACAACCACCCAATAAAGCATTACAATAATCTCACCTTTAGGTCATAAATGCATGGATTAACATTTCTGCATTTGACATTGAGAGCATAGGCCGTAATTTAGATCTATTTTTGAGATGGAAAAATGCAGTTTTACAAATGCTAGGAACGTGGCTTTCTTAGGAAAGATTGCGATCAAATAGCACACCTAGGTTCCTAACTGATGACGAAGAATTGACAGAGCAACCATCAAGTCTTAGACAGTGTTCTAGGTTATTACAAGCAGAGTTTTAAGCATTCCCATTTACTTACTCCTGCTCACTCATGCCAAAGAACTCCCCGCTCAAGCTCGCCGTCTCTGCAAGATTAACGATGGCAGTTTTCACGCATAGCTACTAGAGGATTTAAATCTGTCAGACAGGTTGCTGACGTCGTCAAGCTTCGTTTTAGTCTGCGCGTCAGAAACGGAAGTGCTAAAAAACGCTAAAACTGGGCTTCATTTGTCTTAATTGAGTTCGAATGGGGTCGCTGTGTCCATTTCTTTTACTGTCTATGCCTAAGACAGTTGATCAACTAGAAGCCTGTATTAGACAAGAATGGGACAACATTCCTATTCCTAAACTGGAGGAGCTTGTCCCCTCAGTGCCCAGGTGTTTGCAGACTGTTATAAAAAGAAGAGATAATGCCACACAGTGCTAAACATGGCCTTGTCCAAACTTTTTTGAGATGTGTTGATGCCATGAAATTGAAAATCAACTTATTTTCCCCTTAAAATTATACATTTTGTCAGTTTAAACATTTGATATGTCATCTATGTTGTATTCTGAATCGGGTTTGTAAAACAAATAACATATGGCTCTTACAGTGTGGGAATATTGACATGTTGCCTATTCAGGTGCATCTCAATAAATTAAAATGTCATGGAAATGTTCATTTATTTTAGTAATTCAACTGAAATTGTAAAACTCATGTATTAAATATATTCAGTGCACACAGACTGAAGTCGTTTAAGTCTTTGGTTCTTTTAATTTTGATGATTTTGGCTCACATTTATCAAAAACCCACCAATTCACCAAATCTCAGCAAATTTGAATAATTCATAAGACCAATTAAAATATATATACATTTTTATGATTTGTTGTCCTTTTACTGTACATGTACTCAATACTTAGCATGGGCTCCTTTTGCTTTAATTACTGTCTCAATTCAGCGTGACATGGAAGTGATCAGTTTGTGGCACTGCTGAGGTGGTCTAGAAGCCCAGGTTTCTTTGACAGTGTCCTTCAGCTCATCTGCATTGTTTGGTCTCTTGTTTCTCATCTTCCTCTTGACAATAGCCCATAAATTCTCTCTGGGGTTCAGGTCTGGTGAGATTGCTGGCCAGTCAGTCACATCAACACCATGGTCATTTAACCAACTTTTGATGCTTTTGGCAGTGTGGGCAGGAACCAAATCCTGCTGGAAAATGAAATCATCATCTTCAAAATTTGGTCAGCAGAAGGAAGCATGAAGTACTCCAAAATTTCTTGGTTCTTGGTGCAGTGACTGTGGTTTTCAATAAACACAATGGACCAACACCAGCAGATGACATTGACCCCAAATCATCACAGACTGTGGAAACTTCACACTGGACTTAAAGCAACTTGGGCTATGAGCTTCTCCACCCTTCCTCCAGACTCTAGGACCTTGGTTTCCAAATGAAATACAAAACTTGTTCTGATCTGAAAAGAGGACTTTGGACCACTGGGCAACAGTCCAGTTCTTCTCTTAGCCCAAGTAAGATGCCTCTGATGTTGTCTGTGGTTCAGTAAATCTCTTGACACGTTTGTGTGTGGTGCTCTTGATGTCTTGACCCCAGCCTCAGTCCATTCCTTGTGAAGTTCACTCAAATTCTTAATTTCTATTTTGCTCATTAAAATAGGATTCCACTTTTAATGCTCAGATGAAAAATAAACCACCATTTCTTTAGGATGATATAATATATAATTCATATAATATGAATATTACTGTACACCTGTTAAATGTTTCAAATCTAAAATATGGTGTAATACTGCGTAGATTAGAGAAAATATAGGCACAGGCTCATAGGCTTGACATTTATCCTGCTTGAATTAGTTCTAAGAAATGCACATAACTTCATAATTAGGCCTACAAAATGTTCATCTATAAATATTAAATATTTTAACTACAGTGTTTTTCTTCAATTTTCCTGACTGCAGATGTGAAATGTTACACATCTGACTTACTGAGTTTTTTACACTGTTAAAGAGTTGGATTCCCATGCTAAACATGGACAAAGTTTCAAAAATTAAGTTGTACGTTTGAAGGAGTATTTCTGTTCCAAAAATACTCCTTCCGGTTTGTCACAAGTTTGGGAAAGTTTTTTTCGAGTATGGCTCTGTGTGACGTTAGATGGAGCGGAATTTCCTTATATGGGTCCTGAGGCACTTCTGCCGGAAGAACGCGCTCCCGTATAGCAGAGCACTGAGAGCACAACAGACTTCACTGATCAGAGCGAGAGCGTCGCCAAATGTCACAAAAGAAGTGTGTTTTTGGTTGCCAGGGCAAGACAACCCTGCACAGATTACCAAAAGAGAAACAGCATTAAGGGACCAGTGGATGGAGTTTATTTTTACAGAGCATCAACGGAGTTGTGCAAGTGTTTGTGTTTGTTCCCCTGCATTTCAAAGATGCTTGTTTTACAAACAAGGCCCAGTTTGACGACGGATTTGCGTATCGTTTATTTCTTAAGGATGATGCAATCCCAACGAAAAAGGGTCAGGATCGTGTGTTGGAACCGCATGCGGTGAGTAAAACTGCTTCAAATATCTCTGTGTTGTTAACTTAGCTATCAGCGTGTAAGCACATCAAGTAAACAACATGCAATGTTGTCATCAAACTGCACTTTCCACATGTACAGCTTAAAAAAAAGGAAAAATAAAAGTGACATAAAGTGGAACTTTGGTCATTTTCCAAAACCGCTAAGCAAATATATAAGGTTTCAGTACGTACACCTTTGCTGATGCTGCTCTTGTTAAATATCAGCCTCTGGATCTGTGTCACAGCTTCACATTCTCTCAACTCAAAAGCCTACTGGCGCTCGTGATTCTTTAGCTCCGCCCACACGTCACGCCTCCAGGCGCTCGTGTTTTTCCGGGAAAAATCGGTACAGACTATTTTTCTCTTATAAATATAATAAAAATAAAGACTTTTTGGAATTATGAAGGATGCAGTACTACTCTATAGGTACTCAAGATTAACAGGATATTGAGTGAAAACGAGCATTTCACCCCCCCTTTAATGTGAATTTAATAAAAACACTACAGAAAGAGAGCAAAGAACATTTTACTATTGGGGTGGGAAAATTTGTTCAGTCATGTATTACTCATGTAACAAAATAGTTTTCATTAATAATCATTGCTATATAAATGACTTTGTCTAGTGCTTTTAGCATGACTGAAAATTTAATAACTACATATAGAAGCCACCTAACCATTGCGTATCACACCAAAGTCCATTTCTGTGTAGAACGCCAAATATAAACAGAAACTTGTGGTACTGATATGCTCTTTCATAATTTTCTGATATAAAGCAGCATATATTATTATTTTTTGACACATGCCCTGCAGCATTGCAAACGTTGCAGTTAATTACCAGAATAAAATGCAGTCAACCGAACATTTAAATAGTCCCCTGCACAATCCGTGCCATTCTCAGGCCATGCTCATGTGAAGAGGATGATTTTATTCATTTATTTATTGGCGAAAAGCACGTCAAGTACAAAGCTTGATTTACATAATACATAGTTTAGCATTCAGAGATGTTGGCGAATGTGGAAACATTTGGATTTGTGCCGAATGAAAGAGGTATCTGCATGAGAACAGTGGCGTTTGCTTTCAGTTTCAATTTAAATGAAATCGTTTTGACTTGTTTAGCAACCTGTATTTGTTCATTCTTGTTCTGTTCTGAATACTGTTCAGTTTAAAAGATTTGTTGTGCTGTAAGGAAGATAGCTATTGTGTTTATTGTTTTTGCATTAGGGCCTGTAACTTTCTGCTTTATTTAATGCTGTAAATGCGGTTTGTGCTTGTGAAAGTGAGAGTAACTCAAAAGTAGTGTAAGGCATAACATTTTATTTTGTAATGTAATAATTAATTAATCTATTACATTTGGGAATTCATTTGCCCAAACACTCTATTGTCTATTGTGAAATATATTTTCTTTCTTTGTTTCTTAGATTTTACCTGAAATTAGACTTAAGCAATATGGTTACATGAGTCATTATAATTTATGTTGATATAATAAATTTTCATGTAGGAAGATCATGAATTATTGTACTTATCATAATTGTTTACAAATACCTTTGTTCTTTCTATGGTTGCAGAGTTATAATAAATAGACCTGAAATGTAACGACTTGTGACTGCTGATGATATAATTGCTTTTTAACGAATAAAGGTAAAATAATAATAATAATAATAATAATAATAATAATAATAATAATAATAATAATAATAATGTTTTAATAAATAAGAAAGGTATTCCTTCAACATATGGCTTCCAGATTCCAACAAATAAATAATAATTAATAATATTATATTATTAGCAAAATACTTTATACATAAGTCTCTGAATTACTAATTTGCTATTTAAAACTACTCATATGAATGTCTGCAATTCAGTTTAGACAGTTTGCAAGAGTGTTTAGTGTCTTTGGTATGGAAATGATCTCTGTGGGACGCTGGAGCAGTGAACAAAGTGTGAGAGAAATCAAGGGCACAGATCCAGCTATCACAAGCGTGTTTGGACTTGTCTTTTCTACTTAATTTTACACTTCGGTAAGTTAATGAAGAAGCAAGTTGCAGTTTAGAGCAATATATTTATCTTATATTATTTGCAAAGATTTAAAATAACTGATTTTTTCTGATTTATTATTATTATTATTATTATTATTATTATATACATAGTAATAGTACATTTTCAGTCATGCTAAAGCCATTCATAAGAGCACTAGAAAAAGTTATCATCTATATAGCAATAATTATTAATGAAAACTGTAACAGTAATGTTTTGTTGCATGATTAATAAATGACTGATAAAATTATCATCCCTGCAGTAAAATATTAACACTTTTTGATGCAGTAAATGGCATAACTTAAGTGTCCATTCCTCCAAAGGAGAGAAAACTTCTTTCACAAACAAATATGTGTCTGTCTCTTTTAAAGTGTTAAATGTATAATGAGTTGTCTTTGTAGGGGCTATTACAGCACAGTGTTTAAGCCTAAGGCCATGCATAATTATATGTTTTAAATCTCCTCCATTGTTTTTAGAAATTATCTAATACTTCTCAGAGGCCCTAAGTAAATGAAAAATCTAATTGCATTAAAATGTTTGTATAATATGACTTGCAATTCTATATTTTTTATTTTATTTTTTTATTTATTTTAGACTTGGTGTTTTTTGTTATACTTTTGGTCCGGAATTAATATGGTTCTATTGTGTGGAGCCTTCCATACCAGATACTTCACTGTATGCTAATTAATGCCATTTTGCTGCTTTAAGATTTTGTACTTGTTTGGGGGTGGGGCCAGGTAAGGGCATCATTTTCATTGCATAATTTAGACAAAACCACCACTCTGACAACACCCAATTATCAGAAACGCCCAATTTTGCTCTACACAGAAACCTGAGTCATCCTTGATCATGCATCATTCACACGTGAACAGAGAGAGACAGGAGCTGCTGATCCGTGCTTTGATTATCAACTTCTAAAGCAGAGTTTGAGAAGAGTTTGTTACAGCAGTCATGAGACGGAGTAAAGCTGATGTGGAGCGCTACATCTCTTCAGTCCAGAGCGCGTCTCCGTCACAGAAAACGGTAAGAAGGGCGTCACGGGCCTAATGCTGTCAGTAACGGACACTACATTCAGAGATTCAGCCTAGGAAATCTTCAAAAGATCTTTAACGATTTAGCAAAATGACAAGAAACAAGCTGTGTTCTAATGGTTTCAAATGTAGAAGAGATGTATAATGTATAATGTATAATGTAAAAGTGCAGGATAGGGACCATCTGCAAAGTGCGAAACAAAGAGCATAAGGAGCAATTATTCCATCTAAAAGCTTCATTAGTGAAATATATCAAATTAATTATGAAACACAAGGGGTGTGTCTTATTACTGGATCATAAAATAACATTTAGATGTTGATTTTATTCACAGAACTACAGCACTACAAAAGTAAATGGAACAATTGATAAAAAGTATGCAAAGCATTACAAAGATTGTGCAGTTTAGCGCCCTCTAGAGGAAGATACTGCACTTGTCTCGACCAAGTCTGACGTTCAGAAGTTAAAATATTTATTTAGAATGCACACAGTTTGATATGTAAACTTAAATGGGTGTGTCTCTTTTACTTGTTCAAAGAACAATATTTACAGCCATCTTTTACTATCGTATGTAAGTCAGGATGAACTCTACTGAACTGAATTGAAATCGGTTATCTCATTCATTTATAAACACAGTATTCCATCTTAACTTCAAAGTGTATGTCTTGTTACCGGTTCAATTTGATTTAAATGTTGGTTTTATTCACAAAACTGTAATGCAGCACATGATATTGAAATGTCAACAAATACATAAATCAATGTAAAAAAAATGTCTAGGGGCCTCGGGCTTGAAAGGTCCCTCCTTCTAGAATGTGTTTTCAAGGGGGCCCACAGCAACAACCTGCATTGGGCCCTGGATACTCCAGCTACAGCCCTGGTTCTATAAAAGATTGGGAGCCCTTCTTATTTAAGGGCTCAATAGTAACAGGAGTACCAGAGAGCCATCATAGACCAAGAACCTATTAAAATGTAGATTTTCAAACTCAAGTCGAAATAACTGAAAAACAACACTCTATTCCAATTCAATAGCATATTTTCTGTTATAGTTCAGTGAATAATAATAAAAAAATCTTATTAAAACAATAACAATACACACACCATGAGGGCGATACAGAAGAGTGTATTTATTTTAAATGAATTTATTTATTGAATTTCGTTTCAATAGAATGTACTTTTTTTGATGTCACACTTCTGTGAAAATAGGACCTGCATCTCAAGGACCTGGAATTAGCTTACTGCATATTGTTTGTTTGTTTGTTTGTTTATTTATTTAAAAGGGACAATGCACATTAATGAACATAAGGACAATGTCCAAATGTAAATGAGCCAGATATAACCGTACAGACTAATTTTCCCTCGCAGGTTGTTATTATAAAACTGTAAAAAACATTGCATACATACACATTAAAAACATAAACAGATTACATAGACACAGTCAACATCAAACAAGCACCAGTAAAGTCACATAGGATATATCAACCTGTGAGTGAATAACTGCACTACTGCAGATTATGACAACATATTTGATTGTCCAGCAACCACTGTTTTATAGTTTTTGAAAAGGCAGTGAGAGAGGTAATGTTTCTTACTTCTGTAGGTATTGTGTTCCAGGTATGCGCTGCACAGTAGGAAAAGGCTGACTGTCCAAAGGAACTTTTCCTATATGATATTTTACAATCACCTCTAGAAGTCGCTCTGGTGGATGCGTTAAGATTTTGTTTAACGAATTCATTAAGTGGAGGGGGGGCTAAACCATGGAACATTTTATACACAAGCAAGATATCAGCAAATTTGACCATATTTTCCCAGTTTAAAAAACCATGTTTCTTTAAAATATTACAATGATGAAAAGAATTTGACTTATTATCCATAGTTTTCAAAGCCCGTTTATAAACTGTTTCTACTGACTGTAATGCAGTCCTTCCTGTCTGTGTCCAGCTGGTCATACAGTAGTTCATATGCGACAATATCATGGCATCGATGTACAACTTTGAGGCCTCTGTAGTCAAATTACTTCTAATATGCCTAAAATGTAAAGTTAAATTTAATTCTGTTTACAACTTTTTTAACTTGTGATTTAAATGGCAGTTGTGTGTCTAGTATTATACCTAAATATTTAAACTCCTGTACAACTGACAGTGTTCTTCCTGCTACAGTAACTTCTGGATCGGGATCTTTATTTGCTGATTTTGAAAAGAACATGCATACAGGAATATCTACTGCATTATTGAATGATAATGTTTTTAATGTTGTTTTTCTTTTATTAATATATTTATTAATAGTAATAATATAATAATAACCACTATCGCATATCCTGTTTACAACATTTCTTATTTAAATTCAAGTGAGCATTATAAATATTTGTCTTTGTGTCTTGTGTTTGTTTTGTTAATTATATATATATAGAATGTAAAAAAAAAAAAAACAACAAAAAAAACAACAACATTATGGTGGAAAATATTAACAGTTTTATAATTTTCATGTAGTTTGTAGACAGTCCCTAGCTGGCTTAAGCACTAGCACAGTGCTGCTCGAGACTTTTTGTGTTGCTACAAATCGAGGAGGATTTAAACAAATAAACTGTGATGTGTGTTCAGTTCTACATTTTATTGCTTTTCAGATAAGCCATTTTTTTTTTTTTTTTTTTTTTACAGTTGTACTCATCCACTAAGAATTTATGAATTTTTTTCATGGCTGAATATGTCGACATTAAACCTCGAACGGACTTTATATCGGTGTTCAAACTGTGACAGGAACACCATGAACAGACACCTGCTTCTAGTTAAACCTTGGACTTAAACAAACTCACACTGTCTGTCTGTAACTTCAACTTGATCTACAGATCTGTGTGAGGGTAGTTATTATTAATAATAATAATAATAATAATAAAGACCTCTAATACTAGCTCTATTCTATCTGTTTTCTTTTTTATTTATTATATTATTTAAAAGCCCTTGCTATGTGTACTGTGTGTAATTTAACTGAGACTTGTTATAGCTCTTATATATCATTGCTCTTTTTGTTGTTCTTTATTGCTTCCACTGTCCTTATTTCGAAGTCGTTTTGGATAAAAGCTTCTGCTAGATGACTAAATGTAAATATGATGACGGGACCTTCGGGACTGATCTTGATGTTGTAATCTGCCAACTTTTGAGCTCTAAAAAAACAAAAACAGACTTCAGATGCTGTTTCTGTTCTACACAAGTATGTTAAATGCACAATTTACAATGTTAATGACTTTAATTGACAATGAAGTTGAAGTTGATCATATTTGTTTCAATGGGTCTAACAATGTGATTAAACTTGCCATGTTTTTGGGAAACACAGCCCTTAACATTGTTTTGTGGGTGAGATTCAGTTCCCAGCATTCAGCACTGCTCAGATAAATTGAAAATTACAGTTTTTGATTGACTGCTTTATTGCTGTTTGAACACTGCATACAGTAATGCAGTTGTTTAATGCTCTCTGGCATGTTCATTCACACCTAAACCAAACAGATGTCTGCAATGAGTTTCAGATGCTGTGCAACGAGATCAGTCCACTGTTTAGTCAGGTTATGCCATCCCACATGCAAAGTCATAGGGCAAATCCATGCAAATGTCTGCCTTCCCTTCTGAAAACAAACAAACAAACACATAACAACAACAACAGACACCTCAATAAATGTCAATAAAAAAACAAAAAAAAACAACAGACACCATCACAAAATGTGTGATGGTTTTATTGGTTATAATGGGACTAGTTCTTGTTTTTAATGGAAACTCTAATGGACCCTGTTGGGTTTCTACTGGTGGCTTGTAAAATCCATTTATCCTAATGCAGTGTTTCCCAAACCTTTCCTGAAGGACATTTTGTATGTCTCCCTAATCATACACACCCAATTTAGTTCTTGCAGTCCCTACTGATGAGCTGATGGAATCAAGTGTGTTAGATAAGGGAGACATACCAAAAGTGCAGGGCAAGGGGGTCTCCAGGACAGGTTTGGGAAGCACATGTCCTGTAATGTAATGTCCCAGAACACATTACAACAAACACTTATGGCAAAAGTTTGATTGTCTGTAATAGTATCTGTAGTGGAAACCTTTAGAAAGTTTTTTTTTTTTTTTTTTCATTAATGTCCTTTAACAGAACTTTTGATTCAGATTTTAAAAAACAATTTGATAGGACAAACATGCACCATAAAAAAGAAAAATTGCCCTAATAAAGGATGTTTAACTATGTGTACAGCATTACTCTACATGACTTTCCAAATAGTGCAAGGGATTTTGATTCATAATTGGTATTGTTAAAAATGAACAAGTCACTGAATCATTGGCATTAAATCCCTTAAGGCCTTTCCACACTGAGCGCGATACAAGAAAAAAAAACAGTGGAATCACCATTGACTGGTGCTTTCACACCGAAGGCAAAATGATTGCTTGCCTTCTGCTAATTAATGCCTGCATGCTAGGTGGCACTGAACAATGCATTCTTCCTGAGATATGTATTTCATGGATGGATTTAACATTGTCCACTGCTCAAGATACTGCATTAAATTAAAATAAACAAAAGTTTGGTTCTACACCAGAAAAACAAACTATCTATAATGCTTAAAAGAATAGGCTACATGCTAAAATATAATTAGAAGTACAATTAGCATCAAGCTACAGTTGAAAATGTAATTATTAAATTACCCACTTTAAACCATCAGATTGCTTTTAATAACTTCTGATTGTGATCTATAGTTTATTAATAAGTAGGCACATGCTCTCTGTTATGTTTAATAATGCTACACTGCTAATATTTGTCTAAACATCCTTTTTTTTTGCTATAAAAATACCATGAGCTGCATACAAAACACATACAGAAAATATATTGTCATAATCATGTCTATTTTATTTCATACAAGTGCATCTCAATGAATTAGAATGTTGTGGAAAACTTCACTTCAGTAATTTAACTCAAATTGTGAAACAGGTGTTTTAAATAAATTACATGCACACACATTAAAGTAGTTTAAATCTTTGGTTCTTTTAATTTTGATGATTTTGGCTCACATGTAACAAAAACCCATAACCAGTGTCTGAGAAAGAGAATGTTAACTGAAACCTTCTCATCACTTCCAACCAGGGACAAAAGACCATCTGTAACAAAAGGAGCATAGACCTATTTTTCTTCAACACCTAGCCCTGAATATCCCAGAATGGTAATGAACCAAACCTCAACCACTGAAGCAGCCGTGCCAAGAGCAATGACATGCAGACGTCCATGACATTCGGAGTCCCACATGGCTCAATTCTTGCACCGCTCTTGTTTAGCCTATATATGCTTCCTTGAGTCAAAAAAATGAGAAAGAACCAAATTTATCACAGCACAAGAACCAAAAAATATTATCATATTTTTCAGGTACGAAAGACTCAAGTTTGAAAAAAAAATAAAAAATAAAAATAAAAGATTGCTCAGTGGTTGGTTTTCCTAACCTCAGGAGACTAAGATGAGATTGTCTTATTTCTCGCATTTTAGTATCAACAGCATTTCAGATGTTTCTCCTAAAATTCCTTAGGAGAAATGGAAGTAGATGCAATGAGACATGATAAATTATTTAGGGAAAAAAAAAGGAGTCAAAACAGATAATGTGTATAATGTATCTATTGTCTTGCTGCAATGTCTATCAAGACTCCATTACAGTAATGTTTTATTGCTCACTGGTTGATCTTTCTAACCTTGTGAGACTTATATGTGATTCTCATGTATTTATCTTTTTAGTCTCAAAAGTGTCTCAGATGTTTCTCCTAAAAATCCTTCGGAGAAATGATAGTAGACACAACTGAGACCCAAGAAAGTTCTGAAAGAAAGGAATCCAAAATGACAATGGGAGAAAAACATAGAGATCTATCTAGATTTATTGTCTTGCTGTAATCTCTTCCAAGATTCCATTATTTACTGCTCAGAGGTCTTTTTAAGGTAACACAATTTCTTTCTAGAATAAATATTTGTGATGTTAAAGAGATCTCACTTTTGACTTTTCTTTACTATAGGGAGTTCTTTAAAAAACATACTCAAGATCGAGTACTAGTCCAAGTACCCCAATTCTACTTTAAAGAGCCCCTATGCCTTTTCCAATATTAGCTTTCATGCAGTGTGTAATGTTGATGTATGAACATAATTTATGTATGAACATAAACTGTCTGCAAAGTTGTGAAGCCGTCTCTTTAAAATAAATTATTATTCTGTTATGGCTCTACATCATGAAGTTACATACTTGTGTAATGTCAACTTGCCTGCCCACGAACACAGTAAAATTTGTGGTTAACATCATGTCAAGAAGATACTGTATCTTGCGCTGTGAGAGTAAATTTGCTTTATCACATCTTATAATTACCACAAACTCATCAACACTTGACACTTACCACTGAGAAATGTCCTGCTCCAGTTGCACTTGCGAATTAGTCTCTTGTCGATCAGCCTGTTCAACCACTTCATCATCAGACTCCGGCTCGATATGGTAAGGTACAATCGATACCATACCTCATCCTAACCCTACGTATTGACAAGTCTCCAGGGTTGTCATTCTGTCATGGCAATGGGCGTTTCATACACCGCAATTTCATTTCCGACATGCTCTGTACATGGATGACCAATCTAGAGCCAATCTAGACTGTGCCACCTGACTAATCACAGCAGTTAGGTCTCACAGAAAGCAGGGGTTTAGAGAGACTGATTCTTTAAAGAGCCAGTAAGATGAAAATTATAAGCTTCCTATCACTGTTTATCTTCTTCTTCTTCTTTCGGCTTTTCCCTTCAGGGGTTGCCATAGCGAATCATCTCTGTCCACCTATCCCTATCTTCTGCATCCTCAACACTTGCACCCACTACCTTCAAATCCTCATTAATTCCATCTATATACCTCCTCTTTGGTCTTCCTCTTTGCCTCCTGCCTGGCAGCTCCATGTCCAAAATTCTCCTACCAATATATACACTCTCCCTCCTCTGAACATGTCCAAACCATCTTAATCTGGCCTCCCTAACTTTGTCTCCCAAACGTCCAACATGAGCTGTCCCTCTGATGTACTCGTTCCTAATCCTGTCCAATCTTGTCACTCCCAAAGAGAACCTCAACATTTTCAGCTCTGATACCTCTAGCTCTGATTCCTGTCTCTTCCTCAGTGCCACTGTCTCTAAACCATACAACATAGCTGGTCTCACCACTGTCCTGTACACCTTCCCCTTGATTCTCGCTGATATTTTCCTATCACACAGAACTCCCGACACCTTTCTCCACCCATTCCAACCTGCCTGCACTCGCTTCTTTACCTCTTTCGCACACTCTCCATTACTCTGGACTGTTGACCCCAAGTACTTAAATTCTTGTACCTTCTTCACCTCTTCACCCTGTAACCTTACTGTTCCACTTCCCTCCCTTTCATTTACACACATATACTCAGTCTTACTACGACTGACTTTCATTCCTCTTTTCTCCAGCGCAAACCTCCACCTCTACAGGTTTTCCTCCACCTGCTCCCTGCTCTCACTACAGATAACAATGTCATCTGCAAACATCATTGTCCAAGGAGACTCCTGTCTGACCTCCTTTGACAACTGGTCCATCACTATAGCAAACAGGAAGGGGCTCAGAGCCGATCCCTGATGCAGTCCCACCTCCACTTTGAACTCCTCTGTCTGACCTACAGCACACCTCACCACTGTCTGGCTCCTCTCATACATGTCCACCAACACTCTGAAATACTTCTCTGCTACTCCTGACTTCCTCATACAGTACCACAGCTCTTCTCTTATCACCCTGTCATACGCTTTCTCCAAGTCTACAAACACACAGTGCAACTCCCTCTGACCATCCCTATACTTCTCCATCAAAATTCTCAGAGCAAAAATTGCATCTGTTGTGCTCTTTCTGGGCATGAAGCCATACTGCTGCTCACAAATTTCCACTACCTTCCTTAACCTAGCTTCCACTACTCTTTCCCATAGCTTCATTGTATGGCTCATCAACTTTATCCCCCTATAGTTGCTGCAACTCTGTACATCACCCTTATTCTTCAAGATCGGCACTAACACACTTCTTCTCCATTCTTCAGGCATCCTCTCACTCTCTAAAACCCTGTTGAACAAACTAGTCAAAAATTCCACAGCTACCTCTCCTAGACATTTCCAGACCTCCACCGGGATGTTGTCAGGACCAACTGCCTTTCCACTTTTCATCCTCTTCAAAGCCTTCCTGACTTCATCCTTTCCAATCTTATCTACTTTCCGTTCCACAGAGTTCACCCCTTCTACTCTTTTTTCCCTCTCATTTTCCTCATTCATCAGCTCTTCAAAGTACTCCTTCCATCTCCTCTGTACACTCTCCGCACTTGTGAGCACCCTTCCGTCTCTATCCTTAATAACTCTGACTTGCTGCACATTCTTCCCATCTCGATCCCTCTGCCTAGCTAACCTGTACAAGTCCTTCTCTCCTTCTCTAGTGTCTAACCTAGTGTACAACTCGTCATATGCCTTCTGCTTGGCCTTAGACACCTCCCTCTTCACTCTGCGCTGTAACTCCTTGTATTCCTGTCTATTCTCTTCAGTCCTGTCCATGTCCCACTTCTTCTTGGCTAACCTCTTCCTCTGGATACTATCCTGAACTTTTTCATTCCACCACCAAGTCTCCTTATCTTCTTTCCTCCTTCCGGATGACAGACACAGCACCTTTCTCCCTGTCTCCCTGATTACTTCTGCTGTATATTCCCAGTCATCTGGCAGGACTACCTGACCACCCAGAGCCTGTCTCAACTTCTGTCTAAATTCCTCACAACATTCCTCCTTTTTCAGCTTCCACCACTTGGTTTTCTTCTCTATTTTTGACCTCTTCTTCTTACAGACAAACAAAGTCATCTTACACACCACCATCCTATGCTGTCTGGCTACACTCTCTCCCACTGCCACTTTACAGTCACTAATCTCTTTCAGATTGCCTCTTCTACACAGGATGTAGTCTACCTGTGTTCTCCTACCTCCACTCTTGCAAGTCACTCTATGCTCCTCCCTCTTCTGAAAATAAGTGTTAACCACAGCCATGTCCATCCTCTTAGCAAAGTCCACTATCATCTGTCCTTCAAGGTTCCTTTCCTTAACTCCAAACTTGCCCATCACCTCCTCATCCCCTCTGTTCCCCTCACCAACATGTCCATTAAAATCCGCTCCTATCACCACTCTTTCACCCGTGGGAATACTCTCCATCACCTCATCTAATTCATTCCAGAATCTCTCTTTCTCGTCTAATTAACAACCTACCCGTGGGGAATAACCACTAACAACATTCAACATCACCCCTTCAATCTCTAACTTCAGACTCATCACTCTGTCTGACACTCTCTTCACCTCCAGGACATTCCTCACAAACTCCTCCTTCAGGACCACACCTACCCCATTTCTCTTACTATCCACACCATAATAAAACAGCTTGAATCCTGCTCCTATACTACAAGCCTTGCTACCCTTCCAACTTGTCTCCTGTACACACAGTATATCCACCTTCCTTCTCTCCATCATATCAGCCAGCTCTCTACCTTTCCCTGTCATGGTACCAACATTTAGAGTTCCTATTCTCAGTCCTACACTCTTACCTTTCCTCTTCTCTCTCTGTCTGTGCACTCTCCTCCCTCCTCTATTTTTTCGACCAACAGTAGCCCAATTTCCACCAGCGCCCTGTAGGTCAACGGCACCGATGGCGGTCGTTGTTAACCCGGGCCTCGACCGATCCGGTATGCAATTCGTACTGATGATTCGCATGGTTAAATTTGGCAATGTTTTATGCCGGATGCCCTTCCTGACGCAACCCTCTCTATTTATCCGGGCTTGGGACCGGCACAGAAGTCACTGGACTGTGACCCCCATGGCTAGATATCACCCCATGGCTTCCTATCACTGTTTATAAGTCCTGTAAAAAAGGTTTAAATCCATCCAAGGTTAAAAAACATTGCCATTTTGTCAAAATATCATTTTAAAATTACCTCAATTCTCAGAGATCCCCAAACGGTTTGCGCAAAGATTTTCAAAAGATTTAGTTTCCTTAAACCCCACCTTTCGGTAGCATTCCAATCAGAACACAGGATTGGTCAACTGACATAGTTTTGATTGGTTGTTCCGCACACAACTTCATGGTAAACAATGCGTTAGCATCTTTTTGGGGTGAATTATGTCTTATTCCTCTCATCGCGAAGCAAATGGTAAAATAAAAAACTTGAACAGTCTCGCTGCTTTTTCTTCTGTGTGGGTGTATTCAAGCCACGCGCTTCAGTTTGAATCTGAATAGCGCGTTCAGCACGGGGCGTGAAAGGAGACGTGAAAAACGGACATTGCGTTGTTTTCATATGGATTACTTTATCACAGAATATCTGTTAGCAGCACTTGTTACACTTCATTTTAATGACATGTTTGTAAATGAAGATCAGCGCAGAGAAAGGCTGCAGACAGCACACATACTGATAAGACGCTCGGAAGAAAACAAACACATAAATTCATAATCATACTTCGCATTGTGATTCGGAGATGCTTGTTGGTCTAAATAAAGTTGGTAATGAACCCTCTTTTATGGCCAAACGCTTTGAAAATCCCGCCTTGTACTCACCGAGATTAGAAAAGCAGTCATCAGTGAAATGTTGTGAACACAACAAAAGGGATTTGTTTTACTGCTCTGGTATTGTGGTAAAAATGAATTTTAGCCATTGGTTCTTCTGATCTTCATTCTTTGGCAGTGAAAATAAAACAAACTTTCCTTTACAATTAAAAACACACTGTCTCCTCGACATGATGCTCTCACACCAACCAGAGCGTCTGTGTGTGTGTGTGGGGGGGGGGGGGGGGCAGGTCAGAGGTCAGTTTCTCTCAAGACGGTAGGCGGAGATTATTATGCAAACTGTCCTAGTGATGTACATAGAGATGGGCAAAAGATTTGAAATCTATAACGACTCGTTTCAGCGATTCAGAGTCGACTCCTTACTTTAGAAGCCAATAACTTTATAAATCGTGTACTTTTTGGTTTAATTATTTTGCACATTGTTTATACTGATGGACAGCTACATCATACACTGTAATACAGGTCATTTTTGATTTCCCATCAGTGTGGCTCTTTAAACTGTTTTGCATGTGTCACTTATGAATCATTAAGAAATTAGGGAAAATTAAATATATTTTTTCGGTAAAAAGTAACGTGTTTTTTAAACCTGTTTTAGGAGACTCATAAAACAATATTAGCAAACCCTTGGTGATTTAAACAAATAGTGTGTGTGTTACTCAGCACTTGATTTGAATAGGAAGAGTGATGTTGTCCAGAACCTTCAGCATCTGACCTGTCCAGGGATGCATTTCCCAAAAGCCAACTATGGTCACAAGTTCTGTTGTTCCTTAAACCATAGTTCAAACAAACATTCGCAAACAGCGTTGCAAATGTATGTGGTTGGAACTTAAGCTCTCAACCTGTGGTTAGAAGCATAGTTGCTTTTAAGAATGGGATATGGGCTTTAATAAATATGCTCAATTAGCAAGCTAACATGCAGTACAATCTATAGATTCCATTCTATCTAAATATAAATGCATTTCGTCTAATTATTTTTTTAATCCTCTAAAAGTGCCATTTTTGAGGAGTGCGCATGGCACAAATACCTAATGCAGTGATTCCCAACCATGTTCCTGGAGCCCTCCAACACTGCACATTTTGCATCTCTCCTTGTCAGACACACCCATTTCACACCCATTTTTGGAGTCTCTATTAATGAGCTGATGACCCTAATCAGGTGTTAGGAAGACGTAAAAAAAACAGCGTGTTTGTCAAGTCTTATTTGTGCACTCTCGTTTCATTCAAGAGGGGAGGGAAAGATGCAAGGAAAAGAAATGAGGATCGAGGAATTGAATCAAGTGAAATGAGATAGCCTCCCTCCTTTCAGCTTCACTTCAAAGCTTAATGAAGGGATCTGCCTTTGTTGTTAAAGTGTGTTATTTAAGACATTCTTAATAAATATTATTATATTATTATAATTATATTATTAAAGGGTTAGTTCACCCAAAAATCTAAATTATGTAATTAATAACTCACCCTCATGTTGTTCTAAACCCGTGCTCTGTTTATCTTCGGAACACAGTTTGAGATATTTTAGATTTAGTCCAAGAGCTCTCAGTCCCTCCATTGAAGCTGTGTGTAAGGTATACTGTCCATGTCCAGAAAGGTAAGAAAAACATCATCAAAGTAATCCATGTGACATCAGAGGGTCCGTTGGAATTTTTTGAAGCATTGAGAATACATTTTGGTCCAAAAATATCAAAAACTATGACTTTATTCAGCATTGTCTTCTCTTCCGTGTCTGTTGTGAGAGAGTTCACTGCAGTGCATGAAATCCGGTTCATGAACGAATCATTCAATGTAACCGGATCTTCTTGAACCAGTTTACCAAATTGAACTGAATCTTTTTAAACGGTTCACATCTCCAATACGGATTAATCCACAAATTACTTAAGCCATTAACTTGTTTAATATGGCTGACACTCCCTCTGAGTTCAAACAAACCAATATCCTGGAGTAATTCATTGACTCAGTTCACTGACTGAACTGCTGTGAAGAGAGAACTGAAGATGAACACCGAGCCCAGCCAGATAACGAACAAAACATTGACTCGTTCACGAGTCAAGAACCGTTTCTGTCAGACGCGTCTGATTCGTGAACCGAGGAGCTGATGATACTGCGCACATGTGATTCAGCGTGAAGCAGACCGACACACAGAGTGTCTGAACTGAACTGATTCTTTTGGTGATTGATTCTTAACTGATTCTGTGCTAATGTTATGACCGAAGGCTTGAATGAAGGGCATTCATCAGCAATGATGTCATTACGTCGAGTGCAAAAGAACCGGTGAACTGTTTTCTTCAATCGCTTTCTTGAATCAAACTGTCTGAAAGAACTACTGGTGATCTGAAAACTGATGCAACCGGTTCTTGACTCGTGAACGAGTCAGTCTATTGTTCGTTATCTGGCTCGGCTCGGTGTTGATCTTCAGTTCTCTCTTCACAGCAGTTCAGTCAGTGTACTGTTTGAGTGCATGCATTACTCAAGGATATTGGTTTGTTTGAACTCAGAGGGAGTCTCAGCCACATTGAAAAAGTTAACAGCTTAACTAATTTGTGGATTAATGCGTATTGGAGACGTGAACCGTTTCAAACGATTCAGTTCGATTTGGTGAACTGGTTCAAGAAGATCCGGTTACAACAAGTGATTCATTCGTGAACCGGATATCACTACACTGCAGAATTTTTAACTCGCTCACAACAGACTCGGAAGAGAAGACAATGCTGAATAAAGTCGTAGTTTTTGCTATTTTTGGACCAAAATGTATTTTCGATGCTTCAAAATATTCTAACGGACCCTCTGATGTCACATGGACTACTTTGATGATGTTTTTCTTACCTTTCTGGACATGGACAGTAGACCGTACACACAGCTTCAATGGAGGGACTGGGAGCTCTCTGACTAAATCAAAAATATCTTAAACTGTGTTCCAGGGGTGCTCCGATCACGATCGGCCGATCGTTATGCGCATCTCATCAGTAAAGTCGGTTCTCTAATCAGCGGTTAATTCCATCAGGTGCTTGATTTCACATAGAGCAGCTGTTACTACACAGAGCCGCTGTTAACAGAGAAGATGCGCAAATCCACTTCATTTTCAGTGTTTATTTGCTCATCTTCTCTGTTAACAACGGCTCTGTGTAGTAACAGCTGCTCTATGTGAAATCAAGCACCTGATGGAATTAACCTCTGATTAGAGAACCGACTTTACTGACGAGATGCGCATTAACGATCGGCCGATCGTGATCGGAGCACCCCTACTGTGTTCTGAAGATGGACGGAGGTCTTACGGGTTTGGAACGACATGAGGGTGATTTATTAATTAAATAATTAAGATTTTTGGGTGAACTAACTCTTTAATATAAGCAAGATGTCCTGTTTTAAGTATATGACATGTATGATTTATTTAAACTGCAAAGGTAAAATATAAATTTTAATTATTACAGCAGATGTGAAGCGGGAGGGGAATTTATACATGCTTCAGGTTTTTCTTTTTTTTGAACATTCTCTTTATTGTTTTTTTTTTTAACATTGGCACAAAGAGAACAAAAAAAATCCAACAAAAATCACTTTGCTAATACAATGTCCCATAATATTCTTCCATATGTAAATGATATAGAAGGGAAAAAAAGGAAAGAAGAGAGGAAAAAACAAACAAACAAACAAAAAAAATTAAATAAATAAATAACAGGGGGGGGGGGATTAGGGCTCAATTATTGCTGTCTTATTAAAGTAATTAATAAAAGGTTTCCATACTGCATAAAACTGATCAGTCTTGTTCTTTAAAGAAAATCTAATCTTTTCAAGCTGAAGGTGGTGCATAATATCTTTAATCAGGACAGAGCAGTGAGGTGGATTTTTTTGTTTCCAGTTAAGCAAAATCAATCTACGTGCCAAGAGCGTAATAACTCCAAGCACAATACACTGATTTTTAGAGAGTTCCACACTGTCACTACTGGCACCGAAAATAGCCAGAATTGGGTCTGGATTTAGTGGTTTTTCCAGTACCTTTGATAGTAATTGAAAAACTGAAAAACAATTCCAGAACATATGTCCTAGTGAAGCTGGTGTTTGACTGCATCGGTCACATATTGGGTCCACCGAAGAAAACATCTTTGAAAGCTTTAGTTTAGACAGGTGAAGTCTATGTAAGATCTTGAATTGTATCAAACCATGTCTAATGCACAAAGAAGAAGAGTGAACCCGTTCCTGTGCTTCTTCCCATTGCCAGTCTGCAATGTCTATTCCAAGATCATCTTGCCATGCTGTTCTTAAATGCTCTAATGAAACATGGCATTCCAACTGTGACAATTTATTATATATGATGGATATTCCTCCTTTAACAAATGGATCCTGTAAAAACAGTGAGTCCATCTGAGAGGCTAATGGCTCATTAGGAAATGATGAGAAATTCTTTTGAACAAAACTGCGAGCTTGTAGATATTTTAAAAAAATGTGAATTAGGTAGATGGAATATCTGTTGTAACTGTTGAAATGTTGGAAAGCATTTATTAATAAACAAATTTTGAACCAGGTCTGAAATATTGAATCAATTTGGGAAGGGGGAAATTAATGATTTGAATGAATGATTAGCCGTTAAAGGACTTAAAATAGAGCACATCGGCCATTTAAAGTGTTTTCTTATCTGGTTCCAAATTTTGAGAGAGTTGGAAACCACCGGATTATTTAGTCGAGTTAGAGTGGAGGCAGACAAAGCTGAATAAATTAAAGCTGGCCAAGAGGAAGGTGAGCATGATTTATTTTCCATATCACACCACTCTGTTGACCCCTCCTGTAAGCCAAATGAGAGTGCTCTTATATTACATGCCCAATAATACAATTGGAAATGTGGCAGACCCATCCCTCCTTTCAGTTTGATCCTCTGTAAATATATCTTCTTGAGTCTGGGGGTTTTGTTATTCCAAATAAATTGGGTGATTATTCTATCCAAATTTCTAAAAAATGATTTAGTAATGTAAACTGGGATACACTGAAAAACAAATAAATATTTGGGCAAAATACTCATTTTCACCATATTAATACGACCTGCTAAAGAAATAAAAAAGTTTAGACCATTTCTTAAAAATCTGTTGTGTGTACTCATACAACTTCAGAATATTTTCTTTATAAAGCATAGAAAAGCATTTAGTTATGGTAATTCCTAGGTATTTAAATGAGTTCACTATTTGAAAAGGAAAGGAGGAAATTGCATCAAGTTGGTCATTAGGGTTGATCGGAAACATGACACTTTTTGAAAAATTAATCTTATATCCTGAGATTTTCCCAAATGTATCTAAGATTGACATAATGGTTGGCACTGATTGTAAGGGGTTGGAGATGTAAACTAACAAGTCGTCAGCATATAATGAAACTTTGTGTTCTTTTGCCCCTCTCATTATTCCACTGTAGGTTGTAGATGCACGTAAAGAAATTGCTAAGTGTTCTATTGCTAAAGCAAATAGCAGGGGTGAAAGAGGACATCCCTGTCTTGTAGAGTGATTTAATTGAAAATAACTAGAGTTATTATTGTTTGTTTGTATAGAAGCTTGGGGGTGGGCATTTAACAATTTAATAAATGAAATAAAATTAGAACCAAACCCAAATTTTTCCAGAGTGGCGAAGAGGTAATCCCACTCAACCCTATCGAACGCTTTTTCTGCATCCATAGAAATAAGTACCTCGGGTTGGGAGGGATTGGAACTAGGTGTGTATATAATATTTAATAATCTTCTAATATTAAAAAATAAAAGACGATTTCTGATGAATCCTGTTTGATCTGTGGAGATCACAGTTGGAAGAGCTTTTTCAAGACGAGTGGCCAAAACCTTGGCCAGTATTTTATTGTCAACATCAAGAAGACTGATAGGTCTATATGAACCAGGGTCTAAAGGGTCTTTATCTACCTTGTGTATTAAAGAAATATTTGCCTGATAAAATGTTGGTGGTAAACAGCCTTTTTCAAGTGATTCATTAAAGACCTCTAAAAGTAACGGAGAGATTTGGTCACTAAAAGATTTATAAAACTCGGTTGTGAAACCGTCCGGACCTGGGGCCTTTGAACTTTGCATATTGGATATTGCTTGTTTTATTTCATTAATAGTTAGCCGTTGTTCCAAGATATCTCTGTCTTCCATACTTAAAGATGGAATGTCATATGGTTCAAAAAATTGCTCTATACATGCTGGGTAATTAATAGATTCTGAGGAGTACAATTTGACATAAAATCTCTTAAAAATATTATTTATTTCCTGTGGGTCAAATGTACTTTGTCCTGTATCTTTCCTAATTTCCGTTATCAGTCTTGATGCTGTTGTTTCTTTAATTTGCCGAGCCAGGAGTTTACCTGCTCTCTCTCCATGCTCATAATATGTGGCTTTTGCCCGCCTCAACCGATTAGTAGTCTCTGAGGTGGAAAGTAACTGAAATTCTGACTGGAGAGAGAGCCTCTTCTTATACAATTCTGGTGAGGGGGAATTTGCATACTCGCGATCTATTTCTAGTATTCTGTCCATTGTGACGAGTCAGCTGCCTCCTCCCTGATTGTCACCGGCACCCCGTCCTAAATCGCCGCCCTTCACCAGGCTCCCGACTGGAGTGGGTGTGTGAGAGGAGGGGCGCTGGACGAGTCAGGGCTGGCGGCGTGTGATGGGGCACACCTGAAGGAAGTGGAGCCTCATTACCGCCGCTGTTTAAAAGCCCAACGCGCCTCTCCTCGGGAGACCGGTCTCTTCCCCGTGCATGCACGCTGGTGTCCTCGTGGGTCCAGGAAGGGTGCGTTGAGGGACTCCCGCGCCACAAGAGACGTGAGCAGCCGGACCCGCGATCCGGAGGAGAACCGCACCCGTATACACGGCCAACGGGCCAGGATGCCGGGCCGTTCATCCCCTACCAGCACCGCGGCCGACGAGAGAGATGCGGCCGCTAGAGGAAGCCGCCGCCCCTCGCGCCCCGGACCAAGGAGGGGAGCGCATGCGGCCGCCGGACTCCGCCCCTTACCTGGACCCTTCCTCGATGAACACTGCCCGACCTACACAAACCCCGCAGCACGATGAGAACACCAGATCCCCTGTTATTTTGGACACTTTCCCCCTTTGGCCACTTTTATCCCCTTTGTTTTATGATTTTTGTTAATAAAAGCCTCTCCGAGGCCTGACGCCACGCCCACTGTGTCTGTCTTGTGCTCCTCCCGTGACACTGGTGGAGAATGCGGGCAAGACGGAGCCTAGACAGCGCAGTTGGGAAACATCTGGTGACGTCACTCCCTCTCGCTTGCAAATGTTCGTGAGAACCCGGACTGGGACGGAGGAAAACCGGGGACAGCCTCCCAGCCACAAAAGGGTAAGTAACTTCTGTTATCGTCATTTTGCCCTGTGGTTGGTTGAGGCTGTCACTAAAACCCGGTTTCTCTGTCCCTGTTCTGGCGCGCTGCGAGAGGGAGGACCACCCGGAGAGGAATCCCTGCCCACTCCGACCGTTTGGAGTCTGGTTGAGGATGGTAGCACTCCCGTGTGGGTGGCACCCTGGGGACGGGGATGTCGCTTGGGAGGGGGAATGTGACGAGTCAGCTGCCTCCTCCCTGATTGTCACCGGCACCCGTCCTAAATCGCCGCCCTTCACCAGGCTCCCGACTGGAGTGGGTGTGTGAGAGGAGAGGGGCTGGACAAGTCAGGGCTGGCGGCGTGTGATGAGGCACACCTGAAGGAAGTGGAGACTCATTACCGCCGCTGTTTAAAAGCCCGACGCGCCTCTCCTCAGGAGACGGGTCTCTTCCCCGTGCATGCACGCTGGTGTCCTCGTGGGTCCAGGAAGGGTGCGTTGAGGGACGTGAGCAGCCGGACCCGCGATCCGGAGGAGAACCGCACCCGTATACACGGCCGACGGGCCAGGATGCCGGGCCGTTCATCCCCTACCAGCGCCGCGGCCGACGAGAGAGATGCAGCCGCTAGAGGAAGCCGCCGCCCCTCGCGCCCCGGACCAAGGAGGGGAGCGCGTGCGGCCGCCGGACTCCGCCCCTTACCTGGACCCTTCCTCGATGAACACTGCCCGACCTACACAAACCCCGCAGCACGATGAGGACACCAGATCCCCTGTTATTTTGGACACTTTCCCCCTTTGGTCACTTTTATTCCCTTTATTTTATGATTTCTGTTAATAAAAGCCTCTCCGAGGCCTGACGCCACGCCCACTGTGTCTGTCTTGTGCTCCTCCCGTGACACCATTAATTTATTTTTTTGTTCTTTATGCTGTTTCTTGATCGAGATACTATGAGAGATAATTTGTCCGCGCATATACGCTTTAAATGCCTCCCAAATTGTGGATTTAGAAACATCAGTCATACAGTTTGTCTCTAAATACAATCCAATTTGAGCTTTGGTTTGTTCTACAAATACCTTATCAGCCAATAAATTATTATTAAACCTCCATTTAATAGCATCATATTTGGTTTCAAATAATATCTGAAGACTTAGGGGGCTATGGTCAGATAATGCCATTGCTTCATAATCACAATGTAAAATCGCTGACAAAAGTTTATAATCGATAAAAAAAAATCTATCCTAGAATAGGAGTGATGGACGGGTGAGAAAAAAGAATATTTTCGTTGGTTTGGATCTATAATTTTAAAGTTTTTCAAAAACGTTTGTAACAGTTTGGCTGATTTAGCAAGGGGTATCGTTCTACTTGAAGATCTGTCCAAGAATGGGTCTAATACAAAGTTAAAGTCACCCCCCATTATCAGTTGATGAGTATCTAGGTTGGGCAAAATGTTTAAAACGGATGATATAAATTGTTCATCATCTATATTAGGGGCATATATATTAACTAACAATATTAATGTGTTATAGAGTTTTCCTGCTACTATAACATAACGCCCATTGGAGTCAGAAATAACTTTTGTTGCAGTAAATTGTTCATTTTTCTTTATGAGTATTGCTGTACCTCTAGACTTAAAACTAAAATTTGAATGAAAGATTTGTCCCACCCACTTTCCTCTTAATCGGCCATGGTCTTGGTTCCTTACATGCGTTTCCTGTAAAAACACGATATCAGCCCCCAGTCTTCCAAGATGAGATAATACATTACCCCGTTTAATAGCCCAATTAAGCCCCTTACAATTCCATGAAACAAACTGAACTGAATTTTCCTAGCAGCATTTACTTTCATTTCAGGCTAAGAAACTTGAAAGGTAAACTTGAAACTGTAAAGTGTGGTTTTTGTAGAGAAGGGTGGAAATGGGAGAGGAGAAAGAAAAAAGAAAAAAAAGTGCCAATTCTCTTTCCTTAACTTCGAACAACATGAACAGTTTGAACAATAGCTCCATTCACTTTTCTCTGATTGAGAGTTATACAAAAAAAAAAAATAGAGCAAGTTTAGAAATTCCTTTTTACCCATCATTCCAACAAAAAGGTTAGCAATCAATCTGACTTACCACTTAGCTCCTTTCTAGAAACAATAAAGAAAAAAAAGCTCCATATACCTATTTACACTCTTGTGTTTATTTCACTTTAACATAGTCAGTGGTTAAGTTACAGTTCTTTTCCTGGTGAACTTGGTCGATATATACTTAGCCACTGTAAGAGTTCAGAGATGTGTTTAAATGATAAGAGTCTTTGCTTACGTGCTGTAAATGATAACAGATGCGGCACATCAGCCTATCAAATAGTAACTTACAGTTCGGCTATCAGGCTTGAATTTTCTTCTCGATGAATTTCTCGGCTTCTCTAGGGAGTTCGAACGTGTACCTGATTCCGTCCACGGTGATTGCCAGTTTGGCTGGATAGAACAAACTGTAGTTTATCCCGGCGGCTCGCAGCTTGGCCTTCACTGGATTGAAAGCGGCGCGCAGTTTGCCAACCTCTGGACTTACATCGGGGAAGATGTGTACCGGTGATCCCTTGTAGTAAAGACGGCCTTTATTTCTCGACAATTTCAGAATTTTTTCCTTGTCAGAATAATAGTGAAAATGAGCAATTATTGCTCGGGACCTCTCTCCCGGCTTCGGTTTTGGTGCGAGAGTCCTGTGCGCACGGTCTACAATCATACTGGAATCCCCCAAGTCATCAGCTCCGAATAACTCCAACAGCAAGTCTTTAATGAAACGAATCGGTTTCCCGCCTCCACTCCTTCTGGAACCCCAACGAAACGCAGATTCTGTCTCCGACTCCGATTCTCCAAATCCATACATTTTTCGTGCATTTTCTTAAACACATAACTTCGTGGGACTGTTCTAGTGCTGCCACCCTGTCCATTGTGTCACTCAGCGCTTTCCCCATCTCTGTGCACTCACTCGCCGATTCGGCCTGCGCTTTGTGTAAGGCGGCCAGCTCAGGAAAGATTTCCTCTCGCAGCGCATGCATGTCTTCTTTCATCTCTTCTCGATTTTCTTGCACTTCCAGATGAAGGTTTTCAATTTGTGACTTAATGTCCTTAATCACAGCTTCTCTGTGTGTATGCAGTTCCGTTCTAAGTGCTCTCAGTGAGATAGGAGAGTCATCGTCTTGTACATGTTCGTCCATTTTTCTTTCGCCGCTTTCCGTCTTCGTATTACGCTGAATCGTCGAGGTAACTTTTTTGCACGAGCTCGGTTTCATGTTAAAATATACGCAGCAAAGACTCCTTAACAAAAATGCTAAAGTTTTACATGACTGGCTAGTCTATTGAGCAATTATCACTTATTTATTCGAGGAGCTCCCTTTCTCTGCTACTCACTCCATCCGGGCGGAAGCGGAAGTCTCATGCTTCAGGTTTTTCAATGAAAAACTCTTATGCAAAGGAAACACCAGTGTATCCTCATTCATGACTCCTTAAGCCTCCTCACTCCTCAATCCTCACCTCTTCACAGTGCAATTAGAGAATTGAGATGTCCTTCAAGATGGCTGCGCTTGATCGGTTTCCAGGTCATAGGATGGAGGGCGGAGGATCGAGGAAACATAGGGAAATTGAGAAACACCCCCAGTCTTGGGGGGGGGGGGGTCTCCAGGAATTTGGTTGGGAACCCCTGACCTAATGGAACCATGGAGTATGAAGTAAGAGGAAACCCAAGATGAATCAAACAACAAATAAAGCAAAATGACAGGGAACAATTTTTTTAAAATTAGTCATCAGGTGCCATATTCAATACAGCAGCATCTTAGAGATGTCTACTTGATTAAATAACAGAAGTTATTCCTACCCCACATACTTGTGATGTCATTAACAATGACTATAAATGGTTGAACTAATGTAGTTCAAACGACGGCGATGCAACCATGTTTGGGAAACATCCAAACTAACTAGTTTGTTTTAACAGCAATGTATTGTACTATGGTGGTTAATCAGTAAATTATGTTTTTTGCATGGGAAATGCACCCCAGAGCTGCTACTGCCCCTCAGATTGCACACACGTCCCTGTGACCATCACCATCATCATCATCCTCATCACACATAAACACACATCAAAAAAAGACAGCAGTTCACCAAACCAAACAGCATTTATGAGCGTGGCATAGTTTTCCATCTCTCTGTGTGGTGTGTTTTTGTTGTCATTAGGGTTTGCAGTTGTATTTTGTCCTGACCCTGAATTTGTGATTCTGTGATCTGTTGTTCTGCAGAGGCCACTCAAAGGATTTCTGTTTGCTAAGCTCTACTTCGAGGCTAAGGAGTATGAGCTGGCTAAAAGGTAGGCTGGTTTCTGTGCTCTTCTTCTCTGTCTGATGTCTGTTTCCTCTCGGATGAGCTGATGTTTCTCTCTCTCACACACACGTCAATGGCAGACATGTCTCCGAGTATCTGACCGTCCAGCCCAAGGATCCTAAAGCACACAAGTTCCTCGGTCAGCTGTTTGAGCGTGACGGAGAAACAGACAAAGCTGTGGGATGCTACAAGGTTAGACTCTCACACATGATCAGGACTGCTACTAACCATTATTTGATTAATCAGAGTAAAATAATATTTTCTTTATTTAAATCTTACTGACAAAAGCACACTTCCACATTCTGCCCAGTGTCCTGAAAACTGAGTGCCTTGAACACACAGTGCTTAACTATTAGACCAGTCAATAACCAATACAGAAAGCTAATCAATAAGTCTGGTCCTTACCAACACTGTTAGTTAAGAGATGCAGTGACACAAACCTTACATAAATGTGTTTTAATAAATGTGTTAATCACTGTGGGCTATATAGTGAATAGTTTAAATCTTGTGATAATAATAATGAATAAAATCACAGTAATGTTCTTCAGGAACACTCTGATCACCGTCAGTCTCTTACTGTAATGTCTTTATCCTGAATATAAATGTTAAACAACAGATATTCCAGCACAATGAAGGTTTAGCACAATTGAAATGGTTGTGAACTAGTGTTTTCTGATGACGTTGACCGTCCTGACTCCTGATCTGTAGCTCTACTGATCACGTGTGTGTGTGTGTGTGTGTGTGTGTGTGTGGCATTGAGACGTGTGTTCTTCCTGTAATGATGTTTGTTTGACTCTCAGCGCTCGGTGGATCTGAATCCGGCTCAGCACGATCTGGTTCTGAAGGTGGCTGAGCTACTGTGCAGTAAACCCCAGCATGACAGTCGAGCTGAGTTCTGGGTGGAGAAAGCGGCCAGGCTTCTGCCAGGACACCCGGCCGTTTTCAATCTGAGGGTGAGTGTGAGCTAAAGAGCTGCACATGTCTGCTGTGCATTGTCTCACAAGTCCTCTCTGCCACAGGAGAAGCTTCTGAGTGCTCAGAGTGGCTCTAACCAGCTGTACGAGCTGCTGCAGGCGGAGCTGAAACTGCGGCCCACCGACACCTACATCAACCAGAAGCTGGTGCAGCTCTACAGCGCAGAGGGCCGGCTCGAGGACGCCGTCAAACACTGCCTCGCCGTGGAGAAGACCGGCATCCTGAGACACTGTCTGGAGTGGTACCAGCTGTTGGTCAGCACCCTGCAGGTACAGCATTGCCCATCACCCACCATTTCTCACGTTTGTTGGTTTTAGCTCATTCATTTTGAACCCCAATAAAACCAACAGGAGCAGCCACACTCCTGTTTGCCTTTCTCTGTTTAATAAAAACTGAAACCAAACAAATAGCTTAAAAATTTAGCTTTTTAAATAAAATAATTTACTAAATTTATGTTCTTTGTACTGTGTTTTATAATGTTTTAGAACTGTTATTCAGCTTAGATAGCCATGTGTAATATGTCATTTGAAAGATCTCACCGATTAGAATAAACCAAGCATAATTGTTTGGGGCCTTGACTCAACTTGAGTGAGTTTTTGTATGAGAAATCACCCCCGGACCCACATAAAAATAATATGAATATGAGTTACTTTAATGCTTGCAACTTCAAAAAACATGCTAAGATTTTGGAACAATAAAAATCTTTATTCAGAACAGAGTCACTTGATTAAAATTAGAATCAGAAAGACTTTTATTACCCGGTGTGTTTACACAGAAGGAATTTGTTTTGGTGACAGAAGCTTCCACGCTGATAATGAACATTGATTTACGCAGCTTGTCAGTTAACAACAGCTCTGTGTAGTAACAGCTGTTATTCATGTATGGTGTAAATGGAAATCTTAAAAAAATAAATAGAGTCATTGATCAGTGTGGGCTTTGCATGTATTATGTTTGCATAAAAACAAGAACTTAGTCAGCAAACAGTTTTGATAAAAATTGGGTATTGTGAATACAGTTGATCCCTCCTTCAAAAATACGTATAGCTGTTTTTTTTTTTTTTTTTGTCTGAGAGATCAGTTATAGAATCAGTTAAAGTTGGTGCCTGAACAGGGACGAATCTGAAATTATTCTTTATTACTTTGATGTGCAAAATAATAAAAGGAAATCTTTCTATGCTTATTTTTAAATGGCGATTATGAAGCTGAAGCTTAAAGAAGATTTCTGGAGAGGAAACAAAGGTCTAAGGAGAGTATACGTGACTTTGCATTCCATTATAGGGCATTGTTGTGACGGTTGGGTTTAGGAGAAACACAAGGAGAGGGTAGGATCCAAATGCAAGTATGGTTTATTGTAACAAAAAGGTTAAATACAAAATAAACAGTCATGAGAGACAAACAAAACCAAAACAAAAGAGGAAACTGGATGAAACGGGAACTCGGAGGAAGCGAGAAGGTAACGGGAAGTCTCGGGAGACGAGAACAATTCACACATAGGGTAAGGACTCCATACAGATGACAGAGAAAGACAGCTATACATAGGGAGACTAATGACAAAGGATTGTCAGCACCTGTGAGATTTAATTGGAGTGCAATTACTGTGAAGACAGAACCAGACTAGAGGAATTAAAGTGCCTATGGTGAAGTGCCTATGGAGAAGTGAGCTCACTAGGGAACACCCTGGAAAACAGAGACTGACAGCATGACATTACCCCCTCCCCTACGGAGCAGCTCCCAGATGCTCCACCTGAAACCCCGGAAAACCCAACAGAAAAAGAGGTAGGAGGGAGGTGCAGCGGCGGCGGACTAGGGGGAGGGACAGAGGGTCAGAAAACAGGGACAGGAGAACCAGATAGAATGGACAGACAAAGACAAACAACCAGGTGGAATGGAAAGACAATGACAGGACAACCAGGTAAAATGGAAAAAACAGAGACAGAAAAACCAGATGGAATCGAAAGGCAGAGGCAGGAAAGTGTAACACAAAACAAGGAGTCCAGGAGGGTGGTAGACCGGTGGAGGATGAAGGGGAGGGACAGAGGGCCAGGTCCAAAGAAGGAGATAAATAGAAAAACAAATGAAAAAAAAAACACAAAAACATGGGTACATGGAGAACATTAAGTGATGCCCACCCGGTCGTAACAGAGGGCCATCACACCCATGTGGTCAAGGCAGAAACCCCCCAGGGCGGAGCGGAAGACCACCACGTCCTCGCGGTCAAGGCCGGAGTCCCCCAGGGTGGAACGGAAGACCACCACGTCCTCGCGGACGAGGCCGGAGTGCCCCAGGGTGGAGCGGAAGACCACTACATCTTTGTGGTTGGCCCAATGGGAGGACAAAGATCACCGGTGACTTGACTCAGTCCTCGAAGATCACCGGTGACTAGCCTTGTCTCTGGAAAGTCCATGGTACTTAGTTCAGACTCTGGAAGGTCATCAGTGACTAGCCCTGATTCAAGAGGGTCAACGGTAACTAGCCCTGATTCTGGAAGGTCGACGGTGACTAACCCTGACTCTGGAGGGTCCATGAACACCTGACTCGACTCTGGAGGGTAAACCGGAACCTGACTAGACTCTGGAAGGTCGATAGAAATCTGACTTGATTCAGGAGGAACAGCTGGAACATGACTCGACTCTGGATGGTCAACAGGAACTAGCCCTGACTCTGGAGGGTCAACGGTAACTCACCCTGACTCTGGAAGGTCGATGGTGACTAACCCTGACTCTGGAGGGTCTATGAACACCTGACTCGACTCTGGAGGGTCAACCGGAAACTGACTCAACCCGGGAAAGTCAACGGGCACCTGACTTGACTCGGGAAGATCAATAGGAATCTGACTTGATTCAGGATGAACAACTGGAACATAACTCGACTCTGGATGGTCAGCAGGAACTAGCCCTGACTCTGGAGGGTCAACGGTAACTAACCCTGACTCTGGAAGGTCAACGGTGACTAACCCTGACTCTGGAGGGTCTATGAACACCTGACTCGACTCTGGAGGGTCAACCGGAAACTGACTCAACCCGGGAAAGTCAACGGGCACCTGACTTGACTCGGGAAGATCAATAGGAATCTGACTTGATTCAGGATGAACAACTGGAACATAACTCGACTCTGGATAGTCAGCAGGAACTAGCCCTGTCTCTGGAGGGTCAACGGTAACTAACCCTGACTCTGGAAGGTCGACGGTGACTAACCCTGGCTCTGGAGGGTCCATGAACACCTGACTCGACTCTAGAGGGTCAACCGGGAACTGACTCAACTCTGAACAGTCAATGGGCACCTGACTTGACTTTGGACTGCCTGTGGAGAAGTGAGACGTCTCTGCTTCGGGCACCGCCTTGGTCACCGCCTCGGCCTCCGGAACAGCAACGGGCACCGCCTCGGCCTCCGGAACAGCATCGAGCACCTCCTCGGGAATGGCCTCGGCCTCCAGAACAGCATCGGGCACCGCCTCGACCTCTGGAACAGCATCAGGCACCGCCTTGGCTTCCGTAACAGCATCGGGGACCGCCTCGACCTCTGGAACAGCATCGGGCACCGCCTCGGCCTCCGGAACAGCATCGGGCACCACCTCGGCTTCCGGAACAGCATCGGGGACCGCCTCGGGAACGTCCTCCTGGACGACAACGGCCCGCTCTGGAGCATCCTCCTGGACGACAACGGCCCGCTCGGGAACGTCCTCCGGGCTTTGAGGAACGGCAGACGCCTGTCTCCTCCTCCGCCCTCCATGATGGCGAGTTGGTGGCCCCTTGACTGGCGACTCAGTCATTGAGTCGGCCATCTTGTGCAGTGGCGCGGGGCTGGCGGCCATCTTGTGCTGTGGTTCTAAGCTGGCGACCATCTTGTGCTGTGGCGCTAGGCTGGCGGCCATCTTGTGCTGTGGCGCTAGGCTGGCGGCCATCTTGTGCTGTGGCGCTAGGCTGGCGGCCATCTTGTGCTGTGGCGCTAGGCTGGCCGCCATCTTGAACTGTGGCGCTGGACTGGCGGCCATCTTGTACTGTGGCGCTGGACTGGTGGCCATCTTGTGCTGTGGTACTGGGCTGGTGGCCATATTGTGCTGTGGCGCTGGACTGGCGGCAATCTTGTACTGTGGCGCTGAACTGGCGGCAATCTTGTACTGTGGCGCTGGACTGGCGGCCATCTTGTACTGTGGCACTGGACTGGCGGCCATCCTGTACTGTGGCGCTGGACTGGTGGCCATCTTGTGCTGTGGCTCTGAGCTGGCGGCCATCTTGTGCTGTGGCTCTGAGCTGCCGGCCATCTTGTGCTGTGACGCTGGGTTGGTGGCCATGCCGCGCAGCGGTGCTGGGTTGGCGGCCATCTTGTGCTGTGACGCTGGGTTGGTGGCCATGCCGCGCAGCGGCGCTGGACTGGCGGCCATCTGGTACCACGGCGCTGGCTCGGCCGATCTGCGTTTAACTTCTCCTCTCGGGACATACTGGGGAAATGGTGGCCCCCAACCAAATCCCGCGTCGACGGGAGCCCACAGTGGAGAATGCTGCCGGACCTCCTCTCGACCGCTTGCTCCCGAGCGACCTCCCCTGGTCCCCCGGAACACCAATAGGTGAGAGCCCTCAAAACTATTTCTCTCCCGCTTGCTGGCTGGGGAGGAAATGGTCGTAGACATCCTGCTGGATCCTTGGTGGGTGGAGTCCTTCTGTGTCGGTTGGGTTTAGGAGAAACACAAGGAGAGGGTAGGATCCAAATGCAAGTATGGTTTATTGTAACAAAAAGGTTAAATATAAAATAAACAGTCATGAGAGACAAACAAAACCAAAACAAAAGAGGAAACCGGATAAAATGGGAACTCGGAGGAAGCGAGAAGGTAACGGGAAGTCTCGGGAGACGAGAACAATTCACACATAGGGTAAGGACTCCATACAGATGACAGAGAAAGACAGCTATACATAGGGAGACTAATGACAAAGGATTGTCAGCACCTGTGCGATTTAATTGGAGTGCAATTACTGTGAAGACAGAACCAGACTAGAGGAATTAAAGTGCCTATGGTGAAGTGCCTAAGGATAAGTGAGCTCACTAGGGAACACAGAGGAAAACAGATTCTGACAGCGTGACAATTGTGTCTAAGATGCAAAAAGGACAAGAGAGAAATGATACAAGCCATATTAAGAAACTGTAATCCTTGTCTTGCAAGCTTGTTATGGGAACAGTGAAAGGCATCAGTGAATTGGTTAGGATGCAAATTGAGACAATGGTGACCCATACTTCTGAATTCGTGCTCTGCATTTAACTCATCCACAGTGTGCACACACACACACACACACACACACACACACACGCACACACACACACACGGAGCAGTGGGCAGCCATTTATGATGCAGCACTCAGGGAGCAGTTGAGGGTTCGACGCCTTGCTCAAGGGCACCTAAGTCGTGTTATTGCCAGCCCAAGATTCGAAACCACAACCCTAGGGTGAGGAGTCAAACTCTCTAACCAAAACTTTGGTAAACTTTGTCTTTGTCATCTAGAAATAGAAGGCATGATACTAGCTATATGGACGTTTCTAAACATTTATCTCTTCCTCCAGTGAAAATGTTTTTTGCAAACGTAGCCGCTTGTGTGTTGCTGTGTTTGGCAGGTGCTTGTGTGGGCGGTGCTGTCCCATGGAAACTGCGATGAAAAGCTTGCGCTGTAGGGGAAGTGAGTGCGCTTGGGTCACTGTTGGTCGATATCTCTCTATCTATCTGTCTGTCAATCTATCTATATATCTAGTCTGTCTATCTATCTATATCTATGTAATTATCTATTTATCTATAATCTGCGCTATCTGAATACTCGTCTACTAATCGTCTCTCTAGTCACTCTCAATGCTCTCAAGGTGGGCTTTGGTAAATTCTCTCCCCAATGTGGCGTGATGCAATGCATTGTGGGGCAAAGGAGACCGCTGTAAGATCGTACCTACTTTTTCGTACTATATTCCGTTTTGTGATACACAACAACATAAAATACAATGGATAACAGTTTAAATGTTTATTACCAACAAGACAATTGCACAAATTAGTTAAAAAAATAACCTTGCAACACGGCCTTTATGTCGTCTAATGAGGGGAAGGGTATATAACAGTGTCATGCACCGTACAAGGTTTTAATGGGTGTAGTTTCCTTCCTCACATCAGAGGTGGAGTGCTCCCTGGATGTTATAAAAGCTGAGTAGAGTCCCTATCCACTATATAGTGCACTATATCGGGTGTCAGCCATTTTGTAGTGCTGTCTGAATTCTGATTGAATGACTTCATTCCCTACATTCGTCCACTACTTTAGAGCAATCCAGCAGCTGAGCTCCCATTTAAACACCAGTCTTCTCAGGTGACAGCAATTAAGTCTGAAATAGAGGAGGGGCAAGAGAACAAGCAAAGACAGGCCAAGGGCCGTAACACCCCCCCCTAACAAGACAGGGACCCATTAGGGTACCCCCGAGCTACCAGTATCTCATGATACAAAATTTGAAAGTGAAAGTGAAGTGACCCATACTCAGAATTTGTGCTCTGCATTTAACCCATCCGAAATGCACAGACACAGAGCAGTGAACACACACACACACTGTGAGCACACACCCGGAGCAGTGGGCAGCCATTTATGCTGCGGCGCCCGGGGAGCAGTTGGGGGTTCGATGCCTTGCTCAAGGGCACCTAAGTCATGGTATTGAAGGTGGAGAGAGAGCTGTTCATGCACTCCCCCCACCCACAATTCCGTCTGGCCCGAGACTAGAGCCCACAACCCTTCGATTGGGAGTCCAACCCTCTAACCATTAGGCCACGACTTCCCCTAAACAAGATACACTGCTTTGCTTTTGATGGGAATCGAACCTGGGTCCCCTGCGCGGGAAACAACAACTCTGCCACTCAACAGTGGAATATGGTAGGCATATCTTACCTAACAAAGCTTCCTTATTTTTCAGCCAACCAGACATTATAACCTCATCAGGCTCTGCTAAATCCTCCACCTCCCCTACAACTGAGGAAGATGACCTAGCCAAACAAATAGGATGAGTTTTGGACAACTTTAACTCCACCCCCACTCCCAAACGAGTCACGCAAAACATAAGGCTTCAAAAGATTAACATGATAGAGCAGGGCATTTGTCCTACGAGCTGGAATAGAAACTAAATAGTTTTGGTCAGAGAGTTTCTTTAATACAGATAATGGTCCCCAAATTTCCCTTGCCATGGAGAAGTTTTAGGCAAAAGAGCTAAAACCTGGTCACCTGGGAGAAACTATCTGTGCTCAGTCTGACCATCATAACGTTTATTCATTTTAGTTTGTGTCCTAGCCAATTTTTTCCTAGCCACCTGCCCCACAAGCGCTCATAAACAAATTACTAAATCAAATCAAAATGCGCACTAAACCAAATCAAATAACTAACAACAAAACGTGCAAATCCAAATGAACGAGCCCCCACTTTGTTACGAATGCCCCAAACAAACAGTACAAAAGATACATTTATTGTGTATCTAACACAAGTTTAAACAACAAAACCCAAATATGGGGTGTGTGAATGTCAATAGCAGTAGTGTAGGGCAAATGCATGGATGTATGAAGTATATGAGTGCAAGTGTTGAGTGTAACAGAAGAAATAAACTTAAATAAACTCAAATGTGCATCAGTGAAGAATGCTGGCGTCCCGAGCGAGGCATGGACCTTAACAGGTCAACTGAGCAGCGTTCAAGCTTCTAGCCACCGGAACCGAGCAAGAAGAGAGAGAGAGCAGTCAAGCAGCGAAGCTCCTATTTAAACACCATTTTTCTCAGGTGACAGCAATTGAGTCGGAAATAGAGGAGGGGCAAAAGAACAAGCAAAGATAGGCCAAGGGCCATAACAAAAACCAATGTACACTCCCTGAAGCACTATTTTGGACAATCCAATGCGGAGGCCATTGGATTCTGTTTTAATGTTTTTTTTTTCATACATTATTTATATTAAAATATTTTATGTAGGCAATAACTCGATATTTTAATAATTAAAAAAATAATGGTGGTCTGAGGGCTCTCTACAGCCATCTTATCAGAGCTCAAAATGCTGCTTGAGCGAGTGTAAATAGCCAAAATACTTTTCAAAGAAAAAAATATATATATTACAAAACAACAATATAAAAATGTTTAACATTTATTATTTTTTTTCATTCTAGCAGACACTATACCAACAAAGCACAATTTAACTTAAAATTAACAAGTTATTAAAATAATATTTTTTATCCATCAGACCCCCTTCTAGAATCAAGAACATATTTTTCTGTACATTTAAAAGCAGCCTTGCTGAAAAAAAAATGATAAAAATGTGACTGAGGAACTGACGATTTTCTTTGTACTTTGGACTGGTTAACAAGCAGATCCGCCACAAGTTCGTGCAGCACTTTCAGAATGCATGCAAAGCACTTTCTCAACATTCTGCAGTGTATTTATTAGAAGTCAACAGATGCATCGGCTTTGCCGATTAATTGATTATCGGCACCGATAGTTGATTGCCGGAACAATTGGTTATCGGCAAAAATTCATGTTCATAGTTTTACGGATTGCAATCATTGCTGGAGTGGCCGAGAAGGGTCTGCTTTCATTATACAGTGCAAGACAGGCCTCTAGTGGTTGAAATCACTGACAGCATATGTTGTTTGTTTAGACGCGTGATGCTGCATGCTGAACAGAGCGAGAAACTTCAGACCTGGATTTAAATGCAGTGGACAGAAAATCCTGCCTGCCACAGAGAGCCATTCACATAGTTTTACATTAAATTGCATTATATTCGCTTGAATCTTTGTTAATGTAGTCTTTGTGTGAAGTCTGTGTGTTACGAGTCAGCACTGATTGTTTCTTGTGGCGTCTCCGCTTATTTTTATCAACAGCAGCTGTCACTCATTACTCCTCCCTATATATTGCCCTGTCTAGTGTCTTGTGTTTGCCAGAGCATTGTTTCAGTTCCTCGTCTCATTTTCTGCTCTCCTTGTGTTGTTTCTTCATTGGATTGTCTTGTCTCCCGGAACCCCGTCCACTCATCTCATCTCACCGTTGGATTCATCACTTACCTCTCGGCTCGCTTCCCCTCAGTTCCTGTGTCACCCTCTCCTGCTGCCAACTCATCACAGCACTTCGGATCCTCCACTCACCAGCATCTTCTTGGACTGTGTATCCCTGGCCAAGTATCACCTGTGTTCCTGTCTTCATGTACTGTGTCATTGATTCTACTAAAAACCCACTAAAGCACACTTGCTTCCTGCCACTCCTTTCACCAGTCGCTACAGAACGCTCTGACCCAACATGAAAGCAGCGAGCACCACTTCACTCTCCGACTTCATCCACCACAGCGTCACCCGCATGGATCAGCAGCAGGAGAGTATCATTGTAAACACTGGACGCGAGATCCAAGCGCTGGTGGCACAAGTGTCCTCACCCAGCAAATCCATCAGTTGACCTCTCCCGCTGCGCCAACCGCACCGCCTGCACCGCCCGCCCCCAGGAGGTCTCCCATGACCCATTCCGGCTTGAACCACAACTTCCGGCGCCAGAGAGTTATTCTGGTTAGCCTGACTTTTGCAGAACTTACATTAACAAGTGTTCCATGCACTTTGCCTTACAACCCCGCACCTTCGCGGTGGAAGAGTCCAAGGTCGCGTTTGCTCTCACTTTGCTTTCTGGCAGGGCCAACTTATGGGGGATGGCGGTGTGGGAGAACCATCATCCGTGTTGCGCCTTGTTCCACGCCCTCTCAGAGGAAATTAAGAGGGTATTCGATCGGGCCGCGGCCTGCAAGGAAGCCGTTTATCAGCTATCAGACCCCCGACAAGGGGACTTGTCAGTGGCGGACTATTCCATCCAGTTCCGCACCTTGACGGCCGCATGCCAGTGGAACGAGGAGGCGCAGTGGGATCAATTCCTGCATGGGCTGGCCGACTGTGTTCATAAAGAGATCTACCTCCTCGAGTTACCTCCTACTCTCAACGGTCTGATCAACTTGGCGCTCCGTGTGGATGCCTGGATTAATCGTCTTGGGAAACAGAGAAGTCATTCATGCCTTCGAGAGAGAATCGAAGATGAACACCGAGCCAAGCAGGTTGCACCGGTTTTCGGATCACCAATACTTTTTTCGGACAGTTCGATTCAGTAAACCGGTTGAAGAAAACGGTTCACCGAATCTTTTGCGCTTGACGTAATGGCATCATTGGTGATGATTGCTCTTGATTCAAGCCTTCGGTTTACCCACGCTCATAACACTAGCACAGAATCAGTTCAGAATGAATCACTAAAATAATTGGTTCAGACGCTCTGTGTGTCAGTCTGCTTCACACTGAATCACACATGTGCAGGATCATCAGCTCCTTGGTTCTCGAATCGGATGCATTTGACAGAAACGATTCTTGACTCGAGAACGAGACAGTCTTTTGTTCGTTATCTGGCTTGGCTCTGTGTTCATCTTCAGTTCTCTCTTCACATCAGTTCAGTCAGTTTACTGTTTGAGTACATGAATTACTCCGGGATATTGGTTTGTTTTAACTCAGAGGGAGTGTTAGCCACATTAAAAAAGTTTAACATTTTAAGTCATTTGTGGATTAATGCGTATTGGAGAGGCGAATGATTCAGTTCGATTTGGTGAACTGATTCAAGAAGATCCGGTTACATCGAATGATTCGTTCGTGAACCGGATATCACAAACTGCTTTGTTTTGAACTCTCTCACAACAGACACTTTTTTTGGACCAAAATGTATTTTCGATGCTTCAAAAAATTCTAACTGACCCTCTAATGTCACATGGACTACTTTGATGATGTTTTTCTTACCTTTCTGGACATGGACAGTAGACCTCTCACACAGTTTCAATGGAGGGACTGAGAGCTCTCTGACTAAATCTAAAACATCGTAAACTGTGTTTCGAAGATAAACGGAGGTCTTACGGGTTTGGAACAACATAAGGATAAGTTATTAATGACATCATTTTAATATTTGGCTGAACTAACCCTTTAAGACATTAACACCACTTACTGGCATTTTTATTATTTAGAGTATCATTTCATTAAAGAAATAATTTAATATTTTCATAGTAATAATAATAAAATTAAGAAAATATATTATTAAAGTTAAAATTTATGCAACCAAAAAATGACTGTCATTATTTACTCACATGGTCCAAAAGAGTATATGTAATATATTTATAAAACTAAATATTTCTTGCTAAACCTACTTTTTGTAATGCCTTATGCTTTATACAACAATGATTTTAAATGATCTTTTCAGAGAAATTTCTCCTAATTTTATGTGTGATTAATTAGATTAATTAATCACCACATCATGTAATTCATTAGATAAAAAATTGTAATCGCTTACCACCCCTATTTTTAATTAATAAGACTTGCTTTTTGATTAAGAAACTTTAATTTAACTATTAAAAAGGAGTGGAGAAAAAAACAAAACAGAATACAAAAAAAAAAAAAAAAAAATTATTTGGAAAAAATAAAACAGATTTTATAGGGCCCTATTAGAGTATAGTAATTTCAACATTCACTATTACTACTATTATTACTTTTATTATTATTACTACTACTAGTATGGTTTAGTACTGTTTTTATTTTTTTAATAAAGCACTATTTTAGTTTTTGTTCAGTATCCATTTTTAAAACTATTGGTTAATTAATCAGTATCGGCCACTGTGGTCCAACCTAGCTATCGGTATTGGCAAAATCCACTATCGGCTGACCTCAAGTACTTACTCATTGTTTAAGGCCATTTCGCAATTTCAGTCATCATATAGTAACCAGCAACAATCACCCCCTCCACTTTTCATCGAAGACATGTGATGCAGTACTAAACAGTTTCTCGCTTTTGGTGCTTGTATTGATTTTTGCACCTTTATCTGACAGTTTTAGAAGCTTGTACACTGCTGACATGTGTGCTGCATTAAAGAGTGTGTGCCTCTTACTCTTCACTGGTTGCTGTTTGATCACGTCATGTCATTGTTTGGTACAATTATTCAGTCTTTTCGTATAATTTCAGTTGCTGAACATTTTGCAAGTGAATCAGAAAATGTCAACAAAACCACACGTTTGCTTGAGGTCATCTATTCATTGACTCATCCATTCAATTGTACAAGAGTTCATCGGAAGTGAACTGAAACCACCTCTTCTGCTGGTTCTTGGTTCAGTTGTTTGGTATGCACCAGTGTGAAATTTCTGTACTCACACTTGCTCAAAGGATCCGCACCAAGGTGGGAAATTAACTTGAGCTTGATTCAATCGAACCAAACAAGACACATGTGAATACACCCTTACTCATCCTCAAGGAAACCTAAGTGTATATTACTTCTTTCAGAAGAATCAAATCAAAGTTATAAAAAAATTGTCCTTGCTATTCCAAGGGTTACAGGCTAACACAGGCTAATTTTCATTTTTGTTTGAACTGACCCTTTAATTGTTCAGGAGATGGATTGTGTGAGAGAAGAAACTGTTCCTGTATTTGGTAGTTCTGGTGCTCAGTGCTCTATAGCGTCGACCACATGGCAACAGTTCAAAGAGGGAGTGTGCTGGATGTGAGGGGTCCAGAGTGATTTTGCCAGCCGTTTTGGTCACTCTGGATAAGTACAGTTCTTGGACAGAAGGAGGGTTGTACCTGTGATTCGCTCAGCAGTCCGGCCTGTTTGACGTGGTCAGTTTTTTTATAGCTGAGCTGAACCAGACAGTTAATTGAAGTGCAGAGGATGAGTTCAATGACTGCCGGGTAGAACTGTATCAGCGAATTGACATTAAATTATGTTGCAAATGATGATGTTAATTCTGCGCCTGCCCTTATATCAGATTCTTCGTCGACAGCTGCATTTATTGTGGTGAAAAATATTGCCCTGGGGCCGCCTTTCACAGAAAAAGGGGTTGAATCATATTTTCAGGCTTTTGAGCATATAGCTATGGTTTTAAAATGGCCAAACGAAACCTGTTCCTTGATGCTGCAGTGTAAGCTCATGGGGAAGCCACAGGAGATGTTTGCGTCATTATCTTTAGAGGAGAGCGTTCAGTATGATGCCGTGAAAAATGCCATCTTGCATGTGTATGAGAAATGTTTTCATATGACTAAAAAATCTGCTTCCCAAACGTATGTTGAATTTACTCAGGAAAACAGTGTATTATTTGACAGGTGGATTAAAGCCTGCAAGGCTACTGATTATGAATCTCTGCATTAACTTCTACTTATTGAAGAGTTTAAAAATTCAGTCCCAGAACGTAAATCTCTTTATTTGAATGAACAAAAAGTAACTATTGTGCAACAAGCAGCTATTTTGGCCGATGAATATGCTTTGATGCATAAAACTACCTTTGTTAGATCTCCTTCGGAATCAGGACTTAGTTCTCAAAAAGAAAACGAAGTTTGCCATATTGATTATAAAGTGAAGCCTTTAGGGGTGAAGTTTAGGATGGAGTGTAGCTATTGTCATAGAAACATTCTATCACTGAATGTTATAGTCTTAAAAAGAAACAAACACGACATGATGCGGTAGGTCAGTCTCGGGGAGTGGTGTTGCTTAAAACCGTCTTTCCTCAATCTTCTCCTGTTCTGAGTGATAGTGCTGAGGACTGTTTCAAACATTTTGTGTTTGTGGGTTCTGTGTCTTTGACTGAAAAGGTTGAGGATCAGTACGTGGTGAAAATATTAGGCGATACAGGGGGATCACAGTTTTTTGTGTTAGCAGATGTGTTACCTTTCTACCCAGAGACTGCATGTGAAACGAGTACTATAATGCTCCAAAATGATTGAGAGCGACGCCAAGAAAAACAAGGGAGGGACAAAACAAAGAAAACAGACAGAGACCAAGCCACCGACCGTAACACTCCCCCACCTAAAAAACAAACATACAAATATTTTGGAGTTGAGTGTAAACGAGAAGCCACACAAGCAATTACAACATACATGGGAGGCTACATTATCCTTGCAAAAGAACATCTGCAACAATATTATCATTACCCTTCTTGTACTTGATTTCTAAGTTGTATTTTTGGGCCATCAAGGCCCAATGATTAAGTGTTGGTTATGATTATACAAACGTGACAGAAATACCAATGGATTGTGGTCAGTAAAAACAACAACAGATAAGCAGCCCCCATATAAACATCAAAATGTTGTAACGCTGTATGTAACATTGATAATGTCTCTTTCTCTTTGGTCGAATAATTCAGCTGAGGCTGAGTGAACTTAGCAGAAAAGACACAGGATGAGAAAACCTGTCAGCATCATCTTGCAACAGAACAGCTCCTACTCCCGTCGCACTTGCATCCACCTCCAAAGTGAATGGTCGGGACAGATCAGGAGTTGACAGGACTGGAGCACTGGAAAGAAGAGACTTTGCACACATGAAAGCATGTCGACACACATCAGACCAACAAAAAGGTTTTTTAGGACGCATAAATCTGTCAAAGGTGCCACAATCGTAGAGAAATTTTTACAAAAACACCTATAGTATCCGGCCATTCCTAAAAAATCATCATAGAAACAGGATATGACAGAATAGCATAGATTTTAGCATCTATGCGAACCTTTCCTCGTCCAACTTGCTCACCTACGTAAAGGAAAGTTGCTTTGGCAAATTCACACTTTTTCAAGTTAAGTGTGAGAGAAGCATTAGAAAGATTAATAAAAACGGTCTGCAGTTATGACATATGCTCATTCCAAGTTGCAGAATAAATCATCCAAGTATACATTACAATTATCAACATCTCTTAAAACCAACTCCATTAAATGCTGAAAAGAGGCAGGGCGTTTCGCAACTTTTAACCCGAAGTTAATTTGATTATCACACATAAGCATCATGCAAATTTCTCCTGTTTGAGCATTAACATAGAAAGAATCGTGAGGTTTTGAGGAGAATTCTCATTTTAGCTATACTATTTAGTATTGATTTTGTATAGTTAAATACTTTATAATTTTTTATTATTATTTTGAACTTTATAATTTTCAAAGTTTTATTCATTTTGTTTGAATCAGCTTTTTATTTGTTTTCATTTTAGTTCCACATAATATTTTGAAAATATGTCCATATGGTTTTTATTTTTTCTTTCATTCTTAGTTTTAGTTTTTCTAGTACTTTAACTTAAACTTAACAGACATGAGAAATGCTGCTTTGCTAAGTGAAATAAAATACATTTGTTTTAACTTAACAAAAACTGTGGCTGTATCAATACGCAATTTCCTTTATGTTACGACCCTTCTTTAGCTCTTAACAATCTAGGGATTGAGAAGGGGAACATTAAACCAGTTCGGGCACCTGTCAACCATATCACTGAATGTAATGAGAAAACAGAGAGACACGAGAATCACATAAAGTTAATTTAATAAAATGTAAAATAATAATCATTTTACCACAAGAAAACCAATATTTAAACAAAGATAAGGGGGAAACCTGGATTGTGCCAAATAAAATAACAATCAAAAAGGAGCCTAACTAAACCATTTCCATCTACTCCTAAACTAAAAACAGTAGATCAAAGAAAAAGTCTTCAACATCCGTGACGTCATAACTAAACTACTCTAACTAATCAAACCAAAAATACAGAGGGTGGAACAAATCCCTAAACTAGTGTGCATAGACAAAATTAAAATATAAATGTGTGTAAATGTATGTCACGTGACATGCTTATCTAAACCCCTTTCCTCCTTCCAACTTAACCCAGCTTTGAAGAGTTATTTCAAACTTTCAAAGCTCACACATAAGGAGTTCAATCACAACAGGCAATATTCACATGACAAATTCACTTAACAAAACTAAGTCAAACAAGGCACAGCACAAGCAAAATCAAAGCAAAAAGTCTCTCTCTTGCACTAGCAGTAGCATCTCCCTCGGTAGTAACCAATCATACCCAAGAATCGTCTTACCTCTCGTCGTGTAACAGGTACAGGAAACTTAGTAATAGCCTACCACTTTTTCTTCTACCGGCTTTACTTGTCTATTTCCTACCTGCTTTCCTAAATAGGTCACAGTGGCTTGACCGAACACAAACTTAGCAAGGTTAAGTGTTAAAGACGCATGTTTTAAATGTTCAAACACCGTACGCAACAATGACAAATTCTCTTCCCAGTCATTAGAAAAGATCACCAGATCATCCAAATATGCCTTACAGTTTGGAACCCCAGCGAGGACGATTTTAATCAATCGCTGGAACGTAGCAGGGGCATTTCGTAACCCGAATGCCATAACCTGATATTGTAAAAATTAATCCAGAGTTACGAATGCAGATATGTCAGATGCCTGTGGGGTTAATGGAACCTGCCAATAGCCTTTAAGTAAATCAAGTTTGCTAACAAACCTGGCAGAACCAATACTGTCGACACAATCCTCCATTCTAGGGAGCAGATAACAATCAGGCACTGTCATCGCATTGACTTTTCGGTAGTCTGTACAAAAACTAAAAGAACCATCAGGTTTCTTAACGAGAAGACATGGGGAGCTCCACGGACTATAACTTTGGTGAGCTAAATCATTCTCTAACAAATAGTCAGTTTCTGTCTTCATAGCAGTTCTCTTAATCTCGTTAACTCTATAAGGATGTTGTTTTATCGGTTTCGCACCTCGAACATCAATATCATGCTGTAATACCCTAGTCTGGGAGGGGACATCAGAAAATAGAACGGGAAATGATGTGATGAGAGCTACCACATCATGTCTTTGCCTATCAGGTAGAGAAGATCGAGGACGTTTGTTAATTTCTCCGTTTTACTCTCTTTCATATGTTCTTTTAAAACCTTTAAAGGTCCCCGAAGATTTTGTCCAAAAACCATCTCAGCCGGACTAAAACCAAGCGAGTCCTGCACACTCTCACGTACAGCAAACAATACTAAGGGAATTCCTTCATCCCAATCTCTACTTGTGTCAATAAAGAATTTTCGAAGCATGGATTTTAAGGTCTGATGAAACCTTTCGATTGCACCCTGACTTTCTGGGTGGCTTCTTTGCAGCCTTGGAGCTAATTACAGCTGATAAACATTTACTCAAAGAGGGATCACCATTCTGTGCAATAATGATTTGAGAACAAGTAACAAGCAGATCTAACGAACTACAACTTTCAAGTAAATTGTCTGAATTTTTCTCCTTAGAAACATTTTCACCATTTATCTTAGTTCCACAGGGTTTCCCATCATCCGCTAACGCCGATCCCATCAGTGAGTCAGCCAAATCAACTTCGTCCAATGATTTACCTGACTGAGCACGAGTAACTGAACAGGCAGAAAACACATCAGGATGCAAATTAACCACATCAACAATTGGACAAACCTGCGGAACATCAGTCACCTCAGGGGCTGTTTAACACTTTGCCTCCAGCCAAATCGTTTCCTAAGATGAATGTAATTTCTTTTATAGGGAGTGAAGTACGAATTTCAACTCACACGACACCTGAAACTAGTGTACATTGTAAATGGACACTATGCAGAGGTACAGACACTACCTGCATTTCTATCCCACGAATCAAAATGTTTGAGCCACAATAGGATTCATCCAAGAACGGTAATACATCAGACAGCATAATTGACTGCATAGCCCCTGTATCTCGGAGAATGCAGATTTCTCTCCGATCCTCTTCCTTTCCAGATAAAGAAACAAATCCTGGCATAACAAAAGGTTTATAATTTGTGTCACAAACATCAGTACAACATGAGATGGTAGTAAAGTCTTAACTAATGCAACACTCTTGGGGTTCTTCGACTGCTGCTTACGTATAAGCACGGGGCAATCAGCAATCAAATATCCGGGTTTATGCCAATAAAAACAATCCCTTAGCTCTTTCGATTTCGACATACCAGACTTCTCCCGAACACCTTGAGTTTGAGATGGACTACCAGTCATGCTCTTTTCTGTGCGTGTCACAAAAAAGACACCCTTATGAGTGAGCATGAACTCATCTGCTAAAACAGAAGCTTGCGACAATGAACTAACCTTCTGTTCGTTCAAATAGACAACCACAAGTTCGGATAAACATCCCTTAAATTACTCAAGCAGAACTAATTCTCTTAAGGAATTAAAATCATCAGTTTTAGTTGCACTACACCATTTATCAAAGAGAAGTGCCTTTCAACAAAGGTTTGAGTAGAATTCTTATGGCCTCTAAACTTCTGCCGATATGCTTCTGGAACTAACTCGTAGGCACGTAGAATTGCTAATTTTACAGCGTCATAGTTCAAACTGTCCTCTAAGGAAAGAGGTAGAGAAAACCTCCAATGCTTTACCACATAAGCGACATTGCAATAACAAAGCCCAACATTCTTTTGGCCACCAAAAAGACATAGCAATGCGCCCAAAGGCACTAAAGTATGAATCTACCTCAGTCTCACGAAAATGTGGCACTAAGATAAAATTTTTACCAACATCGAATGACTCGGTTGTTTTGGATGAAGCAGACATCGGGGCAACAGTAGGAATAGGCACTACAATGGGAGAACGTTCAACAGTGGCAGCGGGACTAACTCGAGGGAGATCTGGTAGCACAGCGGACCCTCCCACAATTCGCATTGCGTCAAGCTCCAGCTGTCTCATTTTTACCTGCGTCTCCACCTCGATTTCAAATTTGTAACCGCAAATTCATCTCCGCCTCTCGAGCCTGCACCTATTCCTTTGAGTCAAGTTGCAAACGGGCCAAACGGACCTTAAGTCTCGTTTCCTCTTTTGAGCAAACATACATAGGGGAGAATGGTTCAATGGAGGCAACCCCTTTCTGACCTCAGCCTCCGCCATAGGCGTTAGCTCCTCCTCACTCACATTCTCACTCTTACCAAAAGTATCCACCTCCACACTGTCCCCAACTGTAGCATTCTCCGGCAACACAAGCACATTCAACTCCACTAATCGATTATATACCTCAAACTTAATCTCTTTTTTAAGAGCATTTTTATTTACTGAAATCTGAAAATGACTTGCTATCATCACCAAGTCATCCTTCCTACAACTATCTAATTCTTCTAGCGAGGGACTTTCAAGAAACCTTTCCAAACTAAACATAACCATCCTTATGATGCTGTTCAACCGCACATACATATTCTCAATACACCCAGTGATACAAGAGACGGTGTCATGAACTGGTTCCTTATTAATTCAGTTGCATCCCGGACGATCCCCCATTATGTTACGACCCTTGTTTAGCTCTTAACAATCTAGGGATTGAGAAGTGGAACATTAAACCAGTTTGGGCACCTGTCAACCATATCACTGAATGAAATGAGAAAACAAAGAGACACGAGAATCACATAAAGTTAAATAAATGCAAAATAATAACCATTTTACATCAAGAAAACCAATATTTAAACAAAGATAATTTTTAGGAACTGAGGAGGAAAAAGGGGAAACCTGGATTGTGTCAAATAAAATAACAATCAAAAAGGAAACTAACTAAACCATTTCCATCTACTCCCAAACTTAAAACAAAAGGATCAAAGAAAACGTCTTCAACATCCGTGACGTCGTAACTAAACTACTCTAACTAATCAAACCAAAAAAACAGAGGGTGGCACAAATCCCTAAACTAGTGTGCATAGACAAAATTAAATCTAAATGTGTGTAAATGTATGTCACATGACATGCTTACCTAAACTCCTTTCCTCCTTCCAACTTAACCCAGCTTTGAAGAGTTATTTCAAACTTTCAAATCTCACAGATGAGGAGTTCAATCACAACATGCAATATACACATGACAAACTCACTTAACAAAACTAAGTCAAACAAGGCACAGCACAGGCAAAATCAAAGGAAAAAGTATCTCTCTTGCACTGGCAGTAGCATCTCCCTTAAGTGTCATGAGTCCGGACCCGGTGTTCCTCCCTCTCACCACCAGAGGGCGACACTTCCCCATCTCCCGGACTCATTCATCATTCACGATACACCTGGTTCACTCGGTACACCTGTTTTGCATCCGCTCACTCACTTAGACACACACAGCTGATTCCCATTTGTTCACCTACATATATTCTCCTCTCTCCCACCACTTGTCCTGCCTGGATTAATTGTACTTGTAAATGTTGATCTTTGTTTCTATAGTGTTCCTCGAGTTGTGTGTGGTTTCCCAGTGATCGTGTTTGTGCCAGTTTTGTTTTGCCTTGTTGGCCTTTTTGTTCTTTTTATAATAAAGTGTCTCTTCCCTGCATTTGGACCCAGACTTTGCACTTTCCACGGCGCCGTCTCTACCGCGCTGTGACATTAAGTAGCGCTTCTCCAGGTGTCAAGCGTTGGGATGATTAGGATCACCCCCTCACAGGGCACACCCAATCAACTCGTCACAGATGATTGACAGGCCAAACAGCAAATCAGCATCGGCCTATTCGTGACAGTACAAGAGAGGCAAAAAGACACAGAAAAGAGAAACAAAAGACACAGAAATGCTAACCGTTCCTAAGGACGTAATACTTTACAAAAGGCAAGAACAAAATGTTTTATAAATAAAAACTTTACTTTTTTCACTTTATTTTAGTTTGGTAGCTTTCATGTGACATTTTCGCTTGTAACTTCATGAAACATGTAAATATGATGGAAAAATGCCATATCATTTTCAGAAAATTCACAGATTAAAAAGAGCTAATCCATCAAATCAGATTCATCATTTAGATCTTAGAAAATCCCCCACATTGCTAAAATACATGAAAAAGAAGAGGACATGTAGCTTTAACATCTAGTTCCCATGAGCTCATCTACATGGCACTCTATGCTTAACCTTTTAGTTTAGTTTAGTTTAGTTTCATTTAGTTAAGTTTAATTTAGTTTATTGTCCTTTCGGAAAATTATTTTAGTATTTTGTATCTGAAGAGTGAACAACAGGTAAGATGCATCTGATGTTGTCAGTAGTTCAGCAAATTCCTTGACATGTCTGTGTGTGGTGGCTCTTGATGCCTTGACCCCAGCCTCAGTCCAGTCCTTGTGAAGTTCACTCAAATTCATGAATCGATTTTGCTTGACAATCTTCATAAAACAGTGGTTCTCTTGGTTGGTTATGCATCTTTTTTTTCCACACTTTTTCCTTCCACTCAACTTTCTGTTAACATGCTTAGATACAGCACTCTGTGAACAGCAGCTTCCTTGGCAATGAATGTTTGTGGCTTACCCTCCTTGTGAAGGGTGTCAGTGATTGTCTTCTGGACAACTGTCAGATCAGCAGTCTTCCCCATGATTGTGTAGCCTAGTGAACCAAACTGAGAAATCATTTTGAAGGCTCAGGAAACCTTTGCAGGTGTTTTGAGTTGATTAGCTGATTGGCATGTCCCCATATTCTAATTTGTTGAGATAGTGAATTGGTGGGTTTTTGTTAAATGTGAGCAAAAATCATCACAATTAAAAGAACCAAAGACTTAAACTACTTCAGGCTGTGTGTGTTGATTTTGTTTAATACATAAGTTTCACAATTTGAGTTAAATTACTCAAAAAAATAAATTAACTTTTGCATTTATTGCGATGTACCTGTATGTGAAGAGAGGTGACAGAGACGGCAGAGAGCACACCCTATATATTTTCTTTATTTTACAAAAGTATATTGTTTTGTTGTTATTATGACTATACACAAATTAAAGTGGACACTTTGCTGTTTCAAATGATACCTTATTCATATCTGTATGATCAAAAATGATCATCAAGAAAATATGAGACAAACTGCACCGGTGTGGGCTTCGACCCCAGAGGGGCCTAAAAGGAATCTACTTAGCCCAAACCCAAGGACTGCCCATTTAAATATACCCAGAAGCCTGGGACGCAGCCCACTCCTGAACCCATAAAGGCAACATTTGTAAAATTTTCATAATAAAATATCCAAAAACGAATTGCACTGTGTGAAATATTGCATCCAGTTGTGTACTTGCTTTATCCCAAAAGTTCCAGAGGATTTGTAAATCCAGAGACATTCCCATTTAAAATGATATCTTGTCCCTGGTCAATGTTATCTATCAATGACATAATATCCTCATATCCCATCATATTTCCACTTGTACACACTTTGGCAACACACAAATGCTGCTGTACACTAAAACTTATTCCATTATGGCTGTCGCACATAAAGTGAAAATGAAGAGGAAGTGTTGACTGCAGCATTAAATTTAGATCTGCTAATGTTGTGCCATGATTCTTTTTAAGTCTTTTAAGTGTTTTACAGTGTTGTGCATTATAACCAATCATACACAAGTCTGTTGAGCTTAGGACTGCAATGGCCAATCAGGTGTTCAGATGAGTTTTTTAACTGAATTCAGCTCTCAAGCAAATTCTCTCATCATAAACAAAGTGCAGATGTACTTATGATGCAAGTAAGACATTTCTCACTTTCTCTGTATATATTATTTGGTGGTTGAATTACTGTGGAAGGTACAGGTAATACAATTTTTAATTAAATATCATCTATGAAGATCCTCATTCAAAACGTCATCAAACTTTGCCTTAAGCCTCTAATGGGGAAAACTTACATAGTTTGCCTTTAACACAGGAAGGGACATTCCCCATAACCACTCTAGGTCACTGAAACACCCTGGGAGAGTGGGGAAGTGTCTCTCCACAGAGCATTCAATATATCCACACCCAGCGTAGCTCTCCACACACAATAACATGCATATTAAAAACACACAGTTGAATATAGCTCCACCTTTTGTAACGATCGTCCTTATCGGCCGAATTACATTAATATAAAATGGGATCAGTTTAAACTGTGTGAGATAAAATAAGCATTTTAAAAAGATGTAGAATGACAACAAAAAACAAAAAGACGTAGAATGAATAAATGGTGTATTTACAATATTCACAATGAACTTAAAACAACACAATAAAACTAGAAATCCTAGGCTGTTAAAAGCAGAGAGTCTTTCATTTCCATACCCTTAAAACAGTCCTTAAGAAATCCAGCGTATTTTAAGTTCCAATGTAAAAGTGTCCACCGTGTGGCCTATACAGTATACAATCCAAAGAAGTGATAATCCAATAAAAGTGAGATGCTGGAATGGCAAGTCCTGGAAAGTAACTCCTCAATCCAGCAGCAGTGATCAGTCAAAGACCCGGTCTGTTTGTCATGCTGCCTGCTTTATTCTGGTCTAGTGGGTTCCGGCAAGATGGCGTACTGAGTAGTCACACTCGCCGAAGGTCTGGTGCTAAAGATACCTCTAAGTGGTAATTGAACTGCGATACCCTCCAAACGTGACGGTGGTTTTACAAAATGCCAAAGGAACAAAAAAAGAAAGACAAAAACGACAAGAGGCCAAATGAAGAAGAAACGGAGGGGAATTCCCTATCCCCTGCTGAACATGATTACTGCGGGTCAGATATGGAGACGGAGAATGGCAGCGGAGGAAAGAGGAGTTTTGAGGATACGTCTGATTCTCCACCTCTAACTCCTACGAAAAGGAGAGCACCAGAGTCCAACTGCAACTGATATATTGAATGCCGTTCAAGCTCTTCACATAAGATTCGATAAACAAGATGACAAGATGGCGGATTTAAACAAAAAGCTTACCGACAACTCTGTGATGATACCAAGTCTGGCAAAGTCTCTAGAATTTCAAGCTGGGGAAGTACAAGAATGCAAAGGAAAGATAGCTGGCTTGGAGAATGAGGCCCTTCTCCTGCCTAAAGAAGTTGATATGCTGAAAGAGAAAGCGAGAGAGAAGGATCGTTACTCCCGGAGATGGAATTTAAGGATTAAAGGATTGAAGGAGGTCATGGGAGAAGATATTAGAAATGCTGTCGTCAAAATCCTCGGTAGGATCGCTCCCGAATGGGCAGATGTTATGGAGCACTCTGTGGACACAGTGCACCGGCTTGGAAGACATGAAGACGGGAGGAATCGTCAGGTGAGTGTCCAATTCACCAGACGCCTACATCGTGACGGAATATGGAGAAAGTCCAAGGAATCATCCATCTGTAAAACGGAAGGCATCCATTTTGCTGAAAACCTGTCCAAGGAAGATCGCCTTGAAAGAGAGAAACTTTGGCCAAAGATTTCTCAGGCCAGAAACGCGGGACAAAAAGCATACTACAGAGGTGCCTACGGTTATATTGACGGCCGTCGCATTCATGCGGATAACTGAAGAGATTTAAATGTGATAGTTTCACAAAACGGATTATTCTTCATAAGATTTTTTTTTTCTCCTTTGGTCTAAAATAGATAAGAGGGTTGGATTGATTTTAAGAATATAAGTAGAGGTGTCTTATACTAATTATTCCGCCGGGATGGCTATTTGTCTTAATGGATGTCCAGGAAATGTGGTGACTTCTCAGAGTGATGAGCCCGGTCACTGGTTGGCAGTAGTGCTAAATATTGAAGGTTCTTATTTGATTTTGGTTAATGTTTATGGATATGTTTTACCCTCTCAAAATAAGAACATGCTAGAGAAAATATCTGATGTTTTATTTGAATTAAAACAGCAATCCCATACCAGTAACATCTTATTAGGTGGGGATTTTAATCTAGTGTCCAATGAATGGCTTGATAGAAGTCCTCCCAGACACAATGTTAATCAGTGGAATCCAATAATCTTTGATTTCTTAAATTATAATAGCTTAATCGACCTGTGGAGGGAAATAAATTTACAGTCCACTCAATTCTCTTGGATAAAACCAAATGGGAATTATAAGTCCAGAATTGATTTGTGGTTAGGTACTTCAGATATATTTAACTGCAGCTGATATTTCTATTTCTACAGCTCCTTTAACTGATCACAGTGTTTTAGTCCTGCAGTTGAGTCCTGAAAACAAACCAACTTTCAAAAAGGATTATTGGAAATTGAATGCAGATCTTTTGAACTGTGACGAATTTGTAAGCACTGTTAAGGGTTTGATTAAAAAGATTTATATTGATGTCAGTATTGGTACATACATGAACAGATGGGAATATTTAAAATATAAGATCAGAGAATTTGCCATTGAGTGATTAAGAAAATAAAAACTGGTAAAGCTCCTGGTCAGGATGGTTTAACTGCTGCTTTTTACAAATTTTTCTGGGAGGACTTAAGAGACTTTCTATTTAAAGCCATAAACAACGTTATTAATAATGAGATGTTGACATCCACAATGAAGCAGGGTCTTATTATTCTTATTCCAAAAGCAGGGAAAGATAAGAGGATTGTAGATAATTTACGTCCAATTACTTTGCTAAACAATGATTATAAGATACTCTCTCATGTTATAGCAGACAGATTAAAGGAGGTTTTACTGCAAGTAATCAGTGAGACACAATCAGGTTTTCTAAAAAAATCGATCTATTTTTAACAATATTAGACTTGTATTGGATCTACTAGATTATAATCACCTCATTAAAGATGACAGAGCTATTCTCTTTTTAGATTTCTACAAAGCGTTTGATACTGTTGAACACATCCTTTTATTTTATAAGTTCTGAAATATTTTGGATTTGGCGATAAATTTTTGAAATTAATTTCTACCCTCTATTACGACATCAATAGCTCAATATCCTGGCCATTTGGGACTACACAACGTTTTATGATTAAAAGAGGTATTCGTCAAGGATGCCCCACATCAGCGCTACTCTTCATTATAGTTGCTGAGCTTTTGGCAATTTTCTTAAAACATAATCAAAATATAAAACCTTTGACTGTGATGGGAACTTCTTTGATCATTAGTCAGCTAGCAGACGACACCACTCTTTTCCTAAAAGACTTTTCACAAATTCCTCATGGCTTGTCTGAGATTTCGCTATTCTCAAAAGCCTCGGGTTTGAATGTGAATAAAAATAAATGTGAAGTTTTAACTATTCATGACCAGTCACAAGTGGTTGTAGCTAATATTCCGATCAAAACTGAAGTTAAGTATTTAGGAATTAGAATTTCCAAAGTAAAAAATTCAAGAGAACATCTGAACATTGAAAATAATGTGACCAAATCTAAAACTATTTTGAATAGCTGGCATCCGAAGGATCTTTCTATTTTTGGACGCATTCTTTTAACTAAAATGGAAAGTCTTTCCAGACTTATTTACCCTTCATATTGTGTACCGTGGTCAGACAATATGATGAAAAAAATTAATCAAAATCATTACAATTTTATTTGGAAAAATAAATATCATTACATTAGGAAAAACGATATAGTGAAATCTCTTCAAGATGGAGGCTTAAATGTGATTGATTTTGAATCAATGAACGGTACCATTAAACTCAAATGGCTGCAGTCTTTTTTGAAAAATAGTAATGGTTTTTGGTTTTCTTTCCCCAAGATGATCTTTGAGAGTGTTGGCGGAATAGATTTTTTACTTAAATGTGATTTTGATATTTCTAAATTACCCCTCAAATTGGCTGATTTTCATAAACAGCCTCTCCAATACTGGAAGATGTTATACAAACATAACTTTTCGCTACATACAACTTCAATATGGAACAACAGATACATTTTGATTAATAGAAAGTCAATTTATTATAAAGACTGGATGGATCAGGGAGTGTGGTCACTGTTACATTTATTTGACTGCAGTGGTAACCTACTAGGACATAATGACTTTATTGTTAAATACAACATTTTATGTTCTAGAACCAAATATAACAAAATAATTAAGGCTATCCCTTCAGCACTAATTCAGTTAATTAAAGGGACATTACTGTATATATCACCTGTAGTACAAGTACCTAGTCTGTCTTTTGATGGTGTCCAATTTGTTGACAAAAAAATTTAATAACAAATTGTTAAGGTCTCTCCTTACAGCTACTTACTTTCCAGCTCAACTAAAGAGGCATTTTCTTCTCAAGAATTTCACTCCGAAAACCATTTCAAAGATAAGAACTAGTTATCTCTCTTATCCAGTCTCACCGAAAGTTAAGGAAATTCACTTTAAATTACTGAATGACATTTATCCTTCAAATGATTTCCTACACAATAGATTCAATATCGGTATTAATACATGTACTTTCTGTCATTCTCAAACTGAAACGGTGGAACATCTCTTCTTTTCATGCGCTCACACCAAATTGTTTTGGTCAACTCTCCAGAATTGGTTAGCCTGTAAAACTTTTTTTTCCAGTTCTAGCTTTTGATATTATCAAATATGGTTTTCAGTTGGATGATAAATATACAGAATTTGGAAATAATAATCTTCTTTTATTGGCAAAATTTTTTATTCATAAATGTCGGTTTTTGAAAATGTCTCCCATCTTTGAAGCTTTCAAAAACAAGTTAATTTTGTTTAATAGTGCATTGGAAAAATGCAAATTTTCTAAAGCCCGGCTGTTAAGAGATTTTATTTTAGTAGTACTTTATTAACTATGTTTAATCTATTTATGTGCTCGTATTTACATATTTTATTTATTTTATTTTATATGTTTTATAAACATTGTTTTCATATTTTTTATATAAATGTTGAATAGATTTGTGCTACTCTGTACTGTTCTACATAGCATTTTTTTGTGCTCTATTATTTTACATTCTGTAATGCCTGGTCTAGTTCCTTATTCCTGTCATGTGACTGATCACATTACAGGTCGACCTATTTACAGTTAAAGACATACACACACTAAAATAATTAAGATGATTAAAATGGCTAATACAACATGTAAAACCATTAAAACTCAATTATATACAGTATTGTTCAAAATAATAGCAGTACAATGTGACTAACCAGAATAATCAAGGTTTTTAGTATATTTGTTATTGCTACGTGGCAAACAAGTTACCAGTAGGTTCAGTAGATTGTCAGAAAACAAATGAGACCCAGCATTCATGATATGCACGCTCTTAAGGCTGTGCAATTGGGCAATTAGTTGAAAGGGGTGTGTTCAAAAAAATAGCAGTGTCTACCTTTGACTGTACAAACTCAAAACTATTTTGTACAAACATTTTTTTTTTTTCTGGGATTTAGCAATCCTGTGAATCACTAAACTAATATTTAGTTGTATGACCACAGTTTTTTAAAACTGCTTGACATCTGTGTGGCATGGAGTCAACCAACTTGTGGCACCTCTCAGCTGTTATTCCACTCCATGATTCTTTAACAACATTCCACAATTCATTCACATTTCTTGGTTTTGCTTCAGAAACAGCATTTTTGATATCACCCCACAAGTTCTCAATTGGATTAAGGTCTGGAGATTGGGCTGGCCACTCCATAACATTAATTTTGTTGGTTTGGAACCAAGACTTTGCCCGTTTACTAGTGTGTTTTGGGTCATTGTCTTGTTGAAACAACCATTTCAAGGGCATGTCCTCTTCAGCATAGGGCAACATGACCTCTTCAAGTATTTTAACATATGCAAACTGATCCATGATCCCTGGTATGCGATAAATAGGCCCAACACCATAGTAGGAGAAACATGCCCATATCATGATGCTTGCACCTCCATGCTTCACTGTCTTCACTGTGTACTGTGGCTTGAATTCAGAGTTTGGGGGTCGTCTCACAAACTGCCTGTGGCCCTTGGACCCAAAAAGAACAATTTTACTCTCATCAGTCCACAAAATGTTCCTCCATTTCTCTTTAGGCCAGTTGATGTGTTCTTTGGCAAATTGTAACCTCTTCTGCACATGCCTTTTTTTTAACAGAGGGACTTTGCGGGGGATTCTTGAAAATAGATTAGCTTCACACAGACGTCTTCTAACTGTCACAGTACTTACAGGTAACTCCAGACTGTCTTTGATCATCCTGGAGGTGATCATTGGCTGAGCCTTTGCCATTCTGGTTATTCTTCTATCCATTTTGATGGTTGTCTTCCGTTTTCTTCTACGTCTCTCTGGTTTTGCTCTCCATTTTAAGGCATTGGAGATCATTTTAGCTGAACAGCCTATCATTTTTTGCACCTCTTTATAGGTTTTCCCCTCTCTAATCAACTTTTTAATCAAAGTATGCTGTTCTTCTGAACAATGTCTTGAACGACCCATTTTCCTCAGCTTTCAAATACATGTTCAACAAGTGTTGGCTTCATCCTTAAATAGGGGCCACCTGATTCACACCTGTTTCTTCACAAAATTGATGACCTCAGTGATTGAATGCCACACTGCTATTTTTTTGAACACATCCCTTTCAACTAATTCAACTAATTGCCCAATTGCACAGCCTTAAGAGCGTGCATATCATGAATGCTGGGTCTCATTTGTTTTCTGAGAATCTACTGAACCTACTGGTAACTTGTTTGCCACGTAGCAATAAAAAAATATACGAAAAACCTTGATTATTCTGGTTAGTCACATTGTACTGCTATTATTTTGAACAATACTGTATACATAAAACCATCCTAATATATATTGAGCGGTAAAAACATGTGTCTTTGTGTGACAGTGTCACATAGTCCCCCCCTTAGTCTATGACTCCCAGAGGATGGCACTAGCCCTTTAAGGACCTCTCAGCCATTGTCCCTGTGGTAGGTGTCCTGTTGAATGTGTGATTTAAAATGTCTTTGTAACAAAATAAGGTAAAACTAGGCCTTGCCACATAGGCAATAGTCTGCCAGAAGCATTTAGGTGAACACTAGAGAGAGGTTGAGTCCCATACAAGCCTGGGTGTTCCAAGGCAGATGGCACCAATCCTCCCAGGATGATGTTGCACCCAGCCACGGTGGTCGGCCTACATCAGCAGATAAAGGAGCTGAAAGAGACTTGTATGACGGAAATAGACTTCCGTCACGTCTCCCTCCTGTGAGGCAATTTATTCCAACCATCCTGGCTTGTGTGGCTGAAATGAAGAGGTTTTGGGAGCCTTTTTCCTACCAAGTACCTGTTAGGGGCTTCTCGAGGCTAGATGTCCAGTGAATAGAAGTTTTGGGGATGGCAGATCCTCCCCTTCAGAATCATCTGTGTCAAATCATTTGAATCCGAGCTGCAGGGCAGCGCTCTATTCAACTGGGGCCTCGTTGCCATGGAAAACAGAGCGCTTCGCCGCCTCCGTTTTTAAAAAGATTTATAAATCTTCTGCCCTGGCCGTATGTGCTTTGAATGTGACGTCCCTCCTTACAGCCTATCAAGCGGAGTTATTCGAGGAAATGGCGCTCAGAACTTTGTGTCAGTGTATTCGTCAAGGGGATTGGTTCACCTCATTGGACCTCAAGGATGAATATTTACATAGATATATCACATAGATATTTTTCCTGCTCACAGGAAATATCTGAGGTTCACTTATCAGGGCACAGCATACGAGTATATGAGGATCCCCTTTGGCGTGGCTTTGGCACCCATGGTATTTACCAAATGTGTGGAAGTGGCTCTGACACTGTTAAGGAACGGAGGATTCAGAGTTCCATCTTATCTGGACGATCTGCTAATCTGCGTGCCATCTCCGCATAAAGCAGAGAGCGATACACACACACACTAGTGACACATCTGGAGAGATTAGGTTTCAAGATATACCAAACAAAGAGTTGTCTAACTCCTTCAAAGGAAATAGTCTTCTTGGGTCTCAGGTTGAATTCAGTGAGGTTTCCATCGTTCCCATCAGAAGAGTGCATCAAAACATTTCTCACTTGCCTCTCCCACTTTCAACAAGGTAGTTTAGTCTCTTTCAGAATGTGTCTTTGACTACTGGGTCTGATGATCTCTACAGTGTCAGGGGTTCCCCTGGGACTGCTGAGAATGTGGGATTTTCAGAACTGGACAGCATCACAGGGCATTCGCCCCACGAGATGTCTCAGCCACAGAGTGAGCATCTCACCAGAATGCATGAGCGCTCTCTGTCATTGGAGAGCCCTGTCTTTTCTCAGGACAGGATGTCCTCTGGGTCCTGTACTATTGAGAAAAGTGGTGACAACAAATGCATCTCTCATGGGCTGGGGGGCAGTGTTCGAGGGCAGAACAGTGAGGGGAGTTTGGTCTCTGGCACTGAAAGAGAAGTACATACATTTTCTAGAACTAATGACAGTGTTACTAGCTCTGAGAAATTGTGTGCATTTTCTCAAGAATCATCATGTATTGGTCAGGACAGACAATACAATGGTGATCGCCTACATAAACAGACAGGGAGCAGTGCGTTCTCACAAGCTTCACTTGTTAGCGAAAGAACGGATTATGTGGAGCAGCAGGAACCTCCTGTCATTGTGCGTGATGCATGTTCTAGGAAAAATGAACAGGGGAGCAGATTTATTGTCCAGAGGGATTCCTCTGTACAGTGAGTGAAGACTTCACCCCCAAGTTATGCTCATTGCTTTCATCTTTGCAGGACTGACATATGAAGAGTGTACAAAGTAACACATCTACAGCAATAGTGTGAAAGCATATAATATGCGTCACATGACTAAACTTGCATCATTGTTTTCAAAAGCCTCCGTTTTCAGAGTCCACACTACAACGTGAAAATTGCATTTTCAGATTTATCCACTTTGGAGAGCGTTTTTAAAAAGCTGTGTCACATGACACTGGAAAGATCTCACTTAGTAGAATAAAACCAGCATAATTGTTTGGGCCTTTAACTAAACTTGAGTGAAACTATAGAATATGTATAAGACACTAAGAAAACAACAATTTAGGTATAAGAAAAAGGCTACCTTGATCCCACATGCTGTAACTTTTGATTATTTCATGTATCACCAAAAATGTAAATCAAATATAATCCATATGTGGGTGAACATAACCAATATAAAAAGAGTTTCTCCTATCTTATTCTTTTCCGTAGTAAATATCAAGGAAGAATTTTTAATTTTTTTATCCTTAAGAACAATTTTTTTTCTTACATATTTCTTCACCTTTTTCTCAGCACAAGAATATCCAAATTTAAATTATCCCCCCCCCCTCCAGTTGATTTTATCAACTGATACCTACCTTCTGTCTCTCCATTCTACAGTTTTGGAGTTATGAGCCATTAATTGTGTATCTCCCGCTGAAAACCAATGCCTTCAGGTCTTAAAGAGTTAAAAGGGATAGTTCACCCAAAATTGATTACCCATAAGACTTTTGTCTGTCTTCAGAAAGATGTAATCTAAATTAAACCTCCATTTAAATATCACTTAAGCAAAACTTTGATGCTTCAAAAAGTCTGTAGAGACATTTTATGACAGTGATCCATGTGGTTTAATCTGATCATGTGATATGATCAACAATGTGTATTCACATATAAACATTGATCAACCTGCACATGTAGAGCTCATCAAATATAGTAAAGCTCAGATGTGTTTGCTAGACATACAAGATATCAGTGAGAGTTCCTCGCTGTGAATGAATGCACTGAATCGCTTTCCTTGACGTGTATATTGTAAATTCGATCATTGTTTTTGTTTTGTTTGTTGTTGTTTTTTTAGGGGGGGGGGGGGTGTTCTGACATCGTGACTTGTTTTTTTCTGTAAATGCTCTTTGAGTAAGAAGGTTGTTTCGTTTTCAGTTTGTTCATCATGAAAGGTTTCAGTGGCTCATGGGGGGTAATGTTCCTGATAATCTGACTCTCTTCTGATCTGTGTAATCCCTAGCACTTCTCTCTGCTTTATTTCAGGAGTACCTGTGTCAGCCGAGTGTGTCGTCGAACGAACAGGCGTCACGCAAGTTTCACAAAGAGCTGCTGCTGGCTCAGTGCAGCCGAGTGAGACTGAC